>NC_091386.1:10476140-10513822 GCF_038502225.1 Cherax quadricarinatus
ACCTGGTGAGTAGGTAGAAGGCATCGTGTGTGTCAATGTCTTTCATCCTGCTTTCCATCGTCCGGAGGTCTGAGACTTTTTTTCCTAGGATCAGATCGATGGCATTGGACCCAAGAGGAGCACCGAGGAGAGTGCTATTGGCTGGATCAATGGCTCGTGCTCCTGGTAAAACGGTACTAATATTCTGGATCAACTGTTGATTGGTAGAAACTATTTCACATTTGGTGGGGTTTAAAGAAAGGCCCAGGCTTTCTCCCATGTCTTTAATTTTACTGATGTCCTCCAGGAGAGATTCTGTTGTGCCAGCTAGGGTACCGTCGTCCAGGAACCAGATATTGAGCTCGCTGGAGAGTGCCTCCGTGACTTCCTTGATGACCAAACAAAATAGAAAGGGGGCGAGAGGGTCCCCCTGTTGCACGCCCTCACACGAGTCAATTTCATGGTCCCCAAACAATAGTTTGGAAGTCACACTATAACACGATTCTATGAAGGGATAAAGGGAAGGGAAGTTTCTATAAACTGCTTGGAGAGCAGCATCCCTTCTGACTGAGTTGAAAGCATTGGCAAAGTCCAATTTGACCAAGGCTTTTTCATAGGACATGTTTTTGATATATACTCGTGCTGCGTGGGCAGCTGCTTCACAGCCCTGTTGAACGCCGAAACCGAGCTGAGTTGGTTTCAGCATTGCAGCAGCCTCTTGACTCACTTTTCTTACTGCAGCCTTGGCGACTAGGCGCCGAAGGGTGTTACCCACTGCAATAGGCCTGATTCCGCCATCCTTTTTCCGGAGGGCACACAATGAGGCACCAAAGAAAAAGGGTCTGATGGCCTCTGGGACACCGCCAGCCGGGCACAGGTTGGAAAATTTGGTGAGTTCAGACAGCAGCCTCTCTGAAACCTCACCAAGTGCTGGATTGAGTATTTGTTTTAAGTGTTGAGGCCTTAAACCGGTGAAACCTCCTGCTGAACCCTGTGGAAATGACATAGCAGCTTTATACACATCAGCATCCTGTAAGGTTAGATGTTCTTCGCCTGCTGCAATGTCAGGGAGGTCAATGTTGGTACTGGGAGCCCTGGGTGGATGTTTGTCCTTCAGAGCTTGCGCCGTGCTGACGTCCTTGGGAGCGATGGTATCCTCACTGGTTATAAGTCTCAAAGCTCCAATAGTATTACCCTCTTCTATTTTTTTGCTAATTTGGGCTCTGATTTTTGAGGTGTCGGGTGTCCTGTTGTTGGCATTTGCCCGGCGGGTGTTTGTCGCCCTAGGGGGGAGACGGACGAGGTTGTCATCCCTTGGGAATGCATTTATTGCCCTAATAACATGTGTTGCTAGTGACTTGTCCCTCCTTGGTGGGACAGCCAAACAGGCATTGCCAAAAAGCAGCAAGTTGTGCCAGGATCTGTTGTTTGAAGGAGCATCATTGACTTTCTTCAGAAGGTCAGTGAATCTGCTAGCAGCTTGAGGGCGAGCTGCTTTGGGGATGTGTGTCAGAGTCCTGGTGGATGTTAATTTGATTGCAGATTTGAGGTCCTCTGTAGAGGTGAAGTCACGGTAGCTGTCAGCCCTGTCTGCTGGGGGAGGCTGTTGGTTGTTCTCATTTGGAGCTCTCCTGGAGCCTAGACATCTATTGTGTGCACGGATGTTGCCAGATGTGGGACTGAGTGCACATTCCCTGTGGCACACCCGGCAGATGCCTCGTGAACGACAGCTTTGGCTCTGTCGTGAAGATTCCTGGGAACCCGCGACTACTTGTGACATTGCTGATATCGTGGGGGTGGGAGGGCGCCAGCTGTGGGGTGACGGGTGAAGGGCAGCATGGATGCATGGGGGATGAGGGTGGGGGAGTAGCGAGCGGCGGAACTTGTAATTGGTGGGGCACTAAACGGCAACACCCTTGGTCAGGAAGTCAGTGGGCCTAGGCTGGGATGAGGGGAGGGGATCTGGGATGGGGGAGGGGGGAGGGAGTGGCCCTGTGTGTTCGCTCAAGATGCACATCACTGACTAACTTTTGCTAATTGCTATACACTTATTGTTCCATTTAGAAAAAAACCCTCGCCATTTGGCACACTAATCACCATGCTCACACTATTAACCGAGGTGTTCTGTTCACCATCCAATGACCGTGTCGTGGGCGGCCACTTCCTTCCCCAACCCACGACCCCGGCCGATCACAGATGTAAACAAAACCTCCTCCACACCTCCACTGCCAGGATCCCCTCACCACCGCTACTTCCCAAATCCCAACATGCACACTGCACTTTCACTGATACAGAAGCAATGGTCCGATGTAGAGTTTTGTCACAACTCTGTGATCTCCGGTCGATACTCACGGTGATGTCTGCCGAAACTGGCCCGCGTAAACCATGTTGGTTCCTGGTTTACACACAGAATGTATGGAGCACCACACACTAATAAGGTAATGAGTGAGTGAAGATAGGAGCAGGTGATGATCAGTGTAGTCTTGAAGAATGTGAAGCACTGGTAGGAAGACTGGCGCTTATATACAGGCGTCAGAGGATGTGTAGTAAACGAAGGTATTGTTAATGGTAGGAGGAACTAACCAGTGGAAGCAGGTGTTGCCCAAGACGTGGACCAGGAGCTAGCGAGCAGCTTGTGCTGATGTTCTCTGTGTTGCCCAAGAGGTGGACCAGGAGTTAGCAAGCAGCTTGTTCTGATGTTCTCTGTGATGCCCAAGAGGTGGACCAGGAGTTAGCAAGCAGCTTGTTCTGATGTTCTCTGTGATGCCCAAGAGGTGGACCAGGAGTTAGCAAGCAGCTTGTTCTGATGTTCTCTGTGATGCCCAAGAGGTGGACCAGGAGTTAGCAAGCAGCTTGTTCTGATGTTCTCTGTGATGCCCAAGAGGTGGACCAGGAGTTAGCAAGCAGCTTGTTCTGATGTTCTCTGTGATGCCAAAGTGTGATGTAGTCCAGCTGGGCTTGTGAGGTCTCTGGGGAGACCTAATTTAACCAATTATATGGTCACACCTTGCCTTGGCAAACGTCTGTAGCCACGCCCACGTCTGAGGTCTTTTGTTCTTGACGCCTCAGACCTAGGCGTCAGGTCGTACACGTGGTTGTGGAGGGTGCTTGGACCACCATAAAAGCCCAAGGAAGAGCATGATCAGGAGATTCGAGCAGAGCTGCTGCTGGGATGCAGAGCTCCTGAGCAGGGATTCGAGCGGAGCTGATGCTGGGGTGCAGGGCTCGGGAGAAGGCTGCTGAAGTCTCTGGAGGAGACTGTTGGAGGCATTGGGCAGAGTACTGGCTTGGCGCAGTACTCGTGCTGTGTAGGTCTTGGGACCTGTGGCTTAGTTCCTGTAGTGAACTGTCCTCTGTGCTATATTGTAAGTTATATTCATTTTCGTCAAGTTGATTGTATTTCCCTGTCTCACTGCTTATGTGTACCACCCCATTTATCTAAACCCCAATGTACTCCTGTTCCCAAATATATTATTGTACAAGGACTTAATAATAAACTGTGTTTGAGTAGAATAGTAATATTCACTGTCCCCGTTATTAGCTATTCCTATTTCTCATATTTTATTATGTTTATATGAGTGAAAAGTGGGCGATGCATATGTTAGTGAGTATTGTAGAGTTAATGAGAGTGTCGTGGTGGTCACCACTGACCTGTCATTACCTACCTACCTCCGCATACCTCACTCCTACCACCTCGCCTGCCTCTCCCCTGCCTACGATACCCCCTACTCCCATATTCCCCACTTATATCCTATTCAATCATTACCCCCCTACATGACAAAAGAGGTGGACCAGGAGTTAGCAAGCAGCTTGTGCTGATGTTCTTTGTGTTGCCCAAGACGTGGACCAGGAGTTAGCAAGCAGCTTGTGCTGATGTTCTCTGTGATGCCCAAGAGGTGGACCAGGAGTTAGCAAGCAGCTTGTGCTGATGTTCTTTGTGTTGCCCAAGACGTGGACCAGGAGTTAGCAAGCAGCTTGTGCTGATGTTCTCTGTGATGCCCAAGACGTGGACCAGGAGTTAGCAAGCAGCTTGTGCTGATGTTCTCTGTGATGCCCAAGACGTGGACCAGGAGTTAGCAAGCAGCTTGTGCTGATGTTCTCTGTGTTGCCCAAGAGGTGGACCAGGAGTTAGCAAGCAGCTTGTGCTGATGTTCTCTGTGATGCCCAAGAGGTGGACCAGGAGTTAGCAAGCAACTTGTGCTGATGTTCTCTGTGATGCCCAAGAGGTGGACCAGGAGTTAGCGAGCAACTTGTGCTGATGTTCTCTGTGATGCCCAAGACGTGGACCAGGAGTTAGCAAGCAGCTTGTTCTGATGTTCTCTGTGATGCCCAAGAGGTGGACCAGGAGTTAGCAAGCAGCTTGTGCTGATGTTCTCTGTGTTGCCCAAGAGGTGGACCAGGAGTTAGCAAGCAGCTTGTGCTGATGTTCTCTGTGATGCCCAAGAGGTGGACCAGGAGTTAGCAAGCAGCTTGTGCTGATGTTCTCTGTGTTGCCCACGAGGTGGACCAGGAGTTAGCAAATAGCTTGTTCTGATGTTCTCTGTGATGCCCAAGAGGTGGACCAGGAGTTAGCAAGCAGCTTGTGCTGATGTTCTCTGTGATGCCCAAGAGGTGGACCAGGAGTTAGCAAGCAGCTTGTGCTGATGTTCTCTGTGATGCCCAAGACGTGGACCAGGAGTTAGCAAGCAGCTTGTGCTGATGTTCTCTGTGATGCCCAAGACGTGGACCAGGAGTTAGCGAGCAACTTGTGCTGATGTTCTCTGTGATGCCCAAGACGTGGACCAGGAGTTAGCGAGCAGCTTGTGCTGATGTTCTCTGTGATGCCCAAGAGGTGGACCAGGAGTTAGCAAGCAGCTTGTGCTGATGTTCTCTGTGATGCCCAAGAGGTGGACCAGGAGTTAGCAAGCAGCTTGTGCTGATGTTCTCTGTGATGCCCAAGAGGTGGACCAGGAGTTAGCAAGCAGCTTGTGCTGATGTTCTTTGTGTTGCCCAAGACGTGGACCAGGAGTTAGCAAGCAGCTTGTGCTGATGTTCTCTGTGATGCTCAAGACGTGGACCAGGAGTTAGCAAGCAGCTTGTGCTGATGTTCTCTGTGATGCCCAAGACGTGGACCAGGAGTTAGCAAGCAGCTTGTGCTGATGTTCTCTGTGATGCCCAAGAGGTGGACCAGGAGCTAGCAAGCAGCTTGTGCTGATGTTCTCTGTGATGCCCAAGAGGTGGACCAGGAGTTAGCAAGCAGCTTGTGCTGATGTTCTCTGTGATGCCCAAGACGTGGACCAGGAGTTAGCAAGCAGCTTGTGCTGATGTTCTCTGTGATGCCCAAGAGGTGGACCAGGAGTTAGCAAGCAGCTTGTGCTGATGTTCTCTGTGATGCCCAAGAGGTGGACCAGGAGTTAGCAAGCAGCTTGTGCTGATGTTCTCTGTGTTGCCCAAGAGGTGGACCAGGAGTTAGCAAGCAGCTTGTGCTGATGTTCTCTGTGTTGCCCAAGAGGTGGACCAGGAGTTAGCAAGCAGCTTGTGCTGATGTTCTCTGTGTTGCCCAAGAGGTGGACCAGGAGTTAGCAAGCAGCTTGTGCTGATGTTCTCTGTGTTGCCCAAGAGGTGGACCAGGAGTTAGCAAGCAGCTTGTGCTGATGTTCTCTGTGTTGCCCAAGAGGTGGACCAGGAGTTAGCAAGCAGCTTGTGCTGATGTTCTCTGTGATGCCCAAGAGGTGGACCAGGAGTTAGCAAGCAGCTTGTGCTGATGTTCTCTGTGATGCCCAAGAGGTGGACCAGGAGTTAGCAAGCAGCTTGTGCTGATGTTCTCAGTGATGCCCAAGACGTGGACCAGGAGTTAGCAAGCAGCTTGTGCTGATGTTCTCTGTGATGCCCAAGACGTGGACCAAGAGTTAGCAAGCAGCTTGTGCTGATGTTCTCAGTGATGCCCAAGAGGTGGACCAGGAGTTAGCAAGCAGCTTGTGCTGATGTTCTCAGTGATGCCCAAGAGGTGGACCAGGAGTTAGCAAGCAGCTTGTGCTGATGTTCTCTGTGTTGCCCAAGAGGTGGACCAGGAGTTAGCAAGCAGCTTGTGCTGATGTTCTCAGTGATGCCCAAGAGGTGGACCAGGAGTTAGCAAGCAGCTTGTGCTGATGTTCTCTGTGTTGCCCAAGAGGTGGACCAGGAGTTAGCAAGCAGCTTGTGCTGATGTTCTCTGTGATGCCCAAGAGGTGGACCAAGAGTTAGCAAGCAGCTTGTGCTGATGTTCTGTGTATCAAGGTTTCATGATGTTTCTGTCCTTGATAACCTTTATATCAGCGGAATTCGATACCTTCAAAATGATATTTTACTGATGTTAGTCTTCTTATATTAACTCTGTAGAGGTAAAAATTAAAAATATCTCACAATAATAATAATAACAACAAAAATAATAATAATAATAATAATAATAATAATAATAATAATAATAATAATAATAATAATAATAATAATAATAATAATAATAATAATAAGGCATAATTAACAACAGCACCAAAATAAGAAAGCCAAGTAGGGGTGGACCGGTAAGCCAGCGGAAGGCCTCGGTCAGATGACCAAAAGCTCCAAAGGCGGGTCATCATCTGACTAAGACCCGCGTCAGGAAACATTTGTCCTGTTTCCTGACGAACCTTACCTAACCTACCTAACCTAAGCACAGCAAGAACAAGATTGGGTAAAAAAAAAATAAAATCAGTATTTCCCGAGAGTTATAACTGAGGTTATTAACGAGACCTTAACAGTATTCATATAAATGTTCGTGTGTAGAATACGAGATTTATAGAGTGTGAGGAAGCATGTTGATGGTGGGATGGTAACTATCTTAGTAAACCTACATTCTGGAGCATAATTTATCTTGTATGAAGGTTCTGAACATTACTACTATTTTTGACAAACTTTGAAAATAAAGAGAATGTATTGGAACAGAGGTTGAGTTGAAGTGTTGTGGTGAATGGGTAAGAATTATGTGGGTTAATTAGTCACTTTGTTTTACTTGTTTGCTTCCACTAAAGGCCTTTAAATTTAGAACAAACAAGAGGACATTTTAAAATTTTAAATATGAAAGCAATGATTCTTGCGATTTTTATTTAGCCTCATTTTGAAACGATTGGAAAATTTGTTAGAATTTCTTCTTGAAAGGTCAAGATATTTCTGGAATGAGGTAAAATGTTGGTCGATGCTCTGAGGAGCTTCAGAAGTGGATCACAGAAGCTCTTCACAGGAAATTATAAGCTTTAATAAAAGAAAATTTTGAGGCACAGAGAATTAAGACAATTCACACCATTGATGAGAGCAGAAATGTCACAGTGAGTCAACTGAAGTTTGATTCTTGATGTTTTCCTAGGCGACGATTTTATCAGAAAATACCAATTGAAATTTATAAAGAATTAGCTCTTTTACCTGGATTAATTTTCATGAACTAAAATTGTCTTATGTAATAAAAATATTAAATAAAAATTAAAAGTAGTAAATATTTAATTCAAAACTTATTTTTATAAAGTTAATTTACACTTTTCTTTCTTGAAAAGTGTAAATATAATATCGAGTATTTATTAAGTGATGCAAATAGTAAAATTATGTGAATGTTGTATTATAAGGCTCGTTTGTAATTCAGTGTTATTCCGCCAGAGGTGAAATTACCACTTAAATGCATATAAATGAGAGCTTTCGGTTATCTTAATACTAAAATCAAACAAATTGTTTGATCTTACTGCTTAAATGGTGATGAAAATGAACATGGAAAACAATGTATCTACTAAATTTACATTGTACCATCAGTGGTGGAGTTATCATGTACGTTAAATATAATGAAACTTATCACACAGTGAAAAATGGTGATGATAATGATGATTGTGGAATGCTACGAGTATCTTACAATTTATTCAGCATATGTCACACTCCCATATAGGCTGCCTCCCGACCAGGGAACCTGTTGCTAAGAATATAACAATCAATAGGCTCCCCATCGTTATATCAGTACCTTGGTCCATCAGGCAGATGCAAACAAGCCCAACAGAGCTGTGAAACAATGTTGTTTACTTGTGACACAAGTTTTGGCACACTTGTCTGGACTGCCTGTCACTCACGATGCTGTTTGGTACTTAGTTTTATCTTGTTTGATCATCATGTAGTACATTTGCTCTTACATTATGATACATAGTGTAAATAGTGTACATATTGTACCAGTGAAGGAAATAAAAGAAATAACTGATGTCTTTTGCTTCACTATTTATAACATTACAACAATGTGTGCAGGTCATTATACACCTGTGTTTGTTATAATGATCACTGATCATGTAAAGAAAGTCCAATATAATAGGAAAAGTTAACCCTAAATTCTCTGTTTCTTTATTAATTTTCCTCGTTTAGATATAATGCCGACCTATATTTTTTTTTATAATGGAACTTAGCATAGTTAGGTTTTAAATAGAAGATTATAGATTACCACAGATGGAACATGAAACTGAAGTCTTTAGACTTTGCCTTTGTCTACCAGTGTCTTGATGTGCCTGTGGAACATTCTTCATGAAGAAACACTTCACCTTTGTCTACCATTGTCTTGATGTACATGTGGAACATTCTTCATGAAGAAACACTTCACCTTTGTCTACCATTGTCTTGATGTACCTGTGGAACATTCTTCATGAAGAAACACTTCACCTTTGTCTACCAGTGTCTTGATGTACCTGTGGAACATTCTTCATGAAGAAACACTTCACCTTTGTCTACCAGTGTCTTGATGTACCTGTGGAACATTCTTCATGAAGAAACACTTCACCTTTGTCTACCAGTGTCTTGATGTACCTGTGGAACATTCTTCATGAAGAAACACTTCACCTTTGTCTACCAGTGTCTTGATGTACCTGTGGAACATTCTTCATGAAGAAACACTTCACCTTTGTCTACCAGTGCCTTGATGTACCTGTGGAACATTCTTCATGAAGAAACACTTCACCTTTGTCTACCAGTGTCTTGATGTACCTGTGGAACATTCTTCATGAAGAAACACTTCACCTTTGTCTACCAGTGTCTTGATGTACCTGTGGAACATTCTTCATGAAGAAACACTTCACCTTTGTCTACCAGTGTCTTAATGTACCTGTGGAACATTCTTCATGAAGAAACACTTCACCTTGTACTGAGGAAGATGAATCATCTGTAATTACCTGGAATATTTTCTCTGAGACAAAGTCCTTTTTCGAGTTTACCCTAAAATTCTTCATAGTCTAATGGAAAGTCTTCTCCCAGATCATAATCCTTTTTTACATCATGAATAAAATAAAAACTTGTGCTACCCGTGATTACCTTGATTCTTCCGAAATATTTACCTGTCTAAAACAAAAGGTACCTTTACAAAGCACCTTGTTCACCTTGGCAAACATTCCTTGTAATCTTGCCTGTTGCACACCAACCAAATATCTCAAGAATTACCTGTGTCATGCCATCTATATTGACATTGGGCAAACTGCAGCTCGCGAGCTGTATGCTGCTCCCGAAGCTACACTGTGTGGCTCCCCACACAATATTACCTTTCACGGCTATTTTTCCTAAAATTTTATATTAATAATCTATTGTAGTATATGGGATGAATGGTTTTGAAAACCGACAAGTTGAAGAAATGAGACAATTATGCAATACATGGGAATCTTTATTGAAGAAACGTTTTGCCATCAGTCTTATACTAAGCAGGAAGGTATAAGGAGAGGAGAAGATTAAGGTAATCGGTCCTTCAGCCTGGAGACGATGTGTTCAGTCCATTAATCTTGTAGAAATTACAGCATAGAGCCGAAGCTGTATAAGTCTGATGAAGCCACTGTGTGGCGAAACGTTTCTTCAATAAAGATTCCTATATGTTGCATAATTGTCTATCCTATGGTAGTCTAGTATCCACTAAAATTGGAATATTATGTACAGATAATTCACATTATGCTTTGAAGCATCCATATGTATTATATTTCTAAACTTCAGTTTAAACTCGCTGAACACAATCAAAACGTGACTTAAACAAGTATGAATGATGGAACTGTCCTCTGTATCATCACTCTTCATGTGGTACACACAACTTACACTCTTGGAGTGGCACTGTAGTGCATTGTAGAGTATTTTCTCATTAATAAATACTTCATATTGATTTTAGTTAAAGTTATAAAACCCTTGTTAGAAATGACTAAGCAACAGAATAAAACGTAAATACAAACAAGAAAAAAGAATGTTTAACCAACAGTGGAAGGACAATTTTAATTTTACTATTAAGGGTGAAAAAGCTCTATGTCTTATCTGTCATACAATCATTAGTCACTTTAAAACATTTTAAAAATTTAAAGTGTAACCCTAAATGCAATCATAAAAAAATTCTTGAATCAGAACTGCGAGAAAATAAGAAAAATATTTTTAAATTTAATTTAGTCTTTCAAAAAAATATCTTATTTACCCTCTGTAAGCAAAATTATTTGGCTACTGAAGCTAGTTTTGTTATATCTAAGGAAATTCCTCGAAGTAAATTACATCACAGTCATGGGAAATTTGTAAAATAAAAAAAAGTATTATTGATGTGACTGCAATTCTCATTCCAGTGAACTCAAAACTTAAACAGTCAATAGAACAAATACCTGTCACCTGTAGCAATACTGAGAGACGCTTTTCTGAAATTAGTTCTACAATCGTATGTTCAGTGCAGAGTGATGTGAAAAGCTGCGTTGCTTTCAGCTCAACATTCGATGAATCTACAAACATTCAAGACATCCCTCAGCTTTATTTGTTCACTATGTTACAAGTAATGGAAATGTACAAGAAGAATTCTTAGACATGATAAACTTAAAGGAAACCACATAAAGTATTGACATCAAAAATGCACTTAACTAAGCTTTATTAAATGATCAATTACAATTGCATAAACTTTTTAACATTGCAACAGACGGGGCAAATTGACACATGATCTCAGTATCAAGGAAAGTCTCTTTATTAACTGTATCATCCACCTTGAACATTTAGTAAACAAACACTTTAAGTTCAACACTGTTTTAGAAACTGTGAATTTCATTCTTACAAATAGAAAAAAACCACACCATGAATTTAGATGTTTTTATTGAGAAGCTGAAGCTTGAAGAAAATCCAAGTGACCTTTCATTCTATTGTATTGAAAAATGACTGTCAACTACCAATCTGACTATTAGAAACAACTCCCAGACACAAAGTATCACAATCTTGTGTGAGCAATCTCCCAACTTCTCTCTGTTTATGGCATAACTTACCGTTGTGAATCTCTCATATCTGTAATGAAATATGTCAAGCCAAAACATAGTGTTATCCTCACTAACAGTCACCTCACTCAGCTTCTTAGAACCGTATTTATAACTATTATCTGCGAAAATTAAGATTCGAAGATTTCATCGAGCAGAAAGTAAACATATTCTGCGCGGTGACTAGGACTACGGTATTTTTTATTTTTAAATACAATTTTAAAATGTTTTCTGTAGCTTGAATAGTCAAAAATAAGTCAAAATAATTATATGTGGTTCTTCCTATCAAAGAACTTGTCCATCCCGGATCTTTAGGAAGAATTGTACAATGTTTTGTCTTATTGTAGAGTGAAACTTTGTTAAATTTCATTGTTAAAAATGTTTGAGTAACAAAAGATTTTTTAAAAATCTTTGGAAAAAGGAATAATTTTTCAATTATTGTGGGAGAGGGAGAGAGAGAGAGAGAGAGAGAGAGAGAAAGAGAGAGAGAGAGAGAGAGAGAGAGAGCGAGAGAGAGAGAGAGAGAGAGAAAAAGACAAGGAGGGAGGGAGGGAGAGAGAAAAAGAGGGAGGGAGGGAGAGAAAAAAGGAGGGAGGGAGAGAGAGAGGAGGGAGGGAGAGAGAGAGAAAAGAAGGGAGGGAGGGAGAGAGGAATATGGGAAGGGAAGGAATAAATTTTTATACAGACGACAAAAAATAACTGTCACCAACATATTTTTATAGAAAAATAGTATTTTAAGGTGGCTTTCAACATGTATGCTTAATACCTTTAAAAAACAGGATGAGACCACCCATTACAAAACAGGAAAATTATTAACCTAAGATAAAAAAAAGAAATTCACTCTTATTCATCAGAAAACTTGAAGCATCACAACATAAATTAAGTTTATTCTCAAGTTTACTGAGATTTATGATACATTGAGACGGAGAGAGTGATGCTAGTCTGAGTGATGCTAGTCTGAGTGATGCTAGTCCACAGGTGATGCTGGTCTGGTGATGTGGTCACAATTGATGCTTAGTCTGAGTGATGCTGGTCTGAGAGTGCTAGTCTGGAGTGATGCTGGTCTGAGTGATGTGGTCTGGTGATGCTGGTCTGGTGATGCTAGTCTGAGTGATTGCTGAGTCTGAGGTGATGCTAGTCTGAGGTGATGCTGGTCATGGGTGATGCTGGTCTGGTGATGCTACAGTCACAGGTGATGCTGGTCTGGTGATGCTGAGGTCTGGTGATGCTGGTCTGGGCTGATGCTGGTCTGGTGATGCTGGTCCCGAGAGATGCTGGTCAGGTGATCTTTGGTCACAGTGATGCTGGTCTCTGTGAGTGATCTTTAGTCACGGTGATCTTCGGGGTGATGCTGGTCTGAGTGCTGATCTGGTGATGCTAGGTCACAGGTGATACTAGTGGCAATTGATGCTAGGTCTGGTGATGCTGAACTGGTATAGGTCTACGAGTGGATATGATCTGGTGATGTGGATCGATGGATGGTGGTGTTGTCTGGTGATGTAGTGGATGATGCTGGTGGTGATATGATGTGATGATGCAGTGCGGTGATGCTGATGGTTATTATATTGGATGATGCTAGTCGGTGCTGGTCGGGCGGATGCTGTTGGATGATGCAGTCTGGTGTGTAGTGATGTTCAGGTGCCGGTGATGGCTGATGCGGTGATATGTTGGGTGGTGCGATGGTGATGTGGTGGTGTGGTGAGTCGGGTGGATGCTGGTGGTGATGGTGGTGATGCTGGTGCGGTGCTGCCGGTGGTGGTGCTGTGGTGCCAGTGCGGTGGATGATTCGGTGCTGGTCTGATGATGCTGGTCTGAGTGGATACAGATGCGGTGGATGCTATACGGTGATGCTGGTCTGGTGATGCTGGTCTGGTGATGGCTGGTCTGGTGACTGGTCTGGATGATGCTGTGTGGGCCTGGTCACAGGTGATGCTGGTCCTGGTGATGCTGGTCTGAGACACTGGGACTCTGACCCGATTGCTGATCACGAGCGGTACCAGTGCGAGGTGATGCTGGTGCGGTGATGACAGGTCTGGTGATGCTGGTCTGGTGATGCTTGCTCTGGTGGATGCTGGTCTGGTGATGCTGGTCTGGTGGTGCTGGTCTGAGGTCATGCTGGGTCTGAGTCATGCTAGTCTGGTGGTGCTGGTCTGGTGATGCTGGTCTGAGGTGATGCTGGTCTGGTGATGCTGGTCTGGTGATGCTGGTCTGAGGTGATGCTGGTCTTGGTGCTGGTCTGAGCGGATGCTAGTCACAGGATGATGCTGGTCACAGGTGATGCTGAGTCTGAGTGATGCTGGTCGGACCAGTGCTGTTCTGGGTGATGCTGGTCTGGTATGCCCTGGTACAGGTGAATGCTGGTCCTGAGTGTTCTGGTCACGGGTGTGATGGTCTGGGTGACGCACTGGTCTCAGAAGTGATGCTAGGTCTGAGTGATGCTGAGGGTCTGGTGATGCTGATGCAGGTGATGCTGGTCTGGTGATGGCTGATGCAGGTGATGCTGGTCTGCAGGTGATGGCTGATGCTGGTGTGGCTGAATGCAGGTGATGCTGGTGGCCGGTGATGGCTGGTCTGGTGGGATGCTGGTCTGGTGGTGGCTGGTCACGGTGATGCTGGTGGCAGGTGATGCTGAGTGGCAGGTGATGCTGGTCACAGGTGATTGGGCTGGTCTGAGGTGATTGGCTGGTCTGGTGATGCTGGTTACAGGTGATTGCTGGTCACAGGTGGGATGCTGGTCTGGCAGGTGATGGCTGAGTCTGGTGATGGCTGAATGGCAGGTGATGTAGTCGGCAGGTGATGCTGGTCACAGGTGATGCTGGGCTGGTGATGCTGGTCTGGTGATGGCTGGTCTGGTGATACTATTCTGGCAGGTGATGGCTGGTCTAACGGTGATGCTGGTCGGTGATGGCTGGTGGCAGGTGATGGTGAGGTCTGGTGACAGGTCTGGTGGAAGCTAGGTCTGGTGATGCTGCTCTGGTGATGCTGGTCTGGTGATGGCTACTCTGGTGATGCTACTCACCAGGTGATGGCTGAATCTGGTGATGCTGGTCACGGTGATGCTGGTCTGGTGATGCTTAGTCTGGGTGATGAGTCTGGTGATGCTGGTCACAGGTGATGCTGGTCACAGGGTGATGCTGGTCTGGTGGTGGCTGGTCTGAGTGATGCTGGTCTGGCAGGTGATGCTAGTCTGGTGATGCTGGTCTGGGTGATTGCTGGTCACGGTGGATGGCTGGTCACAGGTGATGCTGGTCTGGGTACTGTTGCGAGGTGATGCTGAATGGCAGGTTGATGCTGGTCTGGTATTACTGGTCTGGTGATGCTGGTCTGAGGGTATTGACAGGTGCAGGTGAAGGCTTGGTTCTGGTGATGCTACTTACTCTGGTGATGCTAGTCTGAGTGATGGCTGCTCTGGTGACTGGTAGTCTGGTGATGCTGGTCTGGTGATGCTGGGCTGGTGATGCTGGTCTGGTGATGCAGATGCAGGTGATGCTAATCTGAGTGATGCTGGTCTGAGTGATGCTGGTCGGTGTAGTCTGAGCGATGCTAGTCTGAGTTATGCTGGTCTGGTGATGCTGGTCTGAGTGATGCTAGATCTGTGATGTAGTCTTGGTGATACTGTCTTTAGTGATGAACTAGTGATGCTGTCTGGTGATGCTAATCTGAGTGACTGGTCTGAGGTGATGCTAGTCTGAGTGATGCTGGTCTGGTGATGCAATCTGGTGATGCTAAGTCTGGTGTTATGCTGGTCTGGTGATGCTAGGTCTGAGTGATGCGTGGCTGGTGATGCTGGTCACGGTGATGCTGGTCACGGGTGATTGCTGGTCTGGTGATGCTGTCTGGTGATGCTAGTCGGTGATGCTGGTCTGGGCTGGTGTCTGACGTGATAATGTCTGAGTGATGCTAGTCACAGGTGATGCTGGTCTGAGGTGATGCTGGTCACGAGGTGATGCTAGTCTGGGTGATGTGGTCTGGTTGATGCTGGTCTGGGTGGATGCTAGGTCTGGTGATGCTGGTCTGAGTGATGGCTAAGTCTGAGTGATGGCTAGTCTGAGTGACTAGTCTGGTGATGCTAGTCTGGTGATGCTAAGGTCACAGTTATGCTAGTCGGGTGAGTCTGGTGATGCTGGTCTGGTGATGCTGTCTGTGATGCTGATCGTGATGCTGTCTGGTGAGTCTGGAGGTGATGCTGGTAGTCTGAGGTGATGCTGGTCTGAGTGATGCTTTGGTGGTGCTGGTCACGTGCTGGGCTGGTGATGCTCAGGTCTGGTGATGCTGGTCTGGGTGATGCTAGTCTGGTGATGCTGAGTGTCACAGTGATGCTAGTCTGAGTGATGCTGCTGAATGATGCTGTCTGAGGTGATGCTGGTCTGGTGATCTGGTCTGATGCTGGTCTGGGTGATACTAGTCTGGTTGATGCTGGTCTGGGTGATGCTAGGTCTGAGTGATGCTAGTCTGGTGAGGTGCTGGTTCTGGTGATGCTGGTCTGGTGATGCTGGTCACCAGGTGATGCTAGTGCAGGTGATGCTGGTCACAGGTGGATGCTGGTCTGTGATGCTAAGGTCTGGTGATGCTGGTCTGAGGCTGGTCTGGTGATTGGCTAGTCTGAGTGAGGCTGGTCACAGTGATGCTAGTCTGGTGATGCTGGTCTAGTGATGCTGGTCACCGGGTGCTGAGGTGAGGTGATGCTAGGTCTGGTGATGCTGGTCTGGTGATGCTAGGTCGCAGTTATGAGTCTGGTGATGCTAGTCTAAGGTGATGCTAGTCTGGCGATGCTAGTCTGAGCGGTGCTTGGTCTGAATGATGGGCTGGTCTGGTGATGCTGGTCTGAGTGATGCTAGTCTGTGATGTCTGGTCAGGTGATGCTAGTCGGGTGATGCAGTCTGGTGATGCTGTCGGGTGATTAGTCTGGTGATGCTGGTCGGTGATGCTTCAATGGTGATTCTGGTCTGGTGACTGGGGTAACAGGTGCTGGACTGGTGCTGTCTGAGTGATGCTAGTCTGGTGATGCTGGTCTGAGGTGATGCTGGTCTGAGTGATGCTAGGTCTGAGTGATGCTAGTCTGAGTGATGCTGTCTGAGTGATGCTGGTCTGATGCAGGTGATGCTGGTATTGGTGCTGGTCTGAGTGATGCTGTCTGGTGGAGGCTGTCTGTGGGCTAGTGAGGTGATGCTTCTGGTGATGGCTGGTAGGTGATGCTGGTCAGGTGATGCTGGTCTGGTGAGTGCTAGTCAGGCGATGCTGGTCTGAGCGATGCTGGTCTGAGTGATGCTGGTCTGGTGATGCTAGTCTGGTGATGCTGTCAGGTGATGCTGGTCTGGAATTGATGCTGTCTGGTGATGCTAGTCTGAGTGATGCTAGTCTGGTAGAGGTGATGGCTAGTCTGAAGAGAGTGATGCTGCTGAGTGATGCTAGTCTGAGTGATGCTGGAGTCACTGATACTAGTCTGAAGAGTGATGCTGTCTGAGGTGATGCTAGGTCTGAGTGATGCTAGTCTGGTGGATGCTGGATCAGGTGATGCTAGTCTGGTGATGCTAGGTCGTGGTTATGCTAGTCTGAGTGATACTGGTCTGGTGATGCTGGTCACAGTGATGCTGGTCACGTGATGCTGGTCTGAGTGATGCTGTCTGGGTGATGTTAGTCTGAGGTGATGCTGGTCTGGTGATGCTAGTCTGCAGGTGATGCTGGTCTGGTGATGCTGGTCTTGAGGTGATGCTGGTCACAGGTGATGCTGGTCTGGTGATGCTGGTCTCGGTGATGCTGGTCTCGGTGATGCTGGTCTGGTGATGCTGGTCAGGTGATGCTAGTCTGGTGATGCTGGTCTGAGGTGATGCTGGTCAGGTGATGCTGTCTGGAGGTGATGCTGTGCGAGTGATGCTGGTCTGGTGATGCTGGTCTGCAGTGATGCTGGTCTGGATTGATGCTGGTCACGGTGATGCTGGTCTGAGTGATGCTGGTCTAGTGATGCTGGTCTGGTGATGCTGTCTTGGTGATGCCTTGTGATGCTAGTCGAGTGATGCTGGTCTGGTGATGCTGGTCACTGATGCTGTGCAGGTGATACTGGTCTGGGGTCTGTCGGTAGGTCTGGGTGAGTTAGGTCTTGTGATGCTGAATCTGGTGATGCTGGTCACGGTGATGCTGATGCAGGCGATGGTCACAGATGATGCTGGTCTGGTGATGCTATGGTCACGAGTGATGCTGGTCTGGTGATTAACTGGTCACGAGTGATGCTGGTCTGGTGAAGTGCTGGTGGGTGCTGGTCACAGGTGATGCTAATCTGGTGATGCTGGTCACGGGTGATGCTGGTCACGGGCGATGCTGGTCTGAGCGTGCCGGTGCAGTGCTGTTCTGAGTGATGCTGGTCTGGGTGATGCTGGTCGGGTGATGTGATACAGGTGATGCCATTCGCAGTGATGCTGAATCTGAGTGATGCTAGTCTGGTGATGCTAATCCCCAATTGATGCTAGTCACGAGTGATGCTAATCTGGTGGTGCTAGTCACAAGTGATGCTAATCTGGTGATGCTAGTCTGCTGAGTGATGCTAGTCTGAGCGATGCTAATCTGAGTGATGCTGGTCTGAGTGATGCTAGTCTGAGTGATGCTGGTCTGGTGGGAGCTGAACCCAGGTGGTACTGTTCTGAGTGATGCTAGTCTGGTGATGCTGGTCTGGTGATGGTAATCTGAGCGATGCTAGTCTGGTGGGGCTGCTGGTCTGGTGGTGCTGGTCTGGGTGATGCTTAGGTTCAGGGTGATACTAGTCCCCTAATTGATGCTGGTCTGGTGAGTACTGGATCTGAAGGTGATGCTGGTCTGAGGTGAGTGCTAGGTCTGAGGTGCAGTGCTGGTCACCGGGTGGGTGGCTGGTCTGGTGGGGGCTAGTCTAGTGATGCTGGACTGGAGATGACTGGTCTGAGTCCAGGCTGATCGGGTTGATGCTAGGTCCTTAATTGAGGCCTCAAAGCTGGTGAGTACATCAGGTGATGCTCTAGTCCTGAGGTGATGCTAAGTCTGGTGATGCTAGGTCTGAGTGCTGATAGTCAGGTGATGCTGGTCTGAGTGATGCTAGGTCTGAGTGATGCTAGTCTGGAGGTGATGGTCACGAGTGCTGCTGGTCAGGGTGATGCTAGGTCTACAGGTGAGTGGTTGGTCTGGAGGTTCCTGGTGGAGATGCTGTCTGATGCTGGTCTGAGGGTGATACTAGTCTAGGTGATGCTAGGTCCATCAGGTGCTGGTCTAGGGTGATGGGCTGGTCTGGCGATGCTAGGTCCACAGGTGGATGCTAGGTCTGGGTGATGCTGGGTCTGAGGTGATCATGCTCGAGTCTGAGTGGATGCTAGTCTCTGGTGATCGACTAGTCTGAGTGAATTGCACCAGTGCCAGGTGGTGCTGGATGCACAGGTTGTAATCTGGTGTCTGGTCTGAGGTCGGATGCTGGTCTGACGGGTGATGCTGGTCTGGTGATTACTAGGTCTGGGTGATGTAATTAGGCAGGTGATGGGCTACTGGTCTGAGGTGATGGCTAGGTCTGGATGGATGCTGGTCTGGATGATGCTAGTCTGAGGTGATGCTAGGTCTGGTGATGCTGGTCTGGTGGTTGATGCTGGTCTACGAAGTGCTGCAGATCTGGAGGGTGATGGCTAGTCCTGGTCAGGCCTGGGGCAGGTCAGGTGATGGCCTAGTTAGACTCATGCTGGTCTGAGTGATGCTGATCTGGTGACCCTGTCCAGTGATGCTGGTCTGGGTGGGATGGCTGGTATGCAGGTGATACTAGGTGCAGGTGAGCTGAACTGGTGATGGTACTCACAGGTGATGCTAGTCTGGTGATGCTAGTCTGGAGGTGAGGCTGAGCATTCTGGTGGATGCTACAGGTGCAGAGTGATGGCTAGGTCACGAGTGATGCTTCGGTCACGGAGGTTATGCTAGGTCACAGGTGATACTGGTCACAGATGATGCTAGGTCTGGTGATGCTGGATCTGGGTGATGTCTGGGCAGATTGGGGCTAGTCTGTGGTGATGCTGGTCTCAGTGAGGCTACTCTGGAGCGATGATGGTCACGGGTGATGCTCCCAGGTGAGGCTAGGTCCTGAGTTGATGGTCTCACGGGTCGATTCAATCTGGGAGCCTAAGACTGAGTGATGCTGAGTCTGGTGATGCTAGGTCCGAGGTGATGCTGGTGCAGGTGATGCTTGATCTGAGTGATGCTGGATCAGGTGGGCAATCACGGAGTGATGCTTAATGGTGATGCTGGACTGGTTGACTACAATCACGGTGATGCTAAGTCAGGTGATGCTGGTGCAGGTGATTGGTCTACAGGGTGATGGCTAGTCATGGCTGATGCTGGTCACGGTCATGCTAGGTTCGGTGGGAGGGGCTAGTATGAGCCGATGCTAGTCTGGAGTGATGCTGGTCAGGTGGGCTAGTCACAGGTGATGCTAGTCAGTGGTGATGCTAGGTCTAATTGGGGATGTTAATCTGGGATGAGCTAAGTCTCACTGATGCTGGACTGGTCATGCAGGTCTGGATGGCTGGTCAGGTGAGGCTAGTCTGGTGGGAGAAGCTAGGTCTGGATGATGCTTGGTCTGAAGTAGGTAGGTCACAGGTGTGCTAGTCTGAGTGACGCAGAAGTCTGGTGAGGCTGGTCCTGATTGATGCTGGTCAAGTTGATGTCTGAGTCTGGAGATGCTAGTCTGAGGTGGGGCTAATCCCGGGTGATGATAGGTCTGAATGAGGCTAGTCTGGAGTGATGCTGGTCTGAGGGTGATGCTAGGTCTGGACCAGGTGAGGGACTGGTCCAGGTGATGCTGGTCTAGGTGATGGCTAGTGTTACTGAGGCTGATACCGTTGAGCTAGTCAGGAATGACTGGTCTGAGTGGGGCTAATCAGGCGATGGGGCTAGTCTGAGGTGAGTACTAGTCTGGTGATGGGGCTGAGTCTGAGGTGAAGCTGAGTCTAAGTCAGGCAGGACTGAGTGGGGGACTAGTCTGGTGAGAGGCTAGGTCTGGAGAGGATGTCTGAGTGGGGCTGGGTCTGAGTGAAGGCTTAGTCTGGTGGTAGCTAGTCTACAGGTGATGGCTAGGTCTGGGAGACGCTAGGTCTGAGTGATGCTGGTCACAGGTGATGCTAGGTCTGAGTGGATGCTGAAGTCTGAGTGATGCTAGTCTGAGGTGATGCTAGGATCTGGTACTGCTAGTGCTCAGATTCATGCTAGGTCTGGGTATGCTTGGTCTGGTGATTCTGGGCCCAGGCGATACTAGTCTGGTGAGTGGCTGGTCTGAAGTCATGCTGAGTCTGGTGATGCACTTCTGGTGAGTGCTATGGCACCAGGTGATGCTAGGTCACAGGTGAGAGCTTAATCACAGGTGATACTAGGTCTGAGCATGGCTGAGGTACGGTGATGCTGGTCAGAATGATGCTGTAGTCTGGTGATGGGCTAGTCTTAGGTGATGTGGCTGGTGCACATGATGCTGAGTAGGCTGATCTGGGTGATGCTAGTCTGAGTGATGCTATTCACAGGTGATACTAGGTCACAGGTGAGATGGGGATCTCAAGTGGAGGCCCACAGATCTGGTGAGTGCTGGTCACAGGTGATGCTAGGTCACCAGGTGATGGTAGTCATCAAGATGGCTACCGTCTGGATGATTGCTAGGTCACCAGGTCGGATGGCTGGTCTGAGCGATACTGGTACTCTGGGAGGCTGATGCGGTGAGTGCTGGGTGGATAGTGCCTGGTCTGAGGTGATGCTAGGTCACGAAGGTTGATGCTAGGTCTACAGGTGATGCTAGGTCAGAGTGATGGTCTGGTGATGCTCACAGGGTGATGCTGGTCTGAGTGATGCTGGTCACAGGTGATGCTGGTCTACGGTGGCTGCTGGTCACAGGTGATGCTTAGGTCTGGAGGTTCACAATTCACAATTTTGGAGTGCTGGTCCAGGTGATACTAGGTCTGGTGGGAGCTATCTGAGTGGTGTGGTCTACCAGGGTGATGCTAGGTCTGACGGTGATGCTAGGTCACGGATTGATGCTGAGATCTGGTGATTAACTGGTCTGGTGATGGCTGGTCTATGCCCTTAGTCGGGTGGATGCTGGTCTGAGGTGATGTTAGTCAGTGATTCTGGATACTGAGTGGTGCTGGTCAGGTGAAGGCTAAGTCTGAGTGATGCTGGTCTGGGTGGATGCCTGGTGCAGGAACAACTTGCTGGTCTGGTGATGCTGGTCACAGGGTGATGCTTAGGTCACAGGTGATACTGGTCTCAGGGTGAAGGAATGGTCCTGAAGGTGATGCTAAGTCTGGTGGTTGATGCTGGTCACAAGGTTGATGCTGGATCTGAGTGATGCAGGTCTGGAGGTGGGGCTAGGTCTGGGCAGATGCTAGGTCTGGTGATGCTGGTCAGGTGGGCGGTCACGAGTGATGCTAGTGGGTCTTGGTGGTGCCGGTGGATTGCCGTCGGAGGTGCCTGGACTGGCAGACGGTGCTAGGTCTGGAGTGATGCTATTCACGAGGTGATGCTTTGGTCAGGTGGGCCAGACTGAGGTGATGCTGGTCTGGTGATGCTTGAATCCTGAGTTCGCTACCTGGATCTGAGTGAGGGCTAGATCTGGGTGATGCTGAGTCACAAGGTTGATGGCTGGTCTAGGGCCGATGCAGAGGTCCTGAGGTTGATGCTAGGTCTGAGGTGATGCTAGGTCTACAGACTGATGCTAGGTCTGGAGTGATACTAGGTCTGAGGTGATGGGGCTAGGTCTGAGTGATGCTAGGTCCTGAGTGGCGATCACGGTGATGCTGGTCTACGGTGATGCTAGGTCTGACGGTTGATGCTGGTCCTGGGGTGGGCCTGAATCTGGTTGATGCTAGTCTGGAGTGAGTGCAGATCTGCAGGTGATGGGCTAAGATCTAGCTGAGGTGGCTAGTCTGGAGATACTGGTACAGGTGATGGCTAGGTCTGAGGTGATGCTATGGTCCCCAGACGATGGCTGGTCTGGTGGATGCAGTCTGAGTGATGCTAGGTCTGGGAGGATGCTTGGTCTGGTGATACTGGTCTGAGGTGGGGCTGGAATCTCTGAGGTGATGCTATTGGGTGATGCTGGTCAGGCGAGTACAATAATCTGAGTTGATGCCTGGATCTGGGTGATCTGCTCAGATCTGAGTGATTGATGGTCAGGTGATGCTAAGGTCACAGGTGATGTTCAGTCAATTACAGGCGATGCTGGTTCTGGTAGGGGACTGAAGTCTGAGGTGATGCTAAGTCACAGGTGATGCTGAGGTCACAGGTGATGCTAGTCTGAGGTGAGGTACTAGTCCCTGAGGTGATGCTAAAGGATGCAGGTGAGGATGGTCTGGGAATGAGGCTAGGTCACAAGGTTCATGCTGCTAGTCTCAGGCTGATGCTAGTCTGAGTGATGGCTAGTCACAGGTGGTAGCTGGTCTGGTGAGGGGCTGAGTCCTGGTGGGAGGTCTGGATAAGGCTAGTCCCCAGGTGATTGCTGGTCACCAGGTGACGCAGAGGTCTGGTGAGGCGATCTGGTTCTGGCTCAGATGGTGATGCTGAGTCTGAGTGATGGTCTGGTGAGGCTAGTCAGGTGATAGTCTGGTGGGGCTCAGGTCAGGTGATGCTAGTCCAGGTGATGCTAGTCTTAGGTGATGGCTAGTCTGGTGATGGTCTGGAGTGGGGCTAGGTCTGGGTGAATGATAGTCTGGGTGATGGTTGGTCTGGGAATGATACTAGGTCTGAGGTGAGGCTAGGTCTGAGGTGAGGTGGTCTAGTCTGGCAGGCTGGTCACAGGTGAAGCTGGTCTGAAGTTGATGGCTGAGGTCACAGGTGAGGCCTGGTCTGGTCAGCTGGTCAGGTGATGACTAGTCTGTGGTGAAGGAGGCGGCTGGTCTGGAGGTGGTCTCATGTTGAGGGCTCACAGGTGAGCGCTGGTCTGAAGGTGGGTTTAGGCTGTCAGGGTGAGGCATTAGTCTGGTGAGAAGCTAGGTCTGGTGGGAGGCTGGTCTGGGTGAGGCTGGTCACAGTGAGGCTAGTCTGGTGATGCTGGGCTAGTCCGACGTGATGCTAGTCTGGTGACGCTGGTACTGAGGTGATGGCTGGTCTTGGTGGATGCTAGGATCTGGAGGTGATGCTAGTCTGAGTGATGCTAGATCTAGGTGATACTAGGTCTGGCAGTGCAGGCTAGGTCTGAGGTGATGCTAGTCTGAGGAGATGCTAGGTCTGGAGTGGATGCTAACAGGCGATACTAGTCACGAGGTGATGCTAAGTCTGGTGGTGCGGTCAGGTGATTGCAGGTCCTGGTGATGCTGAGGTCACAGGTGATGCTAGGTCTGGGTGGATGCTAGGTCACAGGTGATGCTAGGTCTGGTGAGTGATGGTCTGGTGATGTATCACAGGTGATGCTGGATCTGGGTGATTGCTAGGTCTGGTATTGTTGGCCTGGTGATGGCTAGGTCCACGAGTGATGGCTAGTCAGGTGATGGCTGGATACGAGTTGATGCTAGTCTGGAGATGCTAGGTCTGAATGATGCAGGTCTGGATGAGGCTAGAATCTGACGGGTGATGCTAGTCTGAGGTGATGCTAGTCTGAGTGATGCTAGTCTGAGGTGATGGCTAGGTCTGACCAGGTGATGGCTAGATCTGAGTGATGCTAGGTCTGAGTGGGAGTGCTAGTCACCCAGGTGATGCTAGGTCTGAGTGATGCTTAGGTGCCAGGTGATTGCAGGTCTGAGTGATGCTGGATCTGGTGGATGCTGGTCTGGTGATGGCTGGTCTACCAGGTGATGCTCGGTCTCAGTGATTGCTGGTCTGGTGGATGCAGAGGTCTGAGTGATGGGGCTGGTCTGAGTGGATGGGGCTGGTCTGGAGTGCAGCCTTGGACTGGGTGATGCTGAGTCTGGTGATGTTGGTCTGGGAGATCCTGGTCAGGTGATGCTAGGTCTGGTGATGCTTGGTCTGGTGACCACTGGTATGGAGATGCCATTCACGGTGAGCTAGTCTGAGTGCTTGCTGGACTCTGATGCAGGTCTGGAGGTGCAGAGTCTTGAGCGATGCTAAGTCTGGGTGATGGCTAGGTCTGAGGTGATGCTAGGTCTACAGGTGATGCTAGTCTGAGTGGGCCTGCTAAGTATGAGGCGATGCTAAGGTAAGCAGGTGATGCTTAGGTCTGAGTGATTGCTGGTCAGTGGGTGATGCTAGGTCTAATTGATGCTTGGAATCTGAGGGTGAATGCAAGGTCTCACTGATGCTGGCTCTGGAGTGATGCTAAGTTCACAGGTGAGTGGCTAATTTCAGGTGATGCTTAGGTCTGGATGGTGATGAGTCGAGGTGGGGGAAATGGATCTGAGTGATGCTCTAGTCTGTGAGGAGGCTGCAGGTCTGGTGATGCAGGTCACGAGGTGATGCTAGGTCACAGGTGATGCTAGTCTACAGGTGATGCTAGGTCTGGTGATGCTGGTCTGAGTGATGCTAGTCACAGGTGAATGATGAGTCCCCCAGGTTAGGCTGGTCTGAGTGATGCTAGTCTGAGTTGATGCTGGTCTGAGTGGATGCTAGGTCTGAGTGATGCTGAGGTCTGAAGTGATGCTAGTCACAGTGATACTAGGTCTGAGTGATGCTGAATTCTGAGTTGAGGCACTAGACTGAGGTGATGCTAGGTCTGAGGTGATGCTAGGTCTGAGGTGGGGATGGCTAGGTCCCTACCAAGGTGATGTTAGGTCTGGGTGATTACTGGTCTGGTGAGGGCTAGTCTAGGCGATATAGTCACAATGATAGTCTGGTGGGATGCTAGTGCAGGATGATGCTAGATCACAGGTGGTAATGCTGAGTGATGTAATCTGGTGTTTATGCTAAGTCCCTGAGGTGAGTGCTAGGTCACAGGTGATGCTAGGTCCACAGGTGATGCTTAGTGATGCAGGTGATTGCCTAGTCTCTGGGATGAGGTCGTGAGTCGGTGAGTGCTAGGTCACAGGTGATGCTATTCTGGTGAGGCTAGTGAGTGTGCTGGGTCTGGTATGCTAGGTCTGGTGATGCTTAAGTCACAAGGTGACACTGGAATCAGGTGAGGCTAGGTCTGGAGGTGATGCTAGGTCTGAGTTATGCTGGTCTGGGTGATGGCTAGGTCTGGTGGATGCTAGGTCTGACGGTGATGCTAGATGCGGGTGATGCTGGAATGCAGGTGAGGCCTCAATCCAGGTGAGGGGGCTAATTCCTGGTGATTAACTAGGTCTGGTGATGCTACAGGTCTGAGGGTGATGGCTAGGTGCTAGGCGATGCTAGGTCTGAGGGTGATACTGGTCTAGGTGATGGCTGGTAGTCAAGGTGATGCCCAGGTCTGGAGGATGCTAGGTCTGGATGATGGCTGAGTCTGAGGTGATGCTAGTCAGATTGAGTGGCTAATCTGGTGATGTAATCTTGGTATTCTATAGGTCTGGGTGATGGTCTAGTCAGTGATGATTAGTCCCCAGGTGAATGCTAGTCTGAGGTGAGTGCTGGTCTGAGGTGAATGTTACAATCTGAGGAGATGCTAAGTCCTGGTGAAGATTAGTCTGGTGATGTAGTCTGAGGTGAATGGCTAGGTCACGAGGTTGATGCTGGACAGTGGGTGATTAACTGAGGTCTGAGGTGATGCTAGGTCTGGAGTGATGCTGGTCGAGGTGATGGCTTAGTCTGAGTGATGATAGGTCTGAGGTGATGGCTAGTCTGAGTCAGGGCTAGTCAGGTGATGCTAGTCTGAGGGTGGATGCTGGTCTGAGGTGATGCTAGGTCCCTGAGTGAGGCTGGTCTGAGTGAGGCTGGTCAGGTGATGCTTAGGTCTACAGGTGATGCCTAGGTGCAGGTGAGGCTAGTCTGAAGTTGATGCTAGTCCCAGAGAGGGACTGGTCTGGTGAGGCTGGTCTGGATTGATGCTAGTCTGAGGTGATGGCTAATCTGGTGCTGGGATGCGAGTGAGGCTAGGTCACAGGTGATGCTAGTCTGAGGTGATGCTTAGGTCTGGTGATACTGGTCTGGGTGATGCAGGTCTGGGGTGGTAGCACAGTCACGGTGATGCTGGTCTGAGGGTGAGTGCTGAGGTCTGGAGTGATGCTTTGTGATCACTGAGGGTGATTGCTAGGTCTGGGAGGTGATGTACGGGTGATTCTGCTGAGATGCAGTACTAGGTCCTGGAGTTGATGCTAGGTCTGGTGAGTGATTGGTCTGAGTGATTCTGGTAGGTGAATGCTAGGTCTGGAGTGGTGCTGGTCTGAGGTGTGATCACTAGGTCACAGGTGATGGCTAGGTCACCCTGAGGTGATGCTAGTCTGAGGGTGGATGCTCAGTCTCAGGTGAATGACCTGAGTCCTAAGGGTGATTAACTGGTCTGGTCTGATGCTGGTCTGAGTCATGGCTGGTCTAACGGAGTGCCTAGTCTGGGAGTTGAGGCTAATCTGAGGTGATGCTGGTCTGGGTGAGTGCTGGATCCTGGGAGGATGGGGCTGGTCACGGTGATGCTAGTCTGAGGTACTGGCTAGTCCAGGTGATGCTAGGTCTGAGTTGATGCTAGGTCTGAGTGATGCTAGTCTGAGGTGATGGCTAGTCTGAGTGATACTAGTCTGAGGTGATGCTAGGTCTGAGGGTGATGCTTAGTCTGGAGGGTGATTGCTAGTCTGAGTGGATGGCTAGTCTGGAGTTATGCTAGGTCTGAGTGATGCTAGTCTGGGTGATACAGGTCTGAGTGATGCTAGGTCTGAGGTGATGCTAGTCCCTGAGTGAGTGCTGGTCTGAGGTGATGCTACTCTGGTGGATGCTGGTCTGGTGATGGGGGCTAGGATCTGGGTGGATGGGGCTAGGTCTCCAGTGGGTTCTGCTACTCTGGTGATGCTAGGTCTGGGTGAGCTGGATCTGAGTCTGGGAGGAGCTACAGTCTGGGTGGAGCCTAGACTGGTGGATGCTAGAATCACAGGTGGAGCTAACAGGTCACAGGTGATGCTAGGTCTCCATGAGTTGGCTGTGACAGTCTGAGGTGGATAGCTGCACCAGGATGATGCTTAGTCTCGGTGATTGGCTGCTTATCTGGTGATGGCTAGGTCCGAGGTGACGCTAGTCACAGTGCAGGCTGAGTCTGGTGATGTTCCAGGTGATGCTAGGTCAGAGTGATGCTAGTCTGGTGACCCTGAGTCTGGTGATGCTAGTCTGGATGAGGCTAATGAACGGTGATGTAGTCTGAGTTGATGCTAGGTCAGGATGATTGCTAGGTCTGGATGTTAATCACTGGAGGTGAAATAAGGTCTCACTGGATGCTACTCCAGGTCATGCTAGATCAGTGAGGGACTACAGACTGAGGTGATGCCTAGTCCTCGGGTATGGCTGATCTGGGTGGATGCTGATCACGGGTGAGGCTGGTCTGGTGATTGCTGAGATGCAGGTGAGGGGCTGAGTCCCTGGTGATGCTAGTCTGAGTTGATGCTGAGTCTGAGTGATGCTAAGTCCTAGGTGATGCTGGTCTGAGTGATGGCTGGTCAGGTGATTGCAACAATTCTGGAATGATGCTGAGTCCTGAGTGATGGCAGTCTCAGGTGATGCTGGTCTGGTGATGCTAGGTCACAGGTGGATGCTAGGTCTGAGGTGATGCTAGTCACCAGGTGATGCTAGTCTGAGGTGATGCTGAGTCTGAGGTGATGGCCTAGTCTGGCGATGCTTAGATCCCTGCAGGTGATACCTGAGTCTGAGGGTGAGGGGCTAGGTCTGCAGGTGATGCTAGGTCTGGTGAGTCAAGCTGAATTGGTATTAACAATCTGGTGATCTCGCTGGTCTGAGGTGATGCTAGGTCTGGAGTTGCTGGTCACAATTGGATGCTGGTCTCTGAGTGATTCTTCAGTCTGAGTTGAATGCGGTCTGAGGTGATTGCTACAGTATGAGTGATGGCTAGATACAGGTGGAGGCTTAAGTCTGAGGTGATGCTATCTGAGTGAGCAAGTCTCTGGTGCTGCTCTGGTGAATTGCTGGTCAGGTGGGAGAAGGCTAGGTCTGAGGTGATGCTGGTCTGAGGTGATGGCTGAGGTCTGGAGGGTGAGGCTGGTCACCAGGTGATGGTCTGGGAGGCTAGTTCACAGTGCTGGTCTGGTGCTAGGTCTGAGTGATGCTAATCTGGTGATGCTAGTCTGAGTGATGCTGATACCAGGTGATGCTGGTCTGAATGATGGCTGAGTGTGGGTGGCTGGTCTGGGTGGTGCTAGTCTGTGATGTAGTCTGAGTGATGCTGGTCTGGTACTGGTCTGAGTGATGGCTAGGTCTCAGTTGATGCTGGTCAGGTGATGCTAGGTCTGAGGTGATGCTGGTCACGGTGTGTGGTCCACAATTGATGGCTAGGTCTGGGTGATGTTAGTCTGGTATAGGTCTGGTGGGGCTAGTCTGGTGAGTCTGGATCTGATGGATGCTGGGATCCCCTGAGTGATGCTAGGTCACAGGTATGCTAGTCTGAGGTGATGCTGGTCAGGTAGTGCTAGGTCTGAGGCTGGATGCTAGTCAGGTGATGTTAGTCTGAGTGATAGTCTGAGGTGAGGCTAAGTCTGAGTGATGCTGATCTGGTGATGCTAATTCTGGTGATGCTAGTCCCTGAGTGATGCTAGGTCTGGTGATGTTAATCTGGTGATACTGGTCTGGTGAGGCTACTCTGGATGATGTAGTCTGGTGATGCTAGTCTGGGTGATGCTGGAGGTCACAGGTGGGATGCTAGGTCTGGTGATGCTAGTGGTGATGGCTATTTGGTGATACTGGTCTGGTGAGGCTTAGTCTGGTGATGCTAGGTCTGGGCGGTGAGGTCTGGTGGTGCCAAGTCTGAACAGGTGATGGTCTGAGCATTTTAAGTCTGAGGTGATGCTAGTCTGGTGATGCTGGTATGGTCTTGTCTGGTGATGCTAGGTCACGGAGGTGATGCTGGTCTGGTGATGCTGGTCACAGGCGGTACTGGTCACAGGTGATGGCTAATCTGAGTGATGCTAGTCACAGGTGATGCTGGTCTGGTGGATGTTAGGTCTGGTGATACTGGTCTGGTGAGCGTTGGTGATGCCAGGTCTGAGGTGATGCTAGGTCACGGTTGATGCTGAGTCACGGGCTGGTGGCTGGTCTGGTGATGCCAGTATAATTGAATGCTAGTCTGAGGTGATGTTGGTCTCACAGGTGATGCTGGTCACGGTGAGGCTGGTCTGGTGATGCTGGTCTGGTGGAGGCTGAGGTCTTGAGGTGATGGCTGGTCTGGGCGACACTGGTCTGGGAGGCTAGGTCTGAGTGATGGCTAGGTCTGGTGTTAGCACAGGTCGGTGGATGCTTGGTCACAGGTGATGCTGGTCTGGTGGGAGGCTGGTCACGGTGATACTGGTCTGGTGAGGCTGGTCTACAAGTGAGGCTAGTCGGAGGTGAGACTGGTCTGAGTGCTAGTCTGAGGGTGATGCTGGTCTGGTGATGCTGGTCTGAGGTGAGGCTAGGTCTGAGTGGATACTGGTCACGAGGTGATGCTGGTCTGGTGATTAACTGGTCCTGAAGTGATGCTCTGGTCTGAGGTGGGGGGCTAGTCTGAGGTGATGCTAGGTCTGAGGTGATGCTAGGTCTGGTGATGGCTAGTCACGGGTGATGCTAGTGGGTGATGCTAGTCAGTGATGCTGGTGCAGGTGGATGCTGGTCAGGTGATGCTGGTCTGTGGTGAGGCTAGTGTGAGTGAGGCTAATCTGGTGATGCTGTCTGATGAGGCTGTCTGATGAGCTAGTCTAGTCTGATGCTAGTCTGGTGATGCTGTCTGGTGATGTCTGAGAGATGCTAGTCTGGTGAGGCTGGTGTGTAGTCTGTGATGTATGCAGATGGAGCTGTCTGAGTGAGCTATCTGCGTGAGGCTGTCTGGGGTGAGTGGTCTGTGAGCTGTCTGCGGGTGAGCTGTCTAAGTGAGGCTAGTCTGAGTGAGGCTAGGTCTGAGGGTGAAAGACTGAGTCTAAGGTGGAGGCTAGTCTGAGTGGGGCAGGTCTGAATGAAGCTGGTCTGAGTGAAGGCTAGGTCTAAGGGTGAGGGGCTAGGTCTGCGTGAGGCTGGTCTGAGTGAAGCTGGTCTAAGTGAGGCGGCTAGTCTGGTGACTAGTCCTGAGGGTGAGACGCTAGTCTGAGTGAGGCTGGTCTGAGTGGGCTAGTCTGGTGAGGCTCGTCTGGTGAGGCTGGTCTGCGGTGATGCTAGTCTGGTGACTGGTCTGGTGATGCTAGGTGCCCAGGTGGATGCTGGTCTGGTGATGCTGGTCTGAGTGATGCTAGTCTGAGAGATGCTGAGTCTGAGGGTGATGCTAAGTCTGAGGGCGATGCTAGGTCTGAGTGATGCTAGGTCACAGGTGAGGCTAGTCTGGTGATGCTGGTCTGGGTGATGCTGGTCTGGTGATGCAGGTCACAGGTGATGCTGGTCTGAGTGGGAGGCTGGTCTGGTGCTGGTCTGGTGATGCTGGTCTGGTGATGCTGGTCTGAGGTGATGCTAGGTCTGAGTGCTGGTCAGGTGCCTAGTCTGGTGATGCTAGTCTGGTGATTGCTAGTCTGGTGATGCTGGTCTCAGGTGATGCTAGGTCTGGGTGGGGCTTGGATGCAGGTGATGCTGGTCTGGTGAGGCTGGGCTGAGTGGGGCTAGGTCTGAAGGTGATGCTAGTCTGGTGAGGCTAATCACAGGTGATGCTAATCTGGGTGATGCTAGGTCTGGAGGTGATGCTGGTCTGGTGGGGATGGCTGGTCACGGGTGATGCTTAAGTCTGGAGTTGATGCTAGGTCTGGAGGTGGGCTAAGTCTGAGTGATGCTGTGGTCTGATGCTGGTCTGGAGAGGCTAAGTCTGGGTGATGCTAAGTCTGAGGTGATGCTGGTCTGAGGTGATGCTGGTCACAGGTGATGCTTGGTCATAGGGTGGTTCTGGTCTGGTGATGGCTAGGACTGGTGGATGCTAGTCTGGGTGATGCTAATCTGGTGATGCTAATCAGGTGATGGCTAGTCTGATGATGATGTCTGAGTGGGGGCTGGTCTGGTGATGCTAGGTCTGGAGTTGATGCTAGTCTGGTGATGCTAGGTCTGAATGATGCTGCTTGGAGTCACAGGTGAGGCTAGTCTGGTGATGCTAGTCTGGTGGTGCTTAGGTCCAGTGATTTAGTCTCAGTGATTGCCTAGGTCTGGTGATGCTAGGTGCAGTGATTGCTGGTCTGGAGTGAGGCTGGTCTGGGAGGTGCTAGTCCAGGTGATGCTACAGGTCACGAGTGAGGCTGGTCTAAGCGATGCTTGGTCTGAGTGACACCAGGTCTGACTGAGGCTGGTCTGGGTGATGCTAGGTCTGGAGTGAGGCTAATCTGTTTTCAATGCTAATCTACAGTGATGCTAGGTCTGGTGAGTGCTGGTCACAGTGATGCTAGGTCTGGTGGATGCTAGGTCTGGAGATGCTGGTCTGAGTGGGGCTAATCCCGGTGATGCTAAGTATGGTGATGCTTAGGTCTGGTGAGGCTAATCTGAGGTGATGCTAAGTCTGGGTGATGCTGGACTGAGTGATGCTAGTCACGAGGTGATGCTAGGTCATGGAGATGCTAAGTCTGACTGGATGCTAGGGTTCAGTGAGGCTAATTCTGGGTGATGCTTAATCTGGGAGGTGATGCTGGTCTGAGGTGAGGGCTAGTCTGGTGATGCTAGGTCTGGTGATGCTGGTCTGAGTGAGGCTGGTCTGGAATGAAGCTGGTCTGACTGCTAGTCTACCCAGGTGATGCTAGGTCTGGTGAGGCTAGTGGGTGATGACTAGTCTGGTGAGGCTAGTCTGGTGATGGTAGTCTGAGGTAGGCTGGTCACAGTGGTTGATGGTCTGGTGACGCAAGTCTGGTGAGGAATGGTCTGATGATGCTAGTCTGGGGTTGATGGCTGGTCTGGGTGATGCTGGTCTCTGAGTGAGGCTGGACAGAGTTGATGGTCACAGACCAGGGCTGGTCTGGGCGGTGCTAGTCTGGGTGATGCTAGGTCTGGTGATGGCTGAAGTCTGAGGGTGGATGCTCTCTGGTCTGGGTGATGGCTAGGTCTGAGGTGGGAGGGCTGGATTCTACAGGTGATGCTGGTCTGGAATGATGGTCTGGTGAGGTGATAATCTGGCGTGAGGCTGGTCTAGGTGACGCTGGTCTACAGGTGAATGCTGGTCTGGTGAGGCTGGTCTGGCGATGGCTGGTCTGAGTGAAGCTGGTCTGGTGAGGGGCTGGTCTGAGTGAGGGGCTTGTGCAGATGGCTGGTCTGGAGGTGAATGCTAGTCTAGAGGTGAGGCTGGTCTGTGGTGATGGCTGGTCTGAGGTGAAGCTGGTCTAAGTGAGGCTGGTCTGAGTGAGGCTAGGTCTGAGGGTGGAGACAGTCTGGTGAGACTAGGTCTGGGTGAGGCTAGTCTGAGGTGAGGCTGAGTCTGAGGTGGGGCTGGTCTGCGTGGATGGGGCCTAAGTCTGGTGACGGGCCTAGGTCACAGGTGATGCTTAGGTCTGAGGTGATGCTAGTCTGAGGGTGATGCTAGTCTGGGTGATGTAGTCTGAGTGATGCTTAGTCTGGTGCTGGTCTGGTGATGCCAGGTCTGAAGGTGATGCTGGTCAGGTGAGGTGGGGCTCAGTCTACAGGTGGTACTGGTCTGAGTGATGCTAGTCTGGTTGATGCTAGGTCTGGTGGTGCTAGTCTGGTGGGAGGCTGTCTGGTGATGCTAGTCTACAGGTGATGCTAGGTCTGAGTGTTTAGGTCTGAGTGATGCTGGTCTGAGGTGATGGCTGGTCTGAGGTGGGGCTAGGTCACACAGGTGGATGCTACAGTCTGAGTGATGCTAGGTCTGAGTGATGCTGGTCTGAGTGATGGCTAGGTCTGGGTGAAGGGCTGGTCTGGTGATGCTGAGTCTGGTGATGCTAGTCTGGGTGATGGCTGGTATGAGGTGATGCTAGTCTGGGGAGTGATGATGTCTGGTCAGGTGAGTGGCTGGTCACAGGTGGGGATGTCTGGGTGAGCTGTCTGGTGGGTGGGGCTAATCTGAGTGAGGCTGGTCTGGTGAATGCTAGTCTGGAGTGTACTAGGTCTGAGGGTGATGCTGGTCACAGAGTGATGCTAGGTCTGAGTGATGCTAGTCTGAGGTAGAGCAGGTCTGAGGTGATGCTGGTCTGGTGGATGGGGCTAGGTCACAGGTGGATGCTGGATCTGAGGGTGATGCTGGTCTGTTCAGGCTCTCACGAGGTGATGACTAGTCTCAGGTGATGGCTGGATCTGAGTGATGCTGATGGGTGATTGATGGTCTGAGTGATTGGCTGGTATGGGGGCCTAAGTCTGGATGATGGCTGGTCTGGTGATGGCTGGTCACAGTGGGGCTAGGTCACAGGTGGATGCTAGGTCACAGGTTATGGGGCTGAGGTCTGAGTGATGCTATGAATGATGCTGGTCAGGTGAGGCTGGTCTGGAGGTGCTGGACTGGATGCTGGTCTGGTGGGAGGCTGGTCTGGGTGGGAGTGGTCACAGTGATGCAAGTCTGAGTGATACTAGTCTGGTGAGGCTAGTCTAGGCGGATGTTAGTCTGGGGATGCTAGTCTGAGTGGGAGGCTGGTCTGGCTGATGCTTCAGTCCTGAGGTGAGGCTAATCTAATTGATGCTATCCTGGGTGGATGGGGCTAGTCACAGTGATGCTGGTCTGGTGATGGTCTGAGTGATGGGGCTAAGTCTGAGGTGGATGCTAAGTCTGGGTGAGGCTAATCTGAGGTGATGCTAATCTCTGAGTGATGGCTGGTCAGGTGATGCTAGTCAGTCTGAGGTGAGGCTAGTCTGGTGATGGTCTGAGTTGATGCTGAGTCTGGTGATGCTAGGTCTGGTTGATCCTTAGTCTAGGTGGGGCTAGTCCCTGAAGTTGATGCTAGTCTGGTGATGCTGGTCTGGTAGATGCTGAGGTCCTAATTGGATACTAGTCTGAGCGATTGCTGGTCTGAGTGCATGCTGATCACAGGTGGGAGGCTGGTCTAGGTGATGGCTTAGTCTCACAGGTGATTGCTGGTCTGAGTGATGGCTGGTCACAGGTGATGCTGGTCTGGAGGTGTATGGTCTGGTGGGGCTGGACTGGTAGTGCTGGTCTGGGTGATGCTGGTCTGGGTCAGGCCAGGTCTGGTGATGCTGGTCTGGTGGGGCTGGTCTGGTGATGCTGGTCTGGGTGTGCTGGTCGAGTGATGCTGGTCTGGTGATGCTGGTCTGAGTGATGCTGAGTCTGGTGATGCTGGTCTGGTGATGCTGGTCTGGTGAGGCTGGAGCTGGTGATGCTAGTCTGGTGATGCTAATCTGGTGATGCTGTCTGGTGAGAATGGTCTGGTGATGCTGGTCTGAGTGAGCTGGTCTGAATGATGCTAGTCTGAGTTATGCTGGTCTGGTGATGCTGGTCTGGATGATGTGGTCTGGTGAAGGGCTGGTCTGAGGTGATGCTAGTCTGAGTGATGCTGGTCGAGTGAGGCTAGTCTGGTGATGCTGGTCTGGTGATGCTGTCTGGTATTGATGCTACAGTCTGGTGAGGCTGGTCTGGTGATGCTAGTCTGGTGATGTGGTCTGGTGGGCTAGTCTAGCGATGCTAGTCACAGTGATAATGGTCATTGGTGAGGCTAGTCACGGTGATGCTAGTCTTAGTGAGGCTCAATCTGAGTGATGCTAATCTGAGTGATGCCTAGTCTGAAGTGATGCTAGTCTGAGTGATGCTAGTCTTCGAGTGATGCTAAGTCTGGAGTGATGCTAGTCTGGAGTGGAGGCTTAATCTGGAGTGGATACTAACTCCTGAGTGATGCTAGTCTGGAGTGGATGCTAATCTTTAGTTGATGCTAGTCTGAGTGATGTGCTAGTCTGAGTGATACTTCAGTCACAGGTGATGCTAGTCTGAGTGGATGCTAGTCTGAGTGAGGCTAATCTGAGTGATGCTAATCTGAGTGATGCTAGTCTGAGTGAGGATAATCTGAGTGATGCTATTCTGAGTGGGATGCTAGTCTGAGCGAGGCTAGTCTGTATGAAAGCTAGTCTGGAGTAAGATGCTTAGGGGTCTGAGTGGATGCTAGTCTGAGGAGGTTAGGGGCCTGAGTCTGAAGGAGGCTAGTCTGAGTGAGGCCTAGTCTGGAGTTGATGGTAGTCTGAGTAAGGCTAGTCTGAGTGTTAAGCTAAGTCTGAGTGGACGCAAGTCTGGAGTCAGGCTAGTTCTGATTGATGCCTAGTCTGAGGTGATGCTTAGTCTGAGTGGATGCTAGGTTCTGAGTGAGGCTTAGTCAGGAGTGATGGAGTGAAGTCCCTGAAATGAGGCTATTCTGGAGCAATGCTAGTCTGAGTGATGCTAGTTCTGGAGTGAGGTTGGCTAGTTCCTGAGAGATGCTAGTCTGGAGTGAGGCTAGTGTGAGTGAGGCTAGTCTGAGTGATGGTAGTCTGAATGGAAGCTAGTCTGGAGTGAGGCTAATCTGCATGAGGCTAGTCTGGAGTGGAGGTAGGTCTGGGTGTGAGGCTAGTTCTACAGTGGAAGCTAGTCTAAGTGAGGTTAGGGTCTGAGTGAGGCTAGTCTGAGTGGAGGCTAGGTCTGGAGTGGAGGCTGGGGTCTGAGTGAGGCTAGTCTTGAGGAGGCTAGTCTGAGTGGAGGCTAGTCTGCGTGATGCTAGTCCTGAGTGACGCTAGGTCTGAGTGATGTGCTAGTCTGGAGTGATGCTAGTCTGAGTGGATGCTAGTCTGAGTGATGCTAGGTCTGAGTGATGCTAGTCTGAGTGCTTGCTAAGTCTGGAGTGATGCTTTGTCTGAGTGATGCTAGGTCTGAGTGGATGCTTAGTTTGAGCGATACTAGTCTGGAGTGATGGGGCTAGTTCTGAGTGATGCGAGTCTGAGGATGCAAGCCCGAGTGATGTTGGCCCGAGTGATACCAGTCTGAGTGGAGGCTAGTCTGAGGATGCTAGTCTGAGTGATGCTAGTCTGAGTGATAGTCTGAGTGATACCAAATTGGAGTGAGGCGGCCTGGAGTGATGGTCTGAGTAGATGCGTAGTCTGAGTGATAAGTAGTCTGGAGCGATGCTAGTCTGAGTGATGCTAGTCTGGAGTGATGCTGTCTGGCGGATGCTAGTCTGAGGATAGTCTGAGCGATAAATTGATTGGATGCTAGTCTGGAGGATGCACCTGAGTGGATAGTCTGAGATGCTAGTCTGAGGATGCTAGTCTGGAGGAGGTTGTCTGGCGTGAGATGGCTGGGAGGAGGTTAGCCTGAGTGATGGCCTGAGGATGTGATTCGAGGATGCTAGTCTGAGTGAGGCTAGCCCGAGGATACTAGCCTGAGATGCTAGTCTGAGTGATGTTAGTCTGAGTGGATGCCAGCCCGAGTGAGGCTAGCCTGAGTGATGCGTAAATTGAGGATGCTAGTCTGAGTGATGCTAGTCTGAGTGATGCTAGTCTGAGTGATGCTAGTCCGAGTGATGCTAGTCTGAGTGATGCTAGTCTGAGTGATGCTAGTCTGTGTGAGGCTAGTCTGAGTGAGGCTAGTCTCAGTGATTCTACTCTGAGTGATGCAAGTCTGAGTGAGGCTAGTCTGAGTGAGGCTAGTCTGAGTGAGCCTAGACTGAGTGATGCTAGTCTGAGTGATGCTAGTCCGAGTGATGCTAGTCTGAGTGATGCTTGTCTGAGTGAGGATAGTCTGAGTGAGCTTAGTCTGAGTGTTGCTACTCTGAGTGATGCTAGTCAGAGTGACGCTAGTCTGAGTGAGGCTAGTCTGAGTGATGCTAGTCAGAGTGATGCTAGTCTGAGTGAGGCTAGTATGAGCGATGCTAGTAAGAGTGATGCTAGTCTGAGTGATGCTAGTCAGTGTGATGCTAGTCTAATTGATGTTAATCTGAGTGAAGCAAGTCTCACTGATGCTACTCTGAGTGATGCTAGTCCGAGTGAGGCTAGTCTGAGTGATGCTAGTCTGAGTGATGCTAGTCTGAGTGAGGCTAGTCTGAGTGATGCTAGTCTGAGAGAGGCTAGTCTGAGTGATGCTAGTCTGAGTGATGCTAGTCTGAGGGATAGGATTCGAGTGATGCGCTAGCCCGAGTGATGCCAGTCTGGAGGATACAGTCTGAAATGATGCCAGTGAGTGATGCTATTCCGAGGATGGTCTGTGGATATGAGAACTGGAGTGATGCTAATTGAGTGATGCTAACTGAGTATGTTAATCAGAGTGATGCTAGTCTGAGGATAAAGTGGTCTGAGGATGCTAGTCTGAGTTATCCTAGTCTGAGTGATGCTCGTCTGAGTGATGCTAGTCTGAGGATGTTAGTCTGAGTGATCTAGTCTGAGTGATGGGGTCTGAGTGATGCTAGTCTGAGGATGCTGGGTCCTGAGTGATGGCTAGTCTGAGCATAGTCTGAGTGATGCTAGTCTGAGGATGCGTTAGTCTGAGTGATGCTAGTCTGAGTGATGCTAGTCTGAGTGCTGCTAGTCTGAGTGATGCTAGTCTGAGTGATGTTG
>NC_091386.1:10513922-10531621 GCF_038502225.1 Cherax quadricarinatus
AACCAAGAACAACAAAGATCCGGGCCGGGAGAGTACCGGTGAACCAAGAACAACAAAGATCCGGGCCGGGAGAGTACTGGTGAACCAAGAACAACAAAGATCCTGGCCGGGAGAGTACCGGTGAACCAAGAACAACAAAGATCCGGGCCGGGAGAGTACTGGTGAACCAAGAACAACAAAGATCCGGGCCGGGAGAGTACCGGTGAACCAAGAACAACAAAGATCCGGGCCGGGAGAGTACCGGTGAACCAAGAAAAACAAAGATCCGGGCCGGGAGAGTACTGGTGAACCAAGAACAACAAAGATCCGGGCTGGGAGAGTACCGCTGAACCAAGAACAACAAAGATTTGGGCGGGGAGAGTACCGGTGAACCAAGAACAACAAAGATCCTGGCCGGGAGAGTACCGGTGAACCAAGAACAACAAAGATCCCGGCCGGGAGAGTACCGGTGAACCAAGAACAACAAAGATTCGGGCCGGGAGAGTACCGGTGAACCAAGAACAACAAAGATCCGGGCCGGGAGAGTACCGGTGAACCAAGAACAACAAAGATCCGGGCCGGGAGAGTACCGATGAACCAAGAACAACAGAGATCCTGGCCGGGAGAGTACCGGTGAATCAAGAACAACAAAGATCCAGGCCGGGAGAGTACTGGTGAACCAAGAACAACAAAGACCCGGGCCGGGAGAGTACCGGTGAACCAAGAACAACAAAGATCCGGGCCGGGAGAGTACCGGTGAACCAAGAACAACAAAGCTCCTGGCCGGGAGAGTACCAGTGAACCAAGAACAACAAAGATCCGGGAGAGTAGGCAACAAAGATCAGGGCCGGGAGAGTACCGGTGAACCAAGAACAAAGATCCGTGCCGGGAGAGTACCGGTGAACCAAGAACAACAAAGATCCAGGCCGGGAGAGTACCGGAGAATCAAGAACAAAGAACCGGGCCAGGAGAGTACCGGTGAACCAAGAACAACAAAGCTCCGTGCCGGGAGAGTACCGGTGAACCAACAACAACAAAGATCCGGGCCGGGAGAGTACCGGTGAACCAAGAACAACAAAGATCCGGGCCGGGAGAGTACCGGTGAACCAAGAACAACAAAGATCCGGGCCGGGAGAGTACCGGTGAACCAAGAACAACAAAGATCCTGGCCGGGAGAGTACCGGTGAACCAAGAACAACAAAGATCCGGGCCGGGAGAGTACCGGTGAACCAAGAACAACAAAGATCCGGGCCGGGAGAGTACCGGTGAACCAAGAACAACAAAGATCCTGGCCGGGAGAGTACCGGTGAACCAAGAACAACAAAGATCCTGGCCGGGAGAGTACCGGTGAACCAAGAACAACAAAGATCCGGGCCGGGAGAGTACCGGTGAACCAAGAACAACAAAGATCCGGGCCGGGAGAGTACCGGTGAACCAAGAACAACAAAGATCCGGGCCGGGAGAGTACCGGTGAACCAAGAACAACAAAGATCCGGGCCGGGAGAGTACCGGTGAACCAAGAACAACAAAGCTCCGGGCCGGGAGAGTACCGGTGAACCAAGAACAACAAAGATCCGGGCCGGGAGAGTACCGGTGAACCAAGAACAACAAAGATCCGGGCCGGGAGAGTACCGGTGAACCAAGAACAACAAAGATCCTGGCCGGGAGAGTACCGGTGAACCAAGAACAACAAAGATCCGGGCCGGGAGAGTACCGGTGAACCAAGAACAACAAAGATCCGGGCCGGGAGAGTACTGGTGAACCAAGAACAACAAAGATCCGGGCCGGGAGAGTACCGGTGAACCAAGAACAACAAAGATCCGGGCCGGGAGAGTACCGGTGAACCAAGAACAACAAAGATCCGGGCCGGGAGAGTACCGGTGAACCAAGAACAACAAAGATCCAGGCCGGGAGAGTACCGGTGAACCAAGAACAACAAAGATCCGGGCCGGGAGAGTACCGGTGAACCAAGAAAAACAAAGATCCGGGCCGGGAGAGTACCGGTGAACCAAGAACAACAAAGATCCGGGCCGGGAGAGTACCGGTGAACCAAGAACAACAAAGATCCGGGCCGGGAGAGTACCGGTGAACCAAGAACAACAAAGATCCGGGCCGGGAGAGTACCGGTGAACCAAGAACAACAAAGATCCGGGCCGGGAGAGTACCGGTGAACCAAGAACAACAAAGATCCTGGCCGGGAGAGTACCGGTGAACCAAGAACAACAAAGATCCGGGCCGGGAGAGTACCGGTGAACCAAGAACAACAAAGATCAGGGCCGGGAGAGTACCGGTGAACCAAGAACAACAAAGATCTGGGCCAGGAGAGTACCGGTGAACCAAGAACAACAAAGATCCGGGCCGGGAGAGTACCGGTGAACCAAGAACAACAAAGATCCGGGCCGGGAGAGTACCGGTCAACCAAGAACAACAAAGATCCGGGCCGGGAGAGTACCGGTGAACCAAGAACAACAAAGATCCGGGCCAGGAGAGTACCGGTGAACCAAGAACAACAAAGATCCGGGCCGGGAGAGTACCGGTGAACCAAGAACAACAAAGATCCTGGCCGGGAGAGTACCGGTGAACCAAGAACAACAAAGATCCGGGCCGGGAGAGTACCGGTGAACCAAGAACAACAAAGATCCGGGCCGGGAGAGTACCGGTGAACCAAGAACAACAAAGATCCGGGCCGGGAGAGTACTGGTGAACCAAGAACAACAAAGATCCGGGCCGGGAGAGTACCGGTGAACCAAGAACAACAAAGATCCGGGCCGGGAGAGTACCGGTGAACCAAGAACAACAAAGATCCGGGCCGGGAGAGTACCGGTGAACCAAGAACAACAAAGATCCGGGCCGGGAGAGTACCGGTGAACCAAGAACAACAAAGATCCTGGCCGGGAGAGTACCGGTGAACCAAGAACAACAAAGATCCGGGCCGGGAGAGTACCGGTGAACCAAGAACAACAAAGATCCGGGCCGGGAGAGTACCGGTGAACCAAGAACAACAAAGATCCGGGCCGGGAGAGTACCGGTGAACCAAGAACAACAAAGATCCTGGCCGGGAGAGTACCGGTGAACCAAGAACAACAAAGATCCGGGCCGGGAGAGTACCGGTGAACCAAGAACAACAAAGATCCGGGCCGGGAGAGTACCGGTGAACCAAGAACAACAAAGATCCGGGCCGGGAGAGTACCGGTGAACCAAGAACAACAAAGATCCGGGCCGGGAGAGTACCGGTGAACCAAGAACAACAAAGATCCGGGCCGGGAGAGTACCGGTGAACCAAGAACAACAAAGATCCGGGCCGGGAGAGTACCGGTGAACCAAGAACAACAAAGATCCTGGCCGGGAGAGTACCGGTGAACCAAGAACAACAAAGATCCGGGCCGGGAGAGTACCGGTGAACCAAGAACAACAAAGATCCGGGCCGGGAGAGTACCGGTGAACCAAGAACAACAAAGATCCGGGCCGGGAGAGTACCGGTGAACCAAGAACAACAAAGATCCGGGCCGGGAGAGTACCGGTGAACCAAGAACAACAAAGATCCTGGCCGGGAGAGTACCGGTGAACCAAGAACAACAAAGATCCGGGCCGGGAGAGTACTGGTGAACCAAGAACAACAAAGATCCGGGCCGGGAGAGTACGGGTGAACCAAGAACAGCAAAGATCCGTGCCTGGACAGTACCGTTGAACCAAGAACAACAAAGATCCGGGCCGGCAGAGTACCGGTGAACCAAGAACAACAAAGATCCGGGCCGGGAGAGTACCGGTGAACCAAGAACAACAAAGATCCGGGCCGGGAGAGTACCGGAGAACCAAGAACAACAAAGATCCGGGCCGGGAGAGTACCGGTGAACCAAGAACAACAAAGATCCGGGCCGGGAGAGTACCGGTGAACCAAGAACAACAAAGATCCGGGCCGGGAGAGTACCGGTGAACCAAGAACAACAAAGATCCGGGCCGGGAGAGTACCGGTGAACCAAGAACAACAAAGATCCGGGCCGGGAGAGTACCGGTGAACCAAGAACAACAAAGATCCGGGCCGGGAGAGTACCGGTGAACCAAGAACAACAAAGATCCGGGCCGGGAGAGTACCGGTGAACCAAGAACAACAAAGATCCGGGCCGGGAGAGTACCGGTGAACCAAGAACAACAAAGATCCGGGCCGGGAGAGTACCGGTGAACCAAGAACAACAAAGATCCGGGCCGGGAGAGTACCGGTGAACCAAGAACAACAAAGATCCGGGCCGGGAGAGTACCGGTGAACCAAGAACAACAAAGATCCGGGCCGGGAGAGTACCGGTGAACCAAGAACAACAAAGATCCGGGCCGGGAGAGTACCGGTGAACCAAGAACAACAAAGATCCGGGCCGGGAGAGTACCGGTGAACCAAGAACAACAAAGATCCGGGCCGGGAGAGTACCGGTGAACCAAGAACAACAAAGATCCGGGCCGGGAGAGTACCGGTGAACCAAGAACAACAAAGATCCGGGCCGGGAGAGTACCGGTGAACCAAGAACAACAAAGATCCGGGCCGGGAGAGTACCGGTGAACCAAGAACAACAAAGATCCGGGCCGGGAGAGTACCGGTGAACCAAGAACAACAAAGATCCGGGCCGGGAGAGTACCGGTGAACCAAGAACAACAAAGATCCGGGCCGGGAGAGTACCGGTGAACCAAGAACAACAAAGATCCGGGCCGGGAGAGTACCGGTGAACCAAGAACAACAAAGATCCGGGCCGGGAGAGTACCGGTGAACCAAGAACAACAAAGATCCGGGCCGGGAGAGTACCGGTGAACCAAGAACAACAAAGATCCGGGCCGGGAGAGTACCGGTGAACCAAGAACAACAAAGATCCGGGCCGGGAGAGTACCGGTGAACCAAGAACAACAAAGATCCGGGCCGGGAGAGTACCGGTGAACCAAGAACAACAAAGATCCGGGCCGGGAGAGTACCGGTGAACCAAGAACAACAAAGATCCGGGCCGGGAGAGTACCGGTGAACCAAGAACAACAAAGATCCGGGCCGGGAGAGTACCGGTGAACCAAGAACAACAAAGATCCTGGCCGGGAGAGTACCGGTGAACCAAGAACAACAAAGATCCGGGCCGGGAGAGTACCGGTGAACCAAGAACAACAAAGATCCGGGCCGGGAGAGTACCGGTGAACCAAGAACAACAAAGATCCGGGCCGGCAGAGTACCGGTGAACCAAGAACAACAAAGATCCGGGCCGGGAGAGTACCGGTGAACCAAGAACAACAAAGATCCTGGCCGGGAGAGTACCGGTGAACCAAGAACAACAAAGATCCGGGCCGGGAGAGTACCGGTGAACCAAGAACAACAAAGATCCGGGCCGGGAGAGTACCGGTGAACCAAGAACAACAAAGATCCGGGCCGGGAGAGTACCGGTGAACCAAGAACAACAAAGATCCGGGCCGGGAGAGTACCGGTGAACCAAGAACAACAAAGATCCGGGCCGGGAGAGTACCGGTGAACCAAGAACAACAAAGATCCGGGCCGGGAGAGTACCGGTGAACCAAGAACAACAAAGATCCGGGCCGGGAGAGTACCGGTGAACCAAGAACAACAAAGATCCGGGCCGGGAGAGTACCGGTGAACCAAGAACAACAAAGATCCGGGCCGGGAGAGTACCGGTGAACCAAGAACAACAATGATCAGGGCCGGTAGAGTACCGGTGAACCAAGAACAACAAAGATCCGGGCCGGGAGAGTACCGGTGAACCAAGAACAACAAAGATCCGGGCCGGGAGAGTACCGGTGAACCAAGAACAACAAAGATCCGGGCCGGGAGAGTACCGGTGAACCAAGAACAACAAAGATCCGGGCCGGGAGAGTACCGGTGAACCAAGAACAACAAAGATCAGGGCCGGAAGAGTACCGGTGAACCAAGAACAACAAAGATCCGGGCCAGGAGAGTACCGGTGAACCAAGAACAACAAAGATCCGGGCCGGGAGAGTACCGGTGAACCAAGAACAACAAAGATCCTGGCCGGGAGAGTACCGGTGAACCAAGAACAACAAAGATCCGGGCCGGGAGAGTACCGGTGAACCAAGAACAACAAAGATCCGGGCCGGGAGAGTACCGGTGAACCAAGAACAACAAAGATCCGGGCCGGGAGAGTACCGGTGAACCAAGAAAAACAAAGATCCGGGCCGGGAGAGTACTGGTGAACCAAGAACAACAAAGATCCTGGCCGGGAGATTACCGGTGAACCAAGAACAACAAAGATCCGGGCCGGGAGAGTACCGGTGAACCAAGAACAACAAAGATCCGGGCCGGGAGAGTACCGGTGAACCAAGAACAACAAAGATCTGGGCCGGGAGAGTACCGGTGAACCAAGAACAACAAAGATCCGGGCCGGGAGAGTACCGGTGAACCAAGAACAACAAAGATCCGGGCCGGGAGAGTACCGGTGAACCAAGAACAACAAAGATCCGGGCCGGGAGAGTACCGGTGAACCAAGAACAACAAAGATCCGGGCCGGGAGAGTACCGGTGAACCAAGAACAACAAAGATCCGGGCCGGGAGAGTACCGGTGAACCAAGAACAACAAAGATCCGGGCCGGGAGAGTACCGGTGAACCAAGAACAACAAAGATCCGGGCCGGGAGAGTACCGGTGAACCAAGAACAACAAAGATCCGGGCCGGGAGAGTACCGGTGAACCAAGAACAACAAAGATCCGGGCCGGGAGAGTACCGGTGAACCAAGAACAACAAAGATCCGGGCCGGGAGAGTACCGGTGAACCAAGAACAACAAAGATCCTGGCCGGGAGAGTACCGGTGAACCAAGAACAACAAAGATCCGGGCCGGGAGAGTACCGGTGAACCAAGAACAACAAAGATCCGGGCCGGGAGAGTACCGGTGAACCAAGAACAACAAAGATCCGGGCCGGGAGAGTACCGGTGAACCAAGAAAAACAAAGATCCGGGCCGGGAGAGTACCGGTGAACCAAGAACAACAAAGCTCCGGGCCGGGAGAGTACCGGTGAACCAAGAACAACAAAGATCCGGGCCGGGAGAGTACCGGTGAACCAAGAACAACAAAGATCCGGGCCGGGAGAGTACCGGTGAACCAAGAAAAACAAAGATCCGGGCCGGGAGAGTACCGGTGAACCAAGAACAACAAAGATCCGGGCCGGGAGAGTACCGGTGAACCAAGAACAACAAAGATCCGGGCCGGGAGAGTACCGGTGAACCAAGAACAACAAAGATCCGGGCCGGGAGAGTACCGGTGAACCAAGAACAACAAAGATCCGGGCCGGGAGAGTACCGGTCAACCAAGAACAACAAAGATCCGGGCCGGGAGAGTACCGGTGAACCAAGAACAACAAAGATCCGGGCCGGGAGAGTACCGGTGAACCAAGAACAACAAAGATCCGGGCCGGGAGAGTACCGGTGAACCAAGAACAACAAAGATCCGTGCCGGGAGAGTACTGGTGAACCAAGAACAACAAAGATCCGGGCCGGGAGAGTACCGGTGAACCAAGAACAACAAAGATCCGGGCCGGGAGAGTACCGGTGAACCAAGAACAACAAAGATCCGGGCCGGGAGAGTACCGGTGAACCAAGAACAACAAAGATCCGGGCCGGGAGAGTACCGGTGAACCAAGAACAACAAAGATCCGGGCCGGGAGAGTACCGGTGAACCAAGAAAAACAAAGATCCGGGCCGGGAGAGTACCGGTGAACCACGAACAACAAAGAACCGGGCCGGGAGAGTACCGGTGAACCACGAACAACAAAGATCCGGGCCGGGAGAGTACCGGTGAACCAAGAACAACAAAGATCCGGGCCGGGAGAGTACCGGTGAACCAAGAACAACAAAGATCCGGGCCGGGAGAGTACCGGTGAACCAAGAACAACAAAGATCCGGGCCGGGAGAGTACCGGTGAACCAAGAACAACAAAGATCCGGGCCGGGAGAGTACCGGTGAACCAAGAACAACAAAGATCCGGGCCGGGAGAGTACCGGTGAACCAAGAACAACAAAGATCCGGGCCGGGAGAGTACCGGTGAACCAAGAACAACAAAGATCCGGGCCGGGAGAGTACCGGTGAACCAAGAACAACAAAGATCCGGGCCGGGAGAGTACCGGTGAACCAAGAACAACAAAGACCCGGGCCGGGAGAGTACCGGTGAACCAAGAACAACAAAGACCCTGGCCGGGAGAGTACCGGTGAACCAAGAACAACAAAGATCCGGGCCGGGAGAGTACCGGTGAACCAAGAACAACAAAGATCCGGGCCGGGAGAGTACCGGTTAACCAAGAACAACAAAGATCCGGGCCGGGAGAGTACCGGTGAACCAAGAACAACAAAGATCCGGGCCGGGAGAGTACCGGTGAACCAAGAACAACAAAGATCCGGGCCGGGAGAGTACCGGTGAACCAAGAACAACAAAGATCCGGGCCGGGAGAGTACCGGTGAACCAAGAACAACAAAGATCCGGGCCGGGAGAGTACCGGTGAACCAAGAACAACAAAGATCCGGGCCGGGAGAGTACCGGTCAACCAAGAACAACAAAGATCCGGGCCGGGAGAGTACCGGTGAACCAAGAACAACAAAGATCCGGGCCGGGAGAGTACTGGTGAACCAAGAACAACAAAGATCCTGGCCGGGAGAGTACCGGTGAACCAAGAACAACAAAGATCCGGGCCGGGAGAGTACCGGTGAACCAAGAACAACAAAGATCCGGGCCGGGAGAGTACCGGTGAACCAAGAACAACAAAGATCCGGGCCGGGAGAGTACCGGTGAACCAAGAACAACAAAGATCCGGGCCGGGAGAGTACCGGTGAACCAAGAACAACAAAGATCCGGGCCGGGAGAGTACCGGTGAACCAAGAACAACAAAGATCCGGGCCGGGAGAGTACCGGTGAACCAAGAACAACAAAGATCCTGGCCGGGAGAGTACCGGTGAACCAAGAACAACAAACATCCGGGCCGGGAGAGTACCGGTGAACCAAGAACAACAAACATCCGGGCCGGGAGAGTACCCGTGAACCAAGAACAACAAAAATCCGGGCCGGGAGAGTAACGGTGAACAAAGAACAACAAAGAACCGGGCCGGGAGAGTACCGGTGAACCAACAACAACAAAGATCCGGGCCGGGAGAGTACCAGTGAACCAACAACAACAAAGTTCCGGGCCGGGAGAGTACCGGTGAACCAAGAACAACAAAGATCCGGGCCGGGAGAGTACCAGTGAACCAACAACAACAAAGATCCGGGCCGGGAGAGTACCGGTGAACCAAGAACAACAAAGATCCGGGCCGGGAGAGTACCGGTGAACCAAGAACAACAAAGATCCGGGCCGGGAGAGTACCGGTGAACCAAGAACAACAAAGATCCGGGCCGGGAGAGTACCGGTGAACCAAGAACAACAAAGATCCGGGCCGGGAGAGTACCGGTGAACCAAGAACAACAAAGATCCGGGCCGGGAGAGTACCGGTGAACCAAGAACAACAAAGATCCGGGCCGGGAGAGTACCGGTGAACCAAGAACAACAAAGATCCGGGCCGGGAGAGTACCGGTGAACCAAGAACAACAAAGATCCGGGCCGGGAGAGTACCGGTGAACCAAGAACAACAAAGATCCGGGCCGGGAGAGTACCGGTGAACCAAGAACAACAAAGATCCGGGCCGGGAGAGTACCGGTGAACCAAGAACAACAAAGATCCGGGCCGGGAGAGTACCGGTGAACCAAGAACAACAAAGATCCGGGCCGGGAGAGTACCGGTGAACCAAGAACAACAAAGATCCGGGCAGGGAGAGTACCGGTGAACCAAGAACAACAAAGATCCTGGCCGGGAGAGTACCGGTGAACCAAGAACAACAAAGATCCGGGCCGGGAGAGTACCGGTGAACCAAGAACAACAAAGATCCGGGCCGGGAGAGTACCGGTGAACCAAGAACAACAAAGATCCTGGCCGGGAGAGTACCGGTGAACCAAGAACAACAAAGATCCGGGCCGGGAGAGTACCGGTGAACCAAGAACAACAAAGATCCGGGCCGGGAGAGTACCGGTGAACCAAGAACAACAAAGATCCGGGCCGGGAGAGTACCGGTGAACCAAGAACAACAAAGATCCTGGCCGGGAGAGTACCGGTGAACCAAGAACAACAAAGATCCGGGCCGGGAGAGTACCGGTGAACCAAGAACAACAAAGATCCGGGCCGGGAGAGTACCGGTGAACCAAGAACAACAAAGATCCGGGCCGGGAGAGTACCGGTGAACCAAGAACAACAAAGATCCGGGCCGGGAGAGTACCGGTGAACCAAGAACAACAAAGATCCGGGCCGGGAGAGTACTGGTGAACCAAGAACAACAAAGACCCGGGCCGGGAGAGTACCGGTGAACCAAGAACAACAAAGATCCGGGCCGGGAGAGTACCGGTGAACCAAGAACAACAAAGATCCTGCCCGGGAGAGTACCGGTGAACCAAGAACAACAAAGATCCGGGCCGGGAGAGTACCGGTGAACCAAGAACAACAAAGATCCGGGCCGGGAGAGTACCGGTGAACCAAGAACAACAAAGATCCGGGCCGGGAGAGTACCGGTGAACCAAGAACAACAAAGATCCGGGCCGGGAGAGTACCGGTGAACCAAGAACAACAAAGATCCGGGCCGGGAGAGTACCGGTGAACCAAGAACAACAAAGATCCGGGCCGGGAGAGTACCGGTGAACCAAGAACAACAAAGATCCGGGCCGGGAGAGTACCGGTGAACCAAGAACAACAAAGATCCGGGCCGGGAGAGTACCGGTGAACCAAGAACAACAAAGATCCGGGCCGGGAGAGTACCGGTGAACCAAGAACAACAAAGATCCGGGCCGGGAGAGTACCGGTGAACCAAGAACAACAAAGATCCGGGCCGGGAGAGTACCGGTGAACCAAGAACAACAAAGATCCGGGCCGGGAGAGTACCGGTGAACCAAGAACAACAAAGATCCGGGCCGGGAGAGTACCGGTGAACCAAGAACAACAAAGATCCGGGCCGGGAGAGTACCGGTGAACCAAGAACAACAAAGATCCGGGCCGGGAGAGTACCGGTGAACCAAGAACAACAAAGATCCTGGCCGGGAGAGTACCGGTGAACCAAGAACAACAAAGATCCGGGCCGGGAGAGTACCGGTGAACCAAGAACAACAAAGAACCGGGCCGGGAGAGTACCAGTGAACCAAGAACAACAAAGATCCGGGCCGGGAGAGTACCGGTGAACCAAGAACAACAAAGATCCGGGCCGGGAGAGTACCGGTGAACCAAGAACAACAAAGATCCGGGCCGGGAGAGTACCGGTGAACCAAGAACAACAAAGATCCGGGCCGGGAGAGTACCGGTGAACCAAGAACAACAAAGATCCGGGCCGGGAGAGTACCGGTGAACCAAGAACAACAAAGATCCGGGCCGGGAGAGTACCGGTGAACCAAGAACAACAAAGATCCGGGCCGGGAGAGTACCGGTGAACCAAGAACAACAAAGATCCGGGCCGGGAGAGTACCGGTGAACCAAGAACAACAAAGATCCGGGCCGGGAGAGTACCGGTGAACCAAGAACAACAAAGATCCGGGCCGGGAGAGTACCGGTGAACCAAGAACAACAAAGATCCGGGCCGGGAGAGTACCGGTGAACCAAGAACAACAAAGATCCGGGCCGGGAGAGTACCGGTGAACCAAGAACAACAAAGATCCGGGCCGGGAGAGTACCGGTGAACCAAGAACAACAAAGATCCGGGCCGGGAGAGTACCGGTGAACCAAGAACAACAAAGATCCGGGCCGGGAGAGTACCGGTGAACCAAGAACAACAAAGATCCGGGCCGGGAGAGTACCGGTGAACCAAGAACAACAAAGATCCGGGCCGGGAGAGTACCGGTGAACCAAGAACAACAAAGATCCGGGCCGGGAGAGTACCGGTGAACCAAGAACAACAAAGATCCGGTCCGGGAGAGTACCGGTGAACCAAGAACAACAAAGATCCGGGCCGGGAGAGTACCGGTGAACCAAGAACAACAAAGATCCTGGCCGGGAGAGTACCGGTGAACCAAGAACAACAAAGATCCGGGCCGGGAGAGTACCGGTGAACCAAGAACAACAAAGATCCGGGCCGGGAGAGTACCGGTGAACCAAGAACAACAAAGATCCGGGCCGGGAGAGTACCGGTGAACCAAGAACAACAAACATCCGGGCCGGGAGAGTACCGATGAACCAAGAACAACAAAGATCCGGGCCGGGAGAGTACGGTGAACCAAGAACAACAAACATCCGGGCCGGGAGAGTACCGATGAACCAAGAACAACAAAGATCCGGGCCGGGAGAGTACGGTGAACCAACAACAACAAAGATCCAGGCAGGGAGAGTACCGGTGAACCAAGAACAACAAAGATCCGGGCCGGGAGAGTACCGGTGAACCAAGAACAACAAAGATCCTGGCCGGGAGAGTACCGGTGAACCAAGAACAACAAAGATCCGGGCCGGGAGAGTACCGGTGAACCAAGAACAACAAAGATCCGGGCCGGGAGAGCACCGGTGAACCAAGAACAACAAAGATCCGGGCCAGGTGAGTACCGGTGAACCAAGAACAACAAAGATCCGGGCCGCGAGAGTACCGGTGAACCAAGAACAACAAAGATCCGGGCCGGGAGAGTACCGGTGAACCAAGAACAACAAAGATCCGGGCCGGGAGAGTACCGGTGAACCAAGAACAACAAAGATCCTGGCCGGGAGAGTACCGGTGAACCAAGAACAACAAAGATCCTGGCCGGGAGAGTACCGGTGAACCAAGAACAACAAAGATCCGGGCCGGGAGAGTACCGGTGAACCAAGAACAACAAAGATCCGGGGCGGGAGAGTACTGGTGAACCAAGAACAACAAAGATCCTGGCTGGGAGAGTACCGGTGAACCTAGAAAAACAAAGATCCTGGCCGGGAGAGTACCTGTGAACCAAGAACAACAAAGATCCGTGCCGGGAGAGTACCGGTGAACCAAAAACAACAAAGATCTGGGCCGGGAGAGTTCCGGTGAACCAAGAACTACAAAGATCCGGGCCGGAAGAGTACCGGTGAACCAAGAACAACAAAGATCCTGGCCGGGAGAGTTCCGGTGAACCAAGAACAACAAAGATCCTGGCCGGGAGTGTACCGGGGAACCAAGTACAACAAAGATCCGGGCCGGGAGAGTACCGGTGAACCAAGAACAACAAAGATCCGGGCCGGGAGAGTACCGGTGAACCAAGAACAACAAAGATCCGGGCCGGGAGAGTACCGGTGAACCAAGAACAACAAAGATCCGGGCCGGGAGAGTACCGGTGAACCAAGAACAACAAAGATCCGGGCCGGGAGAGTACCGGTGAACCAAGAACAACAAAGATCCGGGCCGGGAGAGTACCGGTGAACCAAGAACAACAAAGATCCGGGCCGGGAGAGTACCGGTGAACCAAGAACAACAAAGATCCGGGCCGGGAGAGTACCGGTGAACCAAGAACAACAAAGATCCGGGCCGGGAGAGTACCGGTGAACCAAGAACAACAAAGATCCGGGCCGGGAGAGTACCGGTGAACCAAGAACAACAAAGATCCGGGCCGGGAGAGTACCGGTGAACCAAGAACAACAAAGATCCGGGCCGCGAGAGTACCGGTGAACCAAGAACAACAAAGATCCGGGCCGGGAGAGTACCGGTGAACCAAGAACAACAAAGATCCTGGCCGGGAGATTACCGGTGAACCAAGAACAACAAAGATCCGGGCCGGGAGAGTACCGGTGAACCAAGAACAACAAAGATCAGGGCCGAAAGAGTACCGGTGAACCAAGAACAACAAAGATCCGGGCCAGGAGAGTACCGGTGAACCAAGAACAACAAAGATCCGGGCCGGGAGAGTACCGGTGAACCAAGAACAACAAAGATCCGGGCCGGGAGAGTACCGGTGAACCAAGAACAACAAAGATCCGGGCCGGGAGAGTACCGGTGAACCAAGAACAACAAAGATCCGGGCCGGGAGAGTACCGGTGAACCAAGAACAACAAAGATCCGGGCCGGGAGAGTACCGGTGACCCAAGAACAACAAAGATCCGGGCCGGGAGAGTACCGGTGAACCAAGAACAACAAAGATCCGGGCCGGGAGAGTACCGGTGAACCAAGAACAACAAAGATCCGGGCCGGGAGAGTACCGGTGAACCAAGAACAACAAAGATCCGGGCCGGGAGAGTACCGGTGAACCAAGAACAACAAAGATCCGGGCCGGGAGAGTACCGGTGAACCAAGAACAACAAAGATCCGGGCCGGGAGAGTACCGGTGAACCAAGAACAACAAAGATCCTGGCCGAGAGAGTACCGGTGAACCAAGAACAACAAAGATCCGGGCCGGGAGAGTACTGGTGAACCAAGAACAACAAAGCTCCGGGCCGGGAGAGTACTGGTGAACCAAGAACAACAAAGATCCGGACCGGGAGAGTACCGGTGAACCAAGAACAACAAAGATCCGGGCCGGGAGAGTACCGGTGAACCAAGAACAACAAAGATCCGGGCCGGGAGAGTACCGGTGAACCAAGAACAACAAAGATCCGGGCCGGGAGAGTACCGGTGAACCAAGAACAACAAAGATCTGGGCTGGGAGAGTACCGGTGAACCAAGAACAACAAAGATCCGGGCCGGGAGAGTACCGGTGAACCAAGAACAACAAAGATCCGGGCCGGGAGAGTACCGGTGAACCAAGAACAACAAAGATCCGGGCCGGGAGAGTACCGGTGAACCAAGAACAACAAAGATCCGGGCCGGGAGAGTACCGGTGAACCAAGAACAACAAAGATCCTGGCCGGGAGAGTACCGGTGAACCAAGAACAACAAAGATCCGGGCCGGGAGAGTACCGGTGAACCAAGAACAACAAAGATCCGGGCCGGGAGAGTACCGGTGAACCAAGAACAACAAAGCTCCGGGCCGGCAGAGTACCGATGAACCAAGAACAACAAAGATCCTGGCCGGGAGAGTACCGGTGAATCAAGAACAACAAAGATCCAGGCCGGGAGAGTACTGGTGAACCAAGAACAACAAAGACCCGGGCCGGGAGAGTACCGGTGAACCAAGAACAACAAAGATCCGGGCCGGGAGAGTACTGGTGAACCAAGAACAACAAAGCTCCTGGCCGGGAGAGTACCAGTGAACCAAGAACAACAAAGATCCGGGCCGGGAGAGTACCGGTGAACCAAGAACAACAAAGATCCGGGCCGGGAGAGTACCGGTGAACCAAGAACAACAAAGATCCTGGCCGGGAGAGTGCCGGTGAACCAAGAACAACAAAGATCCTGGCCGGGAGAGTACCGGTGAACCAAGAACAACAAAGATCCGGGCCGGGAGAGTACCGGTGAACCAAGAACAACAAAGATCTGGGCGGGGAGAGTACCGGTGAACCAAGAACAACAAAGATCCGGGCCGGGAGAGTACCGGTGAACCAAGAACAACAAATATCCTGGCCGGGAGAGTACCGGTGAACCAAGAACAACAAAGATCCGGGCCGGGAGAGTACCGGTGAACTAAGAACAACAAATATCCGGGCCGGGAGAGTACCGGTGAACCAAGAACAACAAAGCTCCGGGCCGGGAGAGTACCGATGAACCAAGAACAACAAAGATCCGGGCCGGGAGAGTACCGGTGAACCAAGAACAACAAAGATGCAGGCCGGGAGAGTACCGGTGAACCAAGAACAACAAAGCTCCTGGCTGGGAGAGTACCAGTGAACCAAGAACAACAAAGATCCGGGCCGGGAGAGTACCAGTGAACCAAGAACAACAAAGATCCGGGCCGGGAGAGTACCGGTGAACCAAGAACAACAAAGATCCTGGCCGGGAGAGTACCGGTGAACCAAGAACAACAAAGATCCTGGCCGGGAGAGTACCGGTGAACCAAGAACAACAAAGATCCGGGCCGGGAGAGTACCGGTGAACCAAGAACAACAAAGATCCGGGCCGGGAGAGTACCGGTGAACCAAGAACAACAAAGATCCTGGCCGGGAGAGCACCGGTGAACCAAGAACAACAAAGATCCGGGCTGGGAGAGCACCGGTGAACCAAGAACAACAAATATCCGGCCGGGAGAGTACCGGTGAACCAAGAACAACAAAGATCCGGGCTGGGAGAGCACCGGTGAACCAAGAACAACAAAGATCCGGCCGGGAGAGTACCGGTGAACCAAGAACAACAAAGATCCGGGCCGGGAGAGTACCGGTGAACCAAGAACAACAAAGATCCGGGCCGGGAGAGTACCGGTGAACCAAGAACAACAAAGATCCTGGCCGGGAGAGTACCGGTGAACCAAGAACAACAAAGATCCGGGCCGGGAGAGTACCGGTGAACCAAGAACAACAAAGATCCGGGCCGGGAGAGTACCGGTGAACCAAGAACAACAAAGATCCGGGCCGGGAGAGTACCGGTGAACCAAGAACAACAAAGATCCTGGCCGGGAGAGTACCGGTGAACCAAGAACAACAAAGATCCGGGCCGGGAGAGTACCGGTGAACCAAGAACAACAAAGATCCGGGCCGGGAGAGTACCGGTGAACCAAGAACAACAAAGATCCGGGCCGGGAGAGTACCGGTGAACCAAGAACAACAAAGATCCGGGCCGGGAGAGTACCGGTGAACCAAGAACAACAAAGATCCGGGCCGGGAGAGTACCGGTGAACCAAGAACAACAAAGATCCGGGCCGGGAGAGTACCGGTGAACCAAGAACAACAAAGATCCGGGCCGGGAGAGTACCGGTGAACCAAGAACAACAAAGATCCGGGCCGGGAGAGTACCGGTGAACCAAGAACAACACAGATCCGGGCCGGGAGAGTACCGGTGAACCAAGAACAACAAAGATCCTGGCCGGGAGAGTACCGGTGAACCAAGAACAACAAAGATCCGGGCCGGGAGAGTACCGGTGAACCAAGAACAACAAAGATCCAGGCCGGGAGAGTACCGGTGAACCAAGAACAACAAAGATCCGGGCCGGGAGAGTACCGGTGAACCAAGAACAACAAAGATCCGGGCCGGGAGAGTACCGGTGAACCAAGAACAACAAAGATCCTGGCCGGGAGAGTGCCGGTGAACCAAGAACAACAAAGATCCTGGCCGGGAGAGTACCGGTGAACCAAGAACAACAAAGATCCGGGCCGGGAGAGTACCGGTGAACCAAGAACAACAAAGATCTGGGTGGGGAGAGTCCCGGAGAACCAAGAACAACAAAGATCCGGGCCGGGAGAGTACCGGTGAACCAAGAACAACAAATATCCTGGCCGGGAGAGTACCGGTGAACCAAGAACAACAAAGATCCGGGCCGGTAGAGTACCGGTGAACTAAGAACAACAAAGATCCGGGCCGGGAGAGTACCGGTGAACCAAGAACAACAAAGATCCGGGCGGGGAGAGTACCGGTGAACCAAGAACAACAAAGATCCGGGCCGGGAGAGTACCGGTGAACCAAGAACAATAAAGATCCGGGCCGGGAGAGTACCGGTGAACCAAGAACAACAAAGATCCGGGCCGGGAGAGTACCGGTGAACCAAGAACAACAAAGATCCGGGCCGGGAGAGTACCGGTGAACCAAGAACAACAAAGATCCGGGCCGGGAGAGTACCGGTGAACTAAGAACAACAAAGAACCGGGCCGGGAGAGTACCGGTGAACCAAGAACAACAAAGCTCCGGGCCGGGAGAGTACCGATGAACCAAGAACAACAA
>NC_091386.1:10531721-10664221 GCF_038502225.1 Cherax quadricarinatus
TTCCTTTCTCATTACAATGTCAAATGTTCCAAATTTCAGAACACTCGTGACTTTACCTGAGTGTTTCTTTTCCTCTTCCTCTTACTACCTCTTCTTCTTTCCTATATTTTCATTGTCTTCTGTATATGTGTGTCCTGTCCTATAGCTTTCCTTCCCCTGAACTTTTGGTTCCACCCTCGTGTGTCACTATCTCCTTTGCAGCGCTCCTTTGTCTTATCCTTAGATTTACTCCACTTCTACTTCCACTACTACTAGTACTACTTCTCTACTACTGCTACTACATTTACCTCTCTTCGTTTCTTTTCTGTCCCTTGTTCCACTACTACTACTCCCCCTACCTAGTACCACTACTACAACTACTATTGCTCTACTTCACCACTTCCTTCTTTCTTCCTTTCTTTGTCCCGTCACTGTCCTACTCTCCTACATATACTGGCACACTCACCTTCGTGTGCTAGTGTACCTAGTCAATGGTCCAAGTCGAACCGAAACGTAATATGCTTCTTTCTGTTATGTGCAGGTTGTTTGTTTATTGTTCCAGTTATGGTATTGTGCCATTTTGTTATTTAGGTGTCTATTGGTAATTTCAATTATGCATGGTGGGAGGCTATTGAACAGTCTTGGGCCCCGGACACTTATTGTATTTTCTCTTAGTGTACTCCTGCCACCCTTTCTCTTAATCGGGTGTATGTTGCACCATCTGCCTAGTCTTTTGCTTTCGTAGGGAGTGATTTCTGTGTGCAGATTAAGTATCAGTCCGTCTTGGACTGTTGTAAGTTATGATGTATCTCTCTTGCCTGCGCTCCAAGAAGTACAAGTCAAGTGAATCCGAACGTTACTATTAATTAAGGTACAGGACTTGTCTTAAATGTGCACTGAGGATCCTCTATGCATTCTCTAGATCTGCGATTTCACCAGCCTTGAATTAAGCTGTTAGTGTATAGCTGTACTCCAGCCTAGAGAGAACTATGATGTAAAAAGGATCATCATTGGTATGGCATCAATAATTTTGAAAGTTCTCATTATCCATCCAATAATTTTCCTCGCAGATGTGATAGTGACAGTACGTGGTCCTTGAAGGTAACATCCTTTGACATTAACACTCCAATGTCCTTCGCACTACTTTTTTGCTCTGGTGTGAGGTTCAAGTTCTTGTTTCCTCCAGTTTTCCATAACTGAGTAATTGAAATTTGTTCTCGTTGAACATTATATTGTTTTCCGTTGCCCATTGGAAAACTTTGTTTATATAGTTGGGTTTATATTAGCGAGTCCTCAGTGGATGACACTCACGCAGACTCTAGTATCTTCAGCAAAAGAAGACATGTTGCTATAATTTACATCTCAGTCTATGTCTGATGTGAGGATGATGAACAGGATGGAAGCGAGTACTGTGCCTTGTGAACTTTGTTTTCCATTACTCTTGGTGTGTGATCAGTAAGAAAGTTGAAGATCTATCTGCCCATTTTTGCCAGTTATTCTTTTTGTATTCCTTTTGTACGCTATATACCTTGCCGAAGGCTTTTCCAAAGTTTGTGTATAATACATGTGTGTTCTGTGTCTTCCATTCCATCCAAGACCATATCGTAGTGTTCCAGGAGCTGCGAGAGGCAGAAGCAACCTGCTCTAAACCCATTTTACCCTCAATTGTGCGGTTGTTGGTAATCCATGTGGTTGGCGATCATGCTTCTTAGAACTCTTTCAAAAAAATTTTTATGATGTGGGACGTAAGAGTTATTGGTCTAAAATTCTCTGATATTGCTTTACTGCCATCTTTATGGAGTGGAGTTACATCCGTTCCTCTTAGCGACTGTGGGATGACACCCGTGTCAAGGCTCACTCTTCATAACATACTTAAGGCACGAGAAAGTGTTTTTTTGCAGTGCTTGACGAGCATGGAGTTCCACGAGTCTAGAAATGGGGCTGAGTGTAAGGCCATGTTGCCACTGGTTTCTTTTTCAGAGTCAACAGGAATCAGGTTTTTTTTTTTATTAACGCATCGGCCGTTTCCCACCAAGGTAGGATGGCCCGAAAATGAAAAACTTTCAACATCATTTACTCCATCAGTGTTTTGCCAGAGGCGCGCTTACGCTACAGTTATAAAACTGCAACATTAACACACTTCCTCCAGAGTGCAGACACTGTACTTCCCACCACCAGGACTAAAGTCCTTCCTCACGGTTTCCATGAATCCTATCATAAATATTACCCTGCTCACATTCCAGCAACAGCAACAACAACAACAACAAAATATCATGGGTGGGGTCAGTTTGCAATCGTGTCATTACAATTTGGTGAGTCATACTCCAACAGAAAGTCAAGCCCTAAAAATCATTTGCCTCCATTCACTCCTAAACTAACATGCTCAAGCATACTTGCTGGAAGTTCAAGCTCCTCACGCACGAAACCTCCTTTAGCCCCTCCCTCCAACCTTTCCAAGGCCGACCTCTGCACTGCCTTCCCTCCACCACAAATTTACACACTTTCAAAGTCATTGTATTTTGTTCCATCCTCTCTGTAAGTCCGAATCACATCTACAACCTCTCCTCAGCCCTCTGGATAATAGTTTTGGTAATCCTGCACCTCCTCCAAATTTCAAAACTACACATCCTCTGCATTATATTCACACCACACATTACCCTCAGACACAGCATCTCCACTGCCTCAAGCCATCTCCTTGCTACAATATTCACCACCCATGCTTCACACCCATGTAAGAGCGTTGGTATAAGTATACTCTCATTCATTACCTTTTTTGTCTCCTCAGACTCCTCATGCACCACTCACATTTTTCCCCTCGTCAATACTATGATTAACCTAAACTTTCATAGACCCATCAGCTGATACATCTACTCCTAAATATCTAAATACATTCACCTACTACATACTCTCTTCCCCTCCAATATGATATTCAATCATTTGTTATCTAATTTTTTGCTATCCTCATCACTTTACTCTTCCTATATTCACCTTTAAAAAATACAGTCATCAGCAAAGAGCAACTGTGACAACTCCCAGTTTTTGTTACAGTCTTTATCTTTTAACCCCACACTTCTTGCCAACACCCGAGCATTAACTTCTCCTATAACTTCATCTGTAATTATACTGAACAACCATGGTGACATCACACATTCTTGTCTAAGGCTTACTTTTACTGGGAAATAATCTCCCTCTCGCCTACATACTCTAACCTGAGCCTCACTATCCTAGTAAAAACTTCTCACTGCCATCAATAACCTACCTTCTATTCCATACATTTGCAACATCTGCCACATTGCCCCTCTATCCAGCTTGTCTTACGCCTTTTTGCAAATCAATCAATGCCATTAAAATCTTTTTACCCTTATGTATATACTGTTTACTTATACGTTTACTCTATAAACACTTGGTGTACACACCCATACCTTTCCTAAATCTTCCTTGTTCATCTGCTATCCTGCTCTCCGTCTTACTCTTAATCCTTTCAATAATATATCTGCCATACACTTTTCCAGGTATACTCAGCAGACTTAATCCCCTTTAATTGTTGCAGTCTCTTTTGTCCCTTTTCCCTTTATATCAAAAACTATGCATGCTCTCTCTCAATCCCTAGGTACTTTACCCTCTTCCATATAGTTATTAAATAAAAAAACCAACCACTCCAAAACTATATCCCCACCTGCTTTTAACATTTCTATCTTTATCCCATCAATCCCAGCTGCCTTAACCCCTTTCATTCTACGCACTGCCTCACAAACTTATCCCACACTCACAACTGGCTCTTCCTCACTCTTACAAGATGTTATTCCTCCTTGCACTATACACGAAATCACAACTTCCCTATCTTCATCAACATTTAACAATTCCTCAAAATATTTCCTCCATCTACCCGGTACCTCTAACTTATTAATCTCACCACATAACTTTTCTTATTTTCAACAAAATTTGTTAATAACTTCTCACCCACTCTCTCAATTGCTCTGTTTTTACATTGCTTCACCACTCTCTTAACCTCTATTTTTCTTTCCATATACTCCTCCCTCCTTGCATCACTTCTACTTTGTTAAAACCTCTCATATGCTAACTTTTTCTCTCATTACATCATCATTCTACTAGTTACTCAACTTCCCTCCCTCACTTACTTTCCTGTAACCACATACGTCTGCTCAACACTCTAACACTACATTCTTAAACCTAAACCATACATCTTTAACCTCTTTACCAATGGTCTCACTAGCCCAACTATCCTCTAACAGCTGCTTAATTGTTTCTCTCACTGCCTCCTTCTTTACCTTATAAACCTTTACTTCTCTCTTGCTGCTTACATTTCCCTACAACTAAAAAGTGATCTGATACATCTGTGGCTCCTCTATAAATATGTACATCTTCAAGGTCTACCCAACAATCTCTTTTCTACCAATACATAGTCCAACAAACTACTGTCATTACGCCCAACATCATATCTTGCATTTTTATTTTTTCTTCTTTTTCTTAAAATAAATATTACCGATAACCAAACCCCTTTCTATACAAAGTTCAATCTAAGGCCCCATTATCATTTACACTTGGCACCCCAAACTTACCTATTACATCCTCTATAAACGTTTCTCCTAATTTATTATTTAGGTCCCATGCAACAATTACTCTCTCAATTGGTTCGAAAGTTCCTACACAGTTACTTAACATCAACCAAAATCTCTTTCTTTCCTCTACACTTGTCTCTTCTTCAGGTGCATACACACTTATTATAACCCTCTTTTTGTATAAGACTTTTATTTTAATCCACATAATCCCTCTTTTTCTTCCATAAATATAGTCCTTCAACTTTTTGCTACCCCTTCCTTAACTCTAACCCTCTCGGCTACTCCTAACTTAATCCCATTTATTTCTCCCCACTGACACTCACTTACCCTCTTAAGCTGTGAGGGAAAAGTTCGACAGATAGGAGTAGCGAGCGAGTATATGGTAACGATAGTTTGATTGCCGGCTGCTTGTTAAGGTAGGGTTAGTCTAGCTTCCGCTATCCCCCCCCTTTCTCCCCACCCCGAAAGGTGACGTGTGGGGCTACGACCAAACAGTAATCACTCGACTCACAGCTCCCAGCACAACTGTAAGTAAAAACCTCTGCTCCTATTCTAGTGGATATATTGGTTGAAAGCTTCACTTTTGACCAATAATAAACCTAGTCCTATCAGGCTTAAGTTCTACATGAGACTTTTAGATAATCACCACTTCTTTTAAGTATTGTACTTATCATGGAGAGTGATTTCTTAAGCAGTTGGTAACCTTTGTTTCTTTTCTAGCTTGGAATGTCAGCTTGGGTCATCTGGCAACCAAAGAAATAGTGTTGAAGGAGACGGAAAAAAACAGGTCCTGAGACGTTACTTTGTAATCTACCTACCTGTTTATGTGTAGTAAACCCCCAGGCTACTACCCCTCATCTTTTTAGTGGTGATGAACCTGCTTTCCTATCATCTGGACAGACTATTCAAGGCTATAGACTCTGTGAAGAGCTAGTCGTTGGGTTGTCTCTCAACACCTGCGACCCCCCCCCTATCATTATTAACGGCTACAATTTCTACAAGACAGTGTCAACATCAACCAGACACCCCAGTTTACTTGTACATATTAGCGTTGAATTCTAATGTCATTTTTTCATTTAATTTTTCATTTTTCTTGCAAGTAGGATAAAAATTTCATATTTAAATATTTAATATTTCCATTCCTAAATTGTATGTTATTATTTTTTTTTCTATTCATTAATTTTCCTGAGGAGGAGCCAGCCTTGATAATACTGTCTGAAGTTGTTACAGGGCTGAGTAAGCCTTCACAAGTGGCGACCTTGCCTGGATCAACTTAACTGAATCAAGATTCAACTCCATCTCGAATCTATCATTGGAACTTCAATGCCGCATACCACAGACGGTTACCACCAGCCCTGAGTAATCATTCTCTATGGTAGAACTACAGTATAGGTATTTAAAAGATTTAGTGATTTGTTATAGTCTCAATTTATTGCAAGTCAAGGTAGGATATACTAGTTAATTCTGCCACCTATGTTTTTGAGCTTGAAACGATTTGGAGGAATAGACTCTAGGGACCCGAGATTTTCCAGTGACAAGTTGTTTCATTGAGTTCTATGTATTATTTCAAGGGAACTGCCGAAGGACACTCTTGATTTGTTGGTGAGAAGATTTGATGGTCAAGGGACCTCATTCTACTTACTGTTTGCTCGGAGCCAGCATAGAACCCTCCCCTTTTAATTAATACATATTGTTTAATCGAAGCAGGGATCGAGCCCTCCGGTTTATTTACAGTTTGAGCGGAGCAGGAATTGAACCCTTCGTTTTCTTTAATACCCATTTCATTTCCCCCTGGTAGTTTAAGTTATTCTTGCAAATATGGAGGAATGCCATTTTTGGCTGAAAGCTGGCAGTAAATTAGGAATAACAGGGAAAAATTTAGAATCTTTCCTTAGTGCTAAGATCCAGGAAAGAATTGAAAAGGAGAGACAAAGAATAGAAAGAGAGGATAAAAAGGAGAGAGGAAGAATAGAGAGAGTGAACCAAGAAAGACAGTTAGAAAGAGAAAGAGAGGATAAAAAGGAGAGAGATCGAATTGAAAGAGAAAATCAAGAAAGAGAGAGAGAAGACAAAAAGGAGCATGAGAGACTTGATAGTGAGGAGAGAGCTAGAGTACGGGAGGAACAAGCTAAAATATGTGAAGAACAAGTTAAGTTAAGAGAACTTGAAGAAAGAGCAAAAGATAGAGAAGTTGAGGAAAAAGCTAGAGAACGTGAGGAAAAAGCTAGAGAGAATGAATTGCGGGAGAGACAGAAAGATCGCGAGGTAGAGCAAGCACGTCTTGAATTAGAGAATAAAAAGTTAACTTTTACACAACAACAATTAGAGGAAGGAGTAACTGACCATCATGCAGCTAGTGCATATATGCCAACACCTAATTTACCTCCATTCACAGAGGGTGAAGACATAACCTGATACATTATCAGGTTTGAAAATACCGCTACCCTCTGTGAATGGCCTGCTGACACCTGGGCTACCAGGTTAGGTATGTTATTTTCTGGTACAGCTTTGAATATCTATGCAACTTTGTCGCAGGATATATGTAATTATAATTTACTTAAGAAGGCAATCCTTAAAGCATACCAAAAGACCACTAATTCTTATAGGAAAGATTTCAGTTATGCCACCTTACAGCCTGGCCAAAACTTTCAGCAATTGCAGGTGACACACTTTCGTTTGTTCGACTTTTGGATAGAGAGTTCTGCAATTGATCGCAGCTATGAATCTCTTAGAGACTTCATGGTTGCTGACCAGTTCCTGACTGCTCTTCCTCACCAGATACGAACATTCATTAGAGAACGTAACCTGATTAAAGCTGAGGAAGTTGGTGAGGCCACTGACTTGTATGCTGAGGCTCACAATTCCTATAAAGACCTAAAGGGTTCGAACCCTAAGGACAAGGGTTCACCAGATTTTAAGAAATCAAAGCCTCTAGTGGAAAGTAAACTGACGTCTTTCATTCCGGTTTGTCATTATGTAGTGTTAAGGGGCATAAACGTCCAGATTGTCCTAAAAAGTGCAAAAAGTTGGAAGATGTTTTAAAGACTGTAATGACCAGGCACCCTTCTGTTCAGGAACAGTTAGTGGGCTTAATGTATCTACCATTTTACGAGACACTGGATGCACATGTGTAGTCATTTCTGATAAGCTCTTCCCTAACCTTAAAGAAACTCATTCCTCTGCTATACTTTCAGACTACATGGGCCGTACAGACACTTTTCCTACCATCCGTTGTTACATTAGGTCTAAATGGTTCACAGGTTGGTCTGAAGCCGTACTAGCTCCCATCACTTCTTGCCCCGTACTAATAGGTAATGTAAAAGTTGCCATTCTTCCTTCTGAGGTTGACCTTTCATCACCAAAGATGGATATGAGTTTTTCAGCTCCCCTTCCTCTAGAGTCAGAAAAGCCCCTCGTAAGTTCAGAAGAGGCAGTGTCTCGTGATATTCATGTGGGATTAAAAACCAGTGATGCTACTCTCGAAAGCGAGGTAGTAGGATCCCCGGTTCACTTGTTAGATGAAAGTGAGGATATCACCTCCGATACTATAAATGTCTTGACTAGGGCTCAGACCAAAGCTCAGGCTTCTCCTACTGTCCATTCTTTGATTTTCCCTGACTTTAAGCCTTTAGATATATCGAAGGTCTCCTTTGTCAATTTACAACGTAATTGCCCTTCTCTTCAGAGTTGCCATAATGCAGCTAGACAAAATCAAGTTATCCAAAGGAAAAACTTTTCATATAAATTTGAATATATAAAAGGTATCTTGTATAAATCAGTATTCAAATGAAATTCAGATGAGATAGACTATTCCATCTTAGTTGTCCCAAGTCAATGCAGAGAGACTGTTCTTAAAATGGCTCATGACCTACCAGTGGCCGGACATTTCTCGCATCGTTATATCTTGAATAAAATTAAGGAAACCAATTTTTGGCTCAAAATGTCCTCAGATGTCACTACCTGTTGTAAATCTTGTAAAGTTTGCCAACTGTCATCCTCCCGAGGTACCAGGCGAATACCTATGGTCAAAATGCCAATCTTTACGACACCGTTTGAAAGAGTAGCTATTGACATCGTTGGTTCTTTACCACCACTTTCATCTGGGTGACATAGATATATATTAACCTTAGTTGATTATGCTTCGAGTTTCCCTGAAGCTGTACCCTTAAAGACCATAACTACTACAGAGGTGGCTGAAGCTCTTTTGTCCATCTTCTCCAGAGTTGGCATCCCTAGAGAAATTTTGTCTGACTGTGGAACACAATTCACATCTGACTTAATGCAACATCTCTACCAACTTCTGGGAGTGAAGCCTCTCTTCACAACACCCTATCATCCTAGCTGTAATGGGAGGATTGAGCACCAGCATTCAGTTCTCAAATCCATTTTAAGGAAACTTTGCTCCCTTAAACCTAAGGAGTGGCATCGTTACCTACCCTGTGCTTTGTTTGCCATGAGGGAAGTTCCCAGTGACTCATTGGGGTTTTCACCTTTTGAACTTCTCTATGGTAGACAGGCCAGAGGCCCATTGTCCATCCTTCATGACTTATGGACTAATGAGGAGGTAAATGCTGAGGTTCAGTCTTCTTACCAGTTTCTCCTTGACCTTAGATCCAAACTTGAGGAGACCTCTGACATAGTTTCAAAAAACTTAAGCTTATCAATGGACCAGTATAAAACCTATTTTGATTCCAAAAGTCAGAGGAAAAGTTTTAAAGTAGGGGATGAAGTACTGGTAGTTTTACCAATAAAATCGAATAAATTATTAGTAGCATGGAAAGGTCCGTATAAGGAATTGAAAATTTGTGGGAAAGTTGATTACCTCATAGAAGTCAAGGGAAAACCTAAGCTTTATCATATCAACATCCTTAAGAAATATTACCGAAGAAATTTGGCTAACTGTTTGAATGACTTTGACTTAGTTTTTTCACACAAACTTGATAAGACAACTAATAATGTAAGGTGTGCATAATTGACCCCTCTAACATAGACTATGACAGAGAATTACATGACTTGGTGACTCTTGACCACTCAGGCGCAACAAACATTAACATCAATGAGTCTTTGGAGGACCATAAGAAACATGAACTACTTCAATGTGTGAGTAATTTCACATGTGTTTTTACTGATATTCCAGGTGTCACCTCCACGGTAGTCCATAAGATTGACTTAGTCACGGACAATCCTATCAAACGGAATTTATACCCAGTTCTAGTCCACCTTGGGGATGCATTTGACCTAGAGGTAGACAGATTATTAAAGCTAAAGATAATTGAACCTTCAGTATCTGCATATTGCTCACCAGTAGTCATGGTTAATTAAGAAGGAGGATAATTCATATAGACTTGCTATTGACTTCAGAGGCCTTAATGCTATAACTCGGTGGGATGCTGAGCCTATGCCCTTAATAGATAGCGATCTACACAAATTTTATGATTCTTCCTTCTTTTCAGAGATTGATATTGCGCAAGCATATCATCAAGTAATGTTAGATCCTTCTTCTAAGCAGTACACTGCTTTTCCTACCTACCAAGGACTGACGCAGTATAGAACTATGTCCTTCGGTTTGGTAACTGCCTGTGCTACCTACATGAGACTAATGAGAAAAGTCTTGGGTAATATGCCAAATGATTCAGTTTATTTTGATAACATTTACATAATGACATCCATGTGGGACAAGCATCTCCAAACATTGACATCAGTTTTGCGTAGGTTACGCTCACATGGCCTCACTGCCAAACCGAAGAAATGCATCCTTGGGTATAATAAAATTAGATATCTCGGACTGATTCTTTCTAATAACTCTTTGTAGCCTCTCCCCAGTAAGATCAAAGCTTAATTAGAGTTTAAATTCCCCAAAACCAAGAAGCTCATGTGTAGCTTTCTTGGTTCTGTAAATTTTTATGCACGGCTTATCCCAAACCTTACTGATCTTACAGGCATCTTATCTGACTATCTTTTAAAGTCTGCGAAGGAACCTCTTAAACTTTCTGGCGCAGCTCGAGAAAAGTTTAATGAAATTAAAAACATCTTCTCAAAAGACCCTGTACTTATGATCCCAGATATTAATAAACCATTTTGTTTAAGAACTGATGCCTCCAATACTGGCTTAGGTGCGGTGTTACTGCAATACCATGATGATACTCCCTTCCCTGTATGCTTCCTAAGCCGGAAACTTTTTCCTGCAGAAACGAGATACTCCACCATAGAAATGGAATGTTTGGCCATTGTGTGGGGTATCTTCAAACTTAAATTTTATTTACTGGGAAAAGAATTTATTTTAGAGATGGATCACAAACCTTTGATACACCTAGAAACTTTAAAGAGAACCAACAGTCGCCTCCTGAGGTGGACATTGGCACTCCAAGCTTTTAAGTTTCACTGGTTTATCCAATTATTTCTCTGACTGGTTAAGTCGTGATTTGGTGCCTTACGCGACTTCGTATTAGAACTTTTTTCTTGCCTATTCTTCTTATGCTCCTTGACTATAAATCTTGGTATGGCAGAGTGTGAGGGAAAGGTTCAACAGATAGGAGTAGCGAGCGAGTATATGGTAAAGATAGTTTGATTGCCGGCTGCTTGTTAAGGTAGGGTCAGTCTAGCTCCCGCTATCCCCCCCTTTCTCCCCACCCCGAAAGGTGACGTGTGGGGCTACGACCAAACAGTAATCACTCGACTCACAGCTGTCAGCACAACTGTAAGTAAAAACCTCTGCTCCTATTCTAGTGGATATATTGGTTGAAAGCTTCACTTTTGACCAATAATAAACTTAGTCCTATCAGGCTTAAGTTCCACATTAGACTTTTAGATAATCACCACTTCTTTTAAGTAGTGTACTTATCATGGAGAGTGATTTCTTAAGCAGTGGGCAACCTTTGTTTCTTTTCTAGCTTGGAATGTCAGCTTGGGCCATCTGGCAACCAAAGAAATAGTGTTGAAGGAGACGGAAAAAAACAGGTCCTGAGACGTTACTTTGTAATCTACCTACCTGTTTATGTGTAGTAAACCCCCAGGCTACTACCTCTCATCTTTTTAGTGGTGAAGAACCTGCTTTCCTATCATCTGGACAGACTATTCAAGGCTATAGACTCTGTGAAGAGCTAGTCGTTGGGTTGTCTCTCAACACCTGCGACCCCACCCTCCTATCATTATTAACGGCTACAATTTCTACAAGACAGTGTCAACATCAACCAGACACCCCAGTTTACTTGTACATATTAGCGTTGAATTCTAATGTCATTTTTTCATTTCATTTTTCATTTTTCTTTCAAGTAGGATAAAAATTTCATATTTAAATATTTAATATTTCCATTCCTAAATAATAAAGTGTTTATCATTGTATGTTATTATTTCTTTTTCTATTCGTTAATTTTCCTGAGGAGGAGCCAGCCTTGGTAATACTGTCTGAAGTTGTTACAGGGCTGAGTAAGCCTTCACATAAGACTCACGAAATCGTAATGACACGATTGCAAACAAACCATACCCCGGCCGGGATTGAACCCGCGGCCAGAGAGTCTCAAAACTCCAGACCGTCGCGTTAGCAACTAGACCAGCTAGCCACAATAAGATTCGTCCAACTATGTATATTTCTATACCATAGGAAAGTTAGCACAGCCACCACTGTGGCCACAAATGCAAGTTTTTACAGACGAATCTCCAGCTAGCGTGGCCGTGACGAACTCTAGCTCAAGTCCCCTCACTGCCGGTCGACGGTCTGGAGTTTTGAGACTCTCTGACCGCGGGTTCAATCCCGGCCGGGGTATGGTTTCTTCACATAAGCTTTGTTTTACTTAAAGCTAGGACGTCCAACTTCTTTCCATTCATAACATTAGCAATAATCTCTTTCTTATCATCCGCACTACATCCATGCACATTCAACTATACCAGTTCTGTAAAGTTTCTGTTCATCTCTTTTTTTAGTATTTTCTTCAGAGGAAGGGGTTACTAGGGCATTACGCCCGGCATTTTAGCCGCCTCATACGACACGCATGGCTGACAGAGGAAAGAATCTTTTTCACTTTCTCATGGAGAATAGAGGAAATAAAGATGAACAAGTTTTGAGCCTCGTTCATGAAAATTCGTTTGGAATGTAGATCTTTAAACTGATTAATGGCTAGCTTAATATGACAGAGTCATATTGAGACTTCAGTATCTCACTCATATCTTTGTTGCTATTTGTGTAAGTCCCATCTTGTCTGAGCAAGTGTCTGAAAAGAAATATTTTGAATTTCTTTCAATTATATTAATTGTTTTTAGCTCCTCCTCTTTCTCCTGAATCCTGATGAATCATTTTACACTTACCTAGTAAGTGCTTCCTTCCATATATCAGATAATATAGCCACCATGAGAATCTAAGTGATTCGTCTCCTTCTGTTTATAGAGGAAGTGTCTTTCACCAGTTTACTTCTCTTCATTTTTTTTCTCAGGAGAATATGCCTTGAACATACTTCAGCTGTCAGAAATTTTATCCTTTCAGGGCACTGGTTTAGATCCATGGTATTTAAGACATGATTCATCCGATCACAGTTGATGTTCTTGTTTTTGAAGCTGAATTTGATAAATGCACTCATAATTGCAAGTATTTTTCTGGTCAGGATCCCTGTGTATATAAGTCTGGGCTTTGATTTAGACTATGATACGAATTATTTTTTGGTATAATGTTATGTTTCTTACCAGGTCATCGTGACAAAAGGTCAAGTGCCTTTTCCAGTTTTGTTAGATCCACTGAGGGTTTAGGGTGTATTATTGCAGAGATTCAGCAACTCAAGTGTGTGTGTGACTTTTCATCTGGGTTGAAAGGATTATCTCCCCTTTAACATTTATTTGCCACATTCTTCCATTTTGTATGCTCTAAAATGGAATCACCCAGCAGCAAGATGTTTGGGCTTGGGGTTAGAAGTCTTTTGCCAAACAGTAATCAGTTTTCAATAACTATTTCAATAACTGTTGGTCTTTCGTGTGGGTCTCTGTAAAGGTTTCAAACATCGCATTTGACTTCATCAGGAGTCCACTGATGAAAAGTGTTTTGTTTTATGTAGATGACTTAATGCCCTGTATATTCGCAAATACAAGTGGAGTCATATTGTGTGTGTGTGTTTTTTTGTGGGGGAGGGGGGTGATTTTGTTTTTTGTTGGCACCAGTAGTTAGGGTTCTGGAGGGAAGGCCACCTGCTGTGCCTCCAGTTCAACAAGGCAAGATGGTTGTAAATTACTTTGCTTAGATTTTTGGGGTCTGTACCTCTTAGTTCTTATCATTTGGTATGCAGTGTAGTTTGTGTTGTGGCATTGCTTTTAAAGAGCTGATGCATAGCATATTTCCGGGTGGAAGAGTTTACCGAAGGCAGAAGAACACATCCCTCTAGACAGGAGGGCACAGCATTGTTCTGGGTGCTCAAAGTTGTACGTCCAGTTGTTTTTCCCAGATATTTCATGCTTACATATACCCCAAGCATAGAATTTGCCCTACTTTTTTTCTGACTAGAATTTGTGAGGGATGAGTTCTCAATTTGTACAGTTTCGAGAACTGCACTGCTGTCCTCAGTAGACTTACCAAAATCACCACCACCAACTATTTCAAGAACTAGACCAACACTCTCTAGAGGAATTTTCCTCTATTAAATCTGAAATGGTGGCTGTGTTTTCTCGCAATGGCGGCTGTTCTATTACATTTGTAATGGTAGCTATGGCAAAGTCTTTAGCCGAGTGTGGATCAGTACGATGGCTGGAGTTCAGCTGGGTGATGTTCTAGTTAAATGTACTTTTGGCAGTGGATCTCTATTTATTTTCGAGTCATCTGTTGTGTTATGGACATTTCGTATGTTAAATTTTTCTCTTCTCTCACATTCAAGAAACAGTGGAGGTCGCCACTTGCCCTGCCTCCTATGCTCTATATATCTTGGGTAGACTATCCAAGAAAGCTTGTTTTCCTGTTTATTATTTAGTAACCATCTTTGTACTTTCCTGGATCCTTTCCAGAGTCCCATATTCTCATTGCAGATCCAGAAACACCTTGCTTTTAGTGTGTCATTTTTGGGAGCAGTGTTTATTCTTGCACAAGACACATGGTGTTCTGACAAATATAGGTTGCATGTGATCCTAGATTTTTTACCAAGGACAGTCCCACATGTTCCATAGGAATGTATTCCTGCATGCCATCCTGTCTGTATCCTACTTGCAATCTTGATACCACGAAACCTTATTTCCACTTTAATCTACGCTGTGAGAGAAAAAATAAAGGGAGCCATAGGAGCATGGCTGTGAGGTTGATGTTTGTAGGAGTGAGCAGTGGTTCACGGACACCCGAGGTGTGTACGAGTGAGCAGTGATTCACGGACACCCGAGGCGTGCACGAGTGAGCAGTGGTTCACGGACACCCGAGGTGTGTAGGAGTGAGCAGTGGTTCACGGACACACGAGGTGTGTAGGAGTGAGCAGTGGTTCACGGACACCTGAGGTGTGTAGGAGTGAGCAGTGGTTCACGGACACACGAGGTGTGTAGGAGTGAGCAGTGGTTCACGGACACCCGAGGTGTGTAGGAGTGAGCAGTGGTTCACGGACACACGAGGTGTGTAGGAGTGAGCAGTGGTTCACGGACACCCGAGGTGTGTAAGAAGGAGCAGTGAGTGGTTCATGGTCACGCGAGGTGTGTAGGAGTGAGTAGTGGTTCACGGACACCCAAGGTGTGTAGGAGTGAGCAGTGGTTCACGGACACCCGAGGTGTGTAGGAGTGAGCAGTGGTTCACGGACACCCGAGGTGTGTAGGAGTGAGCAGTGGTTCACGGACACCCGAGGTGTGTAAGAGTGAGCAGTGGTTCACGGACACATGAGGTGTGTAGGAGTGAGCAGTGGTTCACGGACACCCGAGGTGTGTAAGAAGGAGCAGTGAGTGGTTCACGGACATGCGAGATGTGTAGGAGTGAGCAGTGGTTCACGGACACCCGAGGTGTGTAGGAGTGAGCAGTGGTTCATGGACACCCGAGGTGTGTAAGAATGAGCAGTGAGTGGTTCACGGACACGCGAGGTGTGTAGGAGTGAGCAGTGATTTGATGCTATGACTTACTGCCCATTAAAATATTTATGAAGTATAACAGACACACATACTTTCTGAATTTGGGTGCTTTTCCCGATCCTCACACTGCACAAACCAATAATTCGTCTCTCAACCATTGAGTGGAGAGGACGTGTGCTTCTGCTACCCCCTGGAGTTGTTTGGTGGCAATATTATTTTCACAACATGGTGCAGGCTAGCCGGCGCCATATCAATACAGTCTGCATTGAATTAACCAGTGGAGCTGTAACGGGACCATCAATGGAGTTACTTCTGCCTGCAATAATCAGAGATACCTACGGAATAGCCAATGAGGAGATTTGTGGACTTGCACTGAACGGTATGGATTTTTGTAAAATTCAGCTCGGCGAATATGTATGAGGCAGTGGTGAATAAGTTTCAGGAAGTGGCCATACCAGTTAATCATGCTGTGACGGCGAGGATGCATGATGTATCAAGCTGTTACACATGGGTTAAAATCAGGAAAATGCCGTTCGAGGCGGATGCATTTGACATCCGGTTCGCTATGAGTAAATACGGCACAATACATACGGTCACTGCAGGAAGGTGGTCACTCAGCCCTTATATGGGGATACCTAAGGGTACGTACCCTGTCAAGATGACGCTCAGACATCCTATTCCATAGTACGTGGTGATGGAAGATTTCAGAAGTCAGGTATTTGTGACATACGCTGGGCAGCAACACACTTGTCGTTTGTGAGGGTCGTATGATCACCTGGCTGCGCAATGTGATAGACGACGTGGTGTTATGGACCAGCAGCAACGACGTGAAGTGGAGGAAAGGAGAGAGGATCAAGATCAGCTGTATTTGACACTGCCTCAGCAGAGTTTGACATGGAGTGAGGAGGTTGAGAGGGCCGAAGAAAAGGAGATGGCAGGGGCTACGCGGGGGACGACATCACTTCCTTGGACGTTGAACTAGTGCTGGATGAGGTCATCGCGGAAGTGAATGGCAGCGACGCGGAAACGTCGATAGTGTCGACGTTTGGGAAAATTTTGGGCAATGAACATACTTGTCAAGATGTTGGTACAGATCTGGATCTTGGGTCTACGGTTGAGGAGGGCATGGTGATGCCAGCTTGGCCTGAAGTGCGTGACAAGGATGGCCTGTAGGTGAGACCTGTGGAGGTGGAGGTTCATCATGGCACTGCGCTGGATGACTTGATGCAGGTCGAGGGTACGACGCAAAAGCATGCAGCAGTGCTTTCTGATTCAGACGAAGTGCTAACACCCACACAATGGCCTGGGAAGAAAACATGGGCAGAGGCCATGTGGAGAGGTTCAGGTAGCACTCAGGAGCAGGGGTTGGGTAAGAGTGCCCAGAAAGGATGGGGGAGGGAAAAGGGTGCAACGAAACGATCAGGTGATAAGTCAGTAGTGTCAAGAGGGAAACCCCCTTTGTCGGTTTTAAGTGCCTGACATTGAACATCAATGGCTTGAGGTCGCAGAGAAAGTGTGAGTGGTTTAGGGAATATTTGGTGCGTCATGGTGTTGACGTAGTGTTCTTGCAGGAGCACAATTATAGACTGGGTTATGAGTTGAAGGTGGATAGATATAATGTGTATGTTGAGCATGCAGTCAGATTGAAAGGAGGTGTCGCCATTTTGGTGAAAGAAACTAGCCCGTTGGTTGTCAGGCATTGTGAGGGGGGGATGGGAGAGTGATTAGTGTGGATGGGTTATGGGGTCAGATACAGATGACGTTTGTGTGTGTGTATGGCCCGGCAGAGGGTGATGTACGGGTAAAGAATAAATTCGTGAGTGACGTTCTTGTATATTATTTGCGTGGATTGCCGGGGGTCACTGTGATAGGTGATTGGAACTGTATGATAAGGCGTAAGGATGTTGAACTGAGGGGGGCAGGGCATTGTTTGAGAATATTGGGAGAATTTTTATCAGGGGTAGGATTGATCGATGTTGGGGGAGGCGGGGTGGTGGACCACACATTTATTAAGCTTGGGTATGCGGCTAGGTTAGATCGATTGTACGTGCCCAGGACAGTTGTAACATATAGTGAGGGTAATGGACGTGGTATTTTCTGATCACAGGGGTGTTTTGGTGGATATAGGTTGGGAGGGGTTACCAAGAAGGTGTAAGGGGTATTGGAAATTGAATGTAAAGTTGTTGCAGGTACAAGAGCCTCGACAGTCATTTGTTCAATTATGGGAGCAGTTGGTGGCGGAGGTGCCTGGGAATAGTGATCTGGTTAGTTGGTGGGACTCTGTGGCGAAATCTCGTATTAGGGAATTTTATATTCATATTGGGAGGGAATATACCAGGTTGAAGTATGGGTACCAATCTTAACTTGAGGGACAGTTGAGTGCTTGCTACGAGCGTGGGAGTGCTAGTTATCCTGTGGATGATATTGAGGAATTAAAGGAGCATATTAGGGATTTGCAAAATGAAAGATTTGATGGCACGCGAGTTTTGGGTGGGTTGGAAGAGGTGTTATGGGATGATAGGCCTTCAGCATGCATGTTGAGGCGACAGCGTAAGAAAAGAGTGGCGACGAAGATGATGGGATTAACCGTTCATGTGGGGATGGAAGGGTATAGGGAGGGGCAGGTATTAGTGACGACTGAGGGTATGAGTGGATATCTAGATGCATGGTTTAGGTCATATACACAAAATGTAGGTATTCGAGATGCGGCTTTAAAAAAAATGGGAGGTTTTGTTCAATGTGAGATTGATGGTACAGATATGATAACATTAGAAGGGCCGATCACGGAAAGTGAGATTTCGCACGCTTTGTCTGGTGCAAGTTGAGGGGGCATACCCAATGTATGCGTGGGGGAATATATGGAAATGTTTACGGCTATTGCGTGTTAAACCAGGTGTAAGGGAGGTAATGTTTGGGTTTTTAAATGGAATCTTGCCGTCTGGTTTTGTGTTATTTAATAGGGGACTAAAGGAGGGTGGGGAGTGCAAAGCGTGTGGATGTTTGGAGACTATTTTTCATATGGAGAATTTTTGTAATTGTTTAGAAGCTGTGAGGGTATGGTTAGGTAGGGTAGTTAGGTTAGTGGGTGGGGAAGGGTTACAGGTGTTGAGGGTGTTAAGTTTAGATATAGGTGGGATGAGTCAGATGGTGGTGAATGCGGTTGCGTATGTGGTTACTGATTTTATTTATACTTCTTGGGCCATGAGGGAGGTGGGTGTGAGGGAGGTGGGTGTGAGGGAGGTGGGTGTGAGGGAGGTGGGTGTGAGGGAGGTGGGTGTGAGGGAGGTGGGTGTGAGGGAGGTGGGTGTGAGGGAGGTGGGTGTGAGGGAGGTGGGTGTGAGGGAGGTGGGTGTGAGGGAGGTGGGTGTGAGGGAGGTGGGTGTGAGGGAGGTGGGTGTGAGGGAGGTGGGTGTGGATGAAAGAATAAAGGTGTTAGCGGCCACCATTTATAGAACAAAGTGATGTTTATGGGGGAAGGTGGGAGACAGTGTTTACTGAGGGATACCGGAGTGGTGGGAGACAGTGTTTACTGAGGGATACCGGAGTGGTGGGAGACAGTGTTTACTGAGGGATACCGGAGTGGTGGGAGACAGTGTTTACTGAGGGATACCGGAGTGGTGGGAGACAGTGTTTACTGAGGGATACCGGAGTGGTGGGAGACAGTGTTTACTGAGGGATACCCGAGTGGTGGGAGACAGTGTTTACTGAGGGATACCGGAGTGGTGGGAGACAGTGTTTACTGAGGGATACCCGAGTGGTGGGAGACAGTGTTTACTGAGGGATACCGGAGTGGTGGGAGACAGTGTTTACTGAGGGATACCCGAGTGGTGGGAGACAGTGTTTACTGAGGGATACCGGAGTGGTGGGAGACAGTGTTTACTGAGGATACCCGAGTGGTGGGAGACAGTGTTTACTGAGGGATACCCGAGTGGTGGGAGACAGTGTTACTGGGGATGCAGTGGTGGGGAGACAGTGTTTACTGAGGATACCGGAGTGGTGGAGCAACAGTGGCACTGAGATGCCGGAGTGGTGGGAGAGACAGTGTTTACTGAGGATACAGGTGGTGAAGACAGTGTTTACTGAGATGTGATGGTGGGAACAGTATTTACTGAGGATACCAGGTGGTAGAACAGTGTTTACTGAGGATACCAGGTGGTAGAGAGCAGTGTTTACTGAGGATCACCGGAGTGGTGGGGGCAGTGTTTACTGAGGATACCCGGGTGAGTGGGAGACAGTGTTGCTGAGGGATGCAGGTGAGTAGGAGACAGTGTTTACTGAGGGTGCAGTGGTAGAGACAGTGTTTGCAGAGGATACCCAGTGGTGAGAGACAGTATTTACTGAGGATGCAGATGTTGGGAACAGTGTTTACTGAGGATACAGTGGTAGGAGACAGTGTTTACTGAGATGCAGGTGGTGAGAGACAGTGTTTACTGAGGATACCCTGATTGGTGGGGAGACAGTGTTTGCTGAGGATACCCGAGTGGTGGAGACAGTGTTTACTATGGGGATGCAGGTGGTGGGAGACAGTGTTTACTGGGGATGCAGGTGGTGGGAGACAGTGTTTGCTGAGGATGCCCGATGGTGGAGACAGTCTTTGTCAGGATGCAGTGGTGGAGACAGCAGTGTTTACTGAGGATACCCAGTGAGTGGGAGACAGTGTTTACTGAGGATCCAGAGTGGTAGGAGACCAGTGTTTTGCACTGAGGATACCGGAGTGGTGGGAGACAGTGTTTACTGAGGGATACCCGAGTGGTGGGAGACAGTGTTTACTGAGGGATACCGGAGTGGTGGGAGACAGTGTTTACTGAGGGATACCGGAGTGGTGGGAGACAGTGTTTACTGAGGGATACCCGAGTGGTGGGAGACAGTGTTTACTGAGGGATACCGGAGTGGTGGGAGACAGTGTTTACTGAGGGATACCCGAGTGGTGGGAGACAGTGTTTACTGAGGGATACCCGAGTGGTGGGAGACAGTGTTTACTGAGGGATACCCGAGTGGTGGGAGACAGTGTTTACTGAGGGATACCGGAGTGGTGGGAGACAGTGTTTACTGAGGGATACCGGAGTGGTGGGAGACAGTGTTTACAGAGATCTAGTGGTGAGACAGTGTTTACTGAAGATGAATCAGTGGGAGACAGTGTTTACTGAGATGCCCGGTGGTAGAGCGTGTTTACTGAGGATACCCGAGTGGTGGAAGGTGATGTTTGCTGAGATCCCCAGTGGTGGGTGTATTTTAGGGATGCAGGTGGTGGAACAAGTGTTTACTGGGGATACAGGTGGTGGAGTGGTGTTTGCAGAGACCACCAGAGTGTGTTGAAAGTGATGTTTTGAGGATGCGGGTGGTGGAGCAATGAGTGTTTACTGAGGATACTGAGAGTGGTAGGAGTGGTGTTTGAGGATACCAGTGGTCAGAGCAGTCATTTACTGAGGATACCCAGTGGTGGGGGCAGTGTTTGGAAGAGATCACCAGTGGTGAGACATGTTCTGAGATGCAGTGGTGAGAACAGTGTTTGAGATACCCAGTGGTGAGACAGTGTTACAGATGAGTAGTGAGGCAGTATTTGAGATACGGAGTGGTGGAACATTGTTTACTGAAGTTCAGGAGTGGTGGGAGCAGTCTTTAGAAGTTACGGAGTGGTGGAAACAATTATTTGAGGATGTGATGGTGGGAGACAGTGTTGCTGAGGATGCCCAGTGGTGGGGCGTAGTGTTTACTGAGAGATGCAGGTGGTGGAACAGTGTTTACTGAGGATACCCAGGTGGTGAGGCAAGTGTTTACTGAGGTGGTGGTGGGGAGACAGTGTTTTACTGAGGGATACCGGAGTGGTGGGAGACAGTGTTTACTGAGGGATACCGGAGTGGTGGGAGACAGTGTTTACTGAGGGATACCGGAGTGGTGGGAGACAGTGTTTACTGAGGGGATACCCGGAGTGTGGGAGACAGTGTTTACTGAGGGATACCCGGAGTGGTGGGAGACAGTGTTTACTGAGGGATACCCGAGTGGTGGGAGACAGTGTTTACTGAGGGATACCGAGTGGTGGGAGACAGTGTTTACTGAGGGATACCCGAGTCGGTGGGAGACAGTGTTTACTGAGGGATACCCGAGTGGTGGGAGACAGTGTTTACTGAGGGATACCGGAGTGGTGGGAGACAGTGTTTACTGAGGGATACCGGAGTGGTGGGAGACAGTGTTTACTGAGGGATACAGTGTTTACTGGATACCGGAGTGGGAGACAGTGTTTACTGAGGGATACCCGAGTGGTGGGAGACAGTGTTTACTGAGGGATACCCGAGTGGTGGGAGACAGTGTTTACTGAGGGATACCGGAGTGGTGGGAGACAGTGTTTACTGAGGGATACCGGAGTGGTGGGAGACAGTGTTTACTGAGGGATACCGGAGTGGTGGGAGACAGTGTTTACGAGAGTGACAGTGTTTGCACTGAGGGATACCGGAGTGGTGGGAGACAGTGTTTACTGAGGGATACCGGAGTGGTGGGAGACAGTGTTTACTGAGGGATACCGGAGTGGTGGGAGACAGTGTTTACTGAGGGATACCCGAGTGGTGGGAGACAGTGTTTACTGAGGGATACCCGAGTGGTGGGAGACAGTGTTTACTGAGGGATACCCGAGTGGTGGGAGACAGTGTTTACTGAGGGATACCCGAGTGGTGGGAGACAGTGTTTACTGAGGGATACCCGAGTGGTGGGAGACAGTGTTTACTGAGGGATACCGGAGTGGTGGGAGACAGTGTTTACTGAGGGGATACCGGAGTGGTGGGAGACAGTGTTTACTGAGGGATACCGGAGTGGTGGGAGACAGTGTTTACTGAGGGATACCGAGTGGTGGGAGACAGTGTTTACTGAGGGATACCGGAGTGGTGGGAGACAGTGTTTGAGGGATACTGAGGGATACCAGTGTTTACTGAGTGGTGGGAGACAGTGTTTACTGAGGGATACCGGAGTGGTGGGAGACAGTGTTTACTGAGGGATACCCGAGTGGTGGGAGACAGTGTTTACTGAGGGATACCGGAGTGGTGGGAGACAGTGTTTACTGAGGGAGTGGTGGGAGACAGTGTTTACTGAGGGATACGGAGTGGTGGGAGACAGTGTTTACTGAGGGAGTGGTGGGAGACAGTGTTTACTGAGGGATAGTGTTTACTGAGGGATACCGGAGTGGTGGGAGACAGTGTTTACTGAGGGACGGAGTGGTGGGAGACAGTGTTTACTGAGGGATACCCGAGTGGTGGGAGACAGTGTTTACTGAGGGATACCGGAGTGGTGGGAGACAGTGTTTACTGAGGGATACCCGAGTGGTGGGAGACAGTGTTTACTGAGGGATACCCGAGTGGTGGGAGACAGTGTTTACTGAGGGATACCGGAGTGGTGGGAGACAGTGTTTACTGAGGGATACCGGAGTGGTGGGAGACAGTGTTTACTGAGGGATACCTGAGGGAGACCGGAGTGGTGGGAGACACTGTTTACTGAGGGATACCGGAGTGGTGGGAGACAGTGTTTACTGAGGGATACCGGAGTGGTGGGAGACAGTGTTTACTGAGGATACCGAGTGGTGGGAGACAGTGTTTACTGAGGGATACCGGAGTGGTGGGAGACAGTGTTTACTGAGGGATACCCGGAGTGGTGGGAGACAGTGTTTACTGAGGGATACCAGTGTTTACTGAGGGAGTGGTGGGAGACAGTGTTTACTGAGGGATACCCGGAGTGGTGGGAGACAGTGTTTACTGAGGGATACCGGATACCCGAGTGGTGGGAGACAGTGTTTACTGAGGGATACCGGAGTGGTGGGAGACAGTGTTTACTGAGGGATACCGGAGTGGTGGGAGACAGTGTTTACTGAGGGATACCCGAGTGGTGGGAGACAGTGTTTACTGAGGGATACCCGAGTGGTGGGAGACAGTGTTTACTGAGGGATACCGGAGTGGTGGGAGACAGTGTTTACTGAGGGATACCGGAGTGGTGGGAGACAGTGTTTACTGAGGATGCAGTGGTGGGGAGACAGTGTTGCACGGGGGATACCCGAGTGGTGGGAGACAGTGTTTACTGAGGGATACCGGAGTGGTGGGAGACAGTGTTTACTGAGGGAGTGGTGGGAGACAGTGTTTACTGAGGGGAGTGGTGGGAGACAGTGTTTACTGAGGGATACCGGAGTGGTGGGAGACAGTGTTTACTGAGGGATACCGGAGTGGTGGGAGACAGTGTTTACTGAGGGATACCCGAGTGGTGGGAGACAGTGTTTACTGAGGGATACCGGAGTGGTGGGAGACAGTGTTTACTGAGGATACCCGAGTGGTGGGAGACAGTGTTTACTGAGGGATACCCGAGTGGTGGGAGACAGTGTTTACTGAGGGATACCCGAGTGGTGGGAGACAGTGTTTACTGAGGAGTGGTGTGAGACAGTGTTTACTGAGGGATACCGGAGTGGTGGGAGACAGTGTTTACTGAGGGATACCCGGAGTGGTGGGAGACAGTGTTTACTGAGGGATACCGGAGTGGTGGGAGACAGTGTTTACTGAGGGATACCGGAGTGGTGGGAGACAGTGTTTTACTGAGGGATACCGAGTGGTGAGACGAGTGGAGAGTGTTACTGAGGGATACCCGAGTGAGTGGTGTAATGGGGGAGGGGGAACAGTGTTTACTGAGGGATACCCGGAGTGGTGGGAGACAGTGTTTACTGAGGGATACCAGGGATACCCGGAGTGGTGGGCGACAGTGTTTACTGAGGGATACCGGAGTGGTGGGAGACAGTGTTTACTGAGGGATACCGGAGTGGTGGGAGACAGTGTTTACTGAGGGATACCGGAGTGGTGGGAGACAGTGTTTACTGAGGGATACCGGAGTGGTGGGAGACAGTGTGTACTGAGGATGCCGGGTAGTGGAGACAGTGTTTACTGGGGATACCAGGTGGTGGGAGACAGTGTTTACTGAGAGATACCGGATGAGTGGGAGCAGTGTTTACTGAGGATGCAGGTGGTAGGGAGGGTAGTGTTTACTGAGGGATACCGGGTGGTGGGAGACAGCGTGTTTACTGAGGATGCCAGGTGGTGGGAGACAGTGTTTACTGAGGGATACCGGGTGGTGAGAGACAGTGTTTACACAGGGGATACCTGGTGGTAGGAGACAGTGTTTACTGAGGATGCGGGTGGTGGGAGACAGTGTTTGCAGGGGATACGGCGGGTGGTGGGGAGACAGTGTTGCAGGGATGCCGGGTGGTGGAGACAGTGTTTACTGGGGGATACGGGTGGTGGGAGACAGTGTTTACTGAGAGATACGAATTGGTGAGACAGTGTTTACTGAGGATACCGGAGTGGTGGGAGACAGTGTTTACTGAGGGATACCAGGTGGTGGGGGCAGTGTTTACTGAGGATACACGGTGGTGGAGACAGTGTTTACTGAGGATGCAGGTGGTGGGAGACAGTGTTTACTGAGGATACCGGGTGGTGGGAGACGATGTTTACTGAGGATGCCGAGGTGGTGGGAGACAGCAGTGTTTACTGAGGATGCTGGAGTGGTGGGAGGCAGTGTTTTACTGGGGGATACCGGAGTGGTGGAGACAGTGTTTGCTGAGAGATACCAGGTGGTGGGGCAGTGTTTACTGAGGATGCGGAGTGGTAGGAACAGTGACACTGAGGATACCAGGTAGTGGGAGACAGTGTTTCTTAGAAATGCAGGTGGTGGGAGACAGTGTTTACTAGGGATGCCGGAGTAGTGGGAGACAGTGTTTGCAGGGATACCGGGTGGTGGGAGACAGTGTTTACTGAGGGATACCGGGTGGTGGGAGACAGTGTTTGCTGAGGATACCGGAGTGGTGGAGACAGTGTTTGCTGAGGATACCAGTGGTGGGAGACAGTGTTTACTGAGGGATACCGGAGTGGTGGAGACGAGTGTTTACTGAGGAGATGCAGATTGGTGGAGACAGTGTTTACTGAGGATACCCAGTGGTGGGGGCAGTGTTTACTGAGGATACGAGTGGTGGGAGACAGTGTTTACTGGGGATGCCGGAGTGGTGGGAGACAGTGTTTACTGGGGATACCCGGAGTGGTGGGAGACAGTGTTTACTGAGGATACCGGAGTGGTGGAGACAGTGTTTGCTGAGGATGTGCCCAGTGTGGTGGAGACAGTGTTTACTGAGGATACCGGGTGGTGGGGGCAGTGTTTACTGAGGGATGCCAGGTGGTGGAGACAGTGTTTGCTGAGATACCGGGTGGTGGAGACAGTGTTGCTGAGGGATACCGGGTAGTGCAGAGACAGTGTTTACTGAGGATGCCGGAGTGGTGGGAGACAGTGTTTGCTGAGGGATGCAGGTGGTGGGAGACAGTGTTTACTGGGGATACCAGGTGGTGAGAGACAGTATTTTACTGAGGATACCGGGTGGTGGGAGACACAGTGTTTGCTGAGATTACCGGGTGGTGGGGGCAGTGTTTACTGAGGATACCCAGTCGTGAGAGACAGTGTTTACTGAGGATACCGGGTGGTGGGAGCAGTGTTTACTGAGGATACCCGGAGTGGTAGGAGACAGTGTTTGCTGAGGATGCCCAGTGGTGGGAGACAGTGTTTGCTGAGGATACGGAGTGGTGGGGAGGCAGTGTTTACTGGGGATGCCGGAGTGGTGGGAGACAGTGTTTACTGAGGGATGCCGGAGTGGTGGAGACAGTGTTTACTGGGGATACGGGTGGTGGAGACAGTGTTTACTGAGGATGCCGGAGTGGTGGGAGACAGTGTTTACTGAGGATGCCGAGTGGTGGGAGACATGTTTACTGGGGATACCGGGTGGTGGGGGCAGTGTTTACTGAGGATACCGAGGGTGGTGGAGACAGTGTTTGCAGAGAGTACCCGGAGTGGTGGGAGACAGTGTTTGCAGGATGCAGTGGTGAGAGGCAGTGTTTACTGGGGATACCAGGTGTTGGGAGACAGTGTTTACTGAGGATACCCGAGTGGTAGAGACAGTGTTTACTGAGGATACCGGGTGGAGACAGTGTTTACTGGGGGATGCCGGGTGGTGGGAGACGGCAGTGTTTACTGAGGATACCGGGTGGTGGGAGACAGTGTTTACTGTGGGGATACGAAGGTGGTGGGAGACAGTGTTTACTGAGGATACGAGGTGGAGGAGACAGTGTTACTGAGGATACCGGGTGGTGGGAGACAGTGTTTTACTGAGGATACCGGAGTGGTGGGAGACAGTGTTTGCTGAGACCCGAATTAGTGGGAGACAGTGTTTGAGGATACCCGAGTGGTGGGAGACAGTGTTTACTGAGGGGATACCGGGTGGTGGGAGACAGTGTTTACTGGGGATACCGGGTGGTGGAGACAGTGTTTGCTGAGGATGCCCGAGTGGTGGGACAGTGTTTTCAGGGGATACCGGGTGGTGGGAGACAGTGTTTACTGAGGATACCCCGGGTGGTGGGAACAGTGTTTGCTGAGGATACCGGGTGGTGGAGACAGTGTTTACTGAGGATACCGAGTGGTGGGAGACAGTGTTTGCTGAGGATGCCGGGTGGTGGGAGACGCCCTCCGCCACTCCCTCGGGAGACAGTGTTTGCGAGGATACCCAGTGGTGGGAGACAGTGTTTACTGAGGATACCAGGTGGTGGGGGCAGTGTTTACTGGGGGATACCGGGTGGTGGGAGACAGTGTTTACTGGGGATACCCGAGTGGTGGAGACAGTGTTTACTGGGGATACCCGGTGGTGGGGAGACAGTGTTTGCTGAGGATACCGGGTGGTGGGAGACAGTGTTTGCTAGTCTACCAGGTGGTGGGAGACAGTGTTTACTGGGGATACCCGAGTGGTGGAACAGTGTTTGCCTGAGGATACCCGAGTGGTGGGAGACAGTGTTTACTGAGGATACCAGGTGGTGGAGACAGTGTTTACTGAGGGGATACCCGGTGGTGGGAGACAGTGTTTACTGAGGATACCCGGTGGTGGGAGACAGTGTTTGAGATACCAGAGTGGTGGAGACAGGTGTTTACTGAGGATGCCCGAGTGGTGGGAGACAGTGTTTGCTGGGGATACCAGAGTGGTGGGGAGACGGTATTTGCAGGGGATACCGGAGTGGTGGGGAGACAGTGTTTACTGAGGATGCAGTGGTAGGAGACAGTGTTTACTGAGGATACCAGAGTGGTAGGAGACAGTGTTTACTGGGGATACCCAGAGTGGTGGGAGACAGTGTTTACTGGGGATACCAGAGTGGTGGGGGCAGTGTTTGCTGAGGGATACCGGGTGGTGGGAGACAGTGTTTACTGAGGATACCCGAGTGGTGGGAGACAGTGTTTACTGAGGATTACCAGAGTGGTGGGGAGACAGTGTTTGGGGATGCCAGGTGGTGGGAGCAGTGTTTACTGGGGATGCAAATTAGTGGGAGACAGTGTTTACTGAGGATGCCAGGTGGTGGAGACAGTGTTTGCCAAGGGATACCAGAGTGGTGGGGAGACAGTGTTTACTGAGGATGCAGGTGGTGGGAGACAGTGTTTTGCTGAGGATACCCGGAGTGGTGGGAGACAGTGTTTGCAGGGATGCCCAGTGGTGGAGACAGTGTTTACTGAGGGATGCAGAGTGGTGGGAGACAGTGTTTACTGAGGATACCCAGAGTGGTGGGAGACAGTGTTTACTGAGGATGCAGAGAGTGGTGGGAGACAGTGTTTACTGAGGATACCAGGTGGTGGGAGACAGTGTTTGCTGAGGATACGAGGTGGTGGGAGACAGTGTTTGCTGAGGATACCGGAGTGGTGGGAGACAGTGTTTACTGAGGATACCAGTGGTAGGAGACAGTGTTTACTGAGAATGCGAATTAGTGGGAGACAGTGTTTACTGAGGATGCCCAGTGGTGGGGAGACAGTGTTTGCTGAGGATACCGGGTGGTGGAGACAGTGTTTGCTGGGGGATACCCGGAGTGGTGGGAGACAGTGTTTACTGAGGGATACCGAATTGAAGCAGAAGCCGTCATTTACAAGGGTCCCCAGTGCGGCGAAGCCAAATGCTGAATTTGTTTATTGAGGCAAATCTTTACTGAAGATTCCCAGTAGTGAAATGCGTGCCCCACAATTCAGGTGGTGGAGACGGTGTTGCTGGGGATACCAGAGTGGTAGGAGGCAGTGTTTACTGAGGATGCAGTGGTGGAGACAGTGTTTGCTGGGGATGCAGAGTGGTGGGAGACAGTGTTGCTGAGGATACTTGATGGTAGGAGACAGTGTTTACTGAGGATGCAGTGGTGGGAAGCAGTGTTTACTGAGGATACCCAGTGGTTGGGGGCAGTGTTTACTGAGGATACCAGAGTGGTGGGAGACAGTGTTTGAGGATACAGAGTGGTGGGAGACAGTGTTTACTGAGGGATGCAGGTGGTGGGAGACAGTGTTTACTGAGGATACCGGTGGTGGGAGACAGTGTTTGCTGAGGATACCGGGTGGTGGGGGCAGTGTTTTTAGGGGATACCGAGTGGTGGGGAGACAGTGTTTACTGAGATGCCCGAGTGGTGGAGACAGTGTTTACTGAGGATACCCGAGTGGTGGGAGACAGTGTTTACTGAGGGGATACCGGAGTGGTGGGAGACAGTGTTTACTGGGGATACGGGTGGTGGAAGACAGTGTTTACTGAGGATACCGGAGTAATTGGGAGACAGTGTTTACTGAGGATGCAGTGGTGGGGAGACAGTGTTTACTGAGGATACCCGAGTGGTGGGAGACAGTGTTTACTGAGGGATACCGGAGTGGTGGGAGACAGTGTTTACTGGGGATACCGGAGTGGTGGGGGCAGTGTTTACTTTGGGGATACCGGAGTGGTGGGAGACAGTGTTTGCTGAGGATACCCGAGTGGTGGGGAGCAGTGTTTACTGAGGATACGGAGTGGTGGAGAGACAGTGTTTACTGGGGATGCGAATTGGTGGGAGACAGTGTTTACTGAGGATACCGGAGTGGTGGGGAGACAGTGTTTACTGAGGATACCGGAGTGGTGGGAGACAGTGTTTGAGGATGCGGAGTGGTGGGGGCAGTGTTGCTGAGGATACCGGGTGGTGGGGGCAGTGTTTACTGAGGATGTGCCGAGGTGAGTGGGAGACAGTGTTTGCTGAGGATCATCATCAAAAGCCTCATCTTCAGGGGATACCCGGGTGGTGGGAGACAGTGTTTGCTGAGGGATACCCAGTGGTGGAGACAGTGTTTACTGAGGGATACCGGAGTGGTGGGAGACAGTGTTTACTGGGGATACCGGGTGAAGGTGGGAGACAGGTACACTGAGGATACAGTGGTGGAGACAGTGTTTACTGAGGATGCAGGTGGTGGGAGACAGTGCACTGAGGACCCGAGTGGTGGGGAGACAGTGTTTGCAGAGGGATACCGGGTGGTGGGAGACAGTGTTTTGGGGATACCGGTGGTGGAGACAGTGTTTGCTGAGGATACCGGAGTGGTGGAGACAGTGTTTGCTGAGGATACCCGAGTGGTGGGAGACAGTGTTTACTGAGGATGCCCGAGTGGTGGGGAGACAGTGTTTACTGAGGAGATACCAGGTAGTGGGAGACAGTGTTTACTGAGGATACCGGGTGGTAGAGGGCAGTGTTTGCACTGAGGGATACCGGAGTGGTGGGAGACAGTGTTTGCTGAGGGAGGATGCAGTGGTGGAAGACAGTGTTTGCTGAGGATGCAGTGGTGGGAGACAGTCTTTGCTGAGGATACCAGGTGGTAGAGACAGTGTTGCTGAGGATGCCCGAGTGGTGGAGGCAGTGTTTACTGGGGATACCCAGTGGTGGGAGACAGTGTTTGCTGAGGATACCCGAGTGGTGGGGGCAGTGTTTACTGAGGGATACCGGGTGGTAGGAGACAGTGTTTGCTGAGATGCCCGAGTGGTAGGGAGACAGTGTTTACTGAGGGATACCGGGGTGGTGGGAGACAGTGTTTACTGAGGATACCGGGTGGTGGGGAGACAGTGTTTACTGAGGATACCGGGTGGTGGGGAGACAGTGTTTACTGAGGATGCCCGAGGTGGTGGAGACAGTGTTTACTGAGGATGCCCGAGTGGTGGGGGCAGTGTTTGCTGAGGGATGCCCAGTGGTGGGAGACAGTGTTTACTGGGGATACCGGGTGGTGGAGACAGTGTTTACAGAGGATGCAGTGGTGGAGACGGTGTTTACTGAGGATACCGGGTGGTGGAGACAGTGTTTGCAGGGGATACCCAGTGGTGGAGACAGTGTTTACTGAGGATGCCCGAGTGGTTGGAGACCAGTGTTTACTGGGGATGCCAGTGGTGGAGACCCAGTGTTTGCTGAGGGATACCGGAGTGGTGGGAGACAGTGTTTACTGAGGATACCCGAAGTGGTGGGAGACAGTGTTTTACTGGGGATGCAGGTGGTGGGAGACAGTGTTTGCAGGGATACCGGTGGTGGAGACAGTGTTTACTGAGGATACCGGAGTGGTAGGAGACAGTGTTTACTGAGGGATACGGAGTGGTGGGAGACAGTGTTTTGCTGAGGATGCCCGGTGGTGGGAGACAGTGTTTGCAGGGGATACCGGGTGGTGGGAGACAGTGTTTGCTGGGGATACCGGAGTGGTGGGAAACAGTGTTTACTGAGGATGCAGGGTGGTGGGAGACAGTGTTTACTGAGGATACGGAGTGGTGAGAGACAGTGTTTACTGAGGGATACCGGAGTGGTGGAACAGTGTTGCAGAGGATACAGAGTGGTGGAGACAGTGTTTACTGAGGGATACCAGGTGGTGGGAGACAGTGTTTTACTGAGGATACCCGGAGTGGTGGGAGACAGTGTTTACTGAGGATACTGGAGTGGTACTTGGGAGACAGTGTTTACTGAGGATACCAGGTGGTGGGAGACAGTGTTTACTGAGGATACCAGGTGGTGGGAGACAGTGTTTGCTGAGGGGATGCCGGGTGGTGGAGACAGTGTTTACTGAGGATGCCCAGTGGTGGGGAGACCAGTCAACACTGAGGATACGGGTGGTGGGAGACAGTGTTTACTGAGGATACCCGAGTGGTGGAGACAGTGTTTACTGAGGATACCCAGTGGTGGGGAGACAGTGTTTACTGGGGATACCCGGAGTGGTGGGAGACAGTGTTTGCAGGGGGATACCGGGTGGTGGAGACAGTGTTTACTGAGGATACCCGAGTGGTGGGAGACAGTGTTTACTGAGGATCACCGGAGTGGTGGAGACAGTGTTTACTGAGGATACCAGTGGTGGGAGACAGTGTTTGCTGAGGATACGGAGTGGTAGGAGACAGTGTTTACTGGGGATACCGGAGTGGTGGGAGACAGTGTTTGCTGAGGGATACCCGAGTGGTGGGAGACAGTGTTTACTGAGGATACCGGGTGGTGGTAGACAGTGTTTACTGAGAGGGATACCAGGTGGTGGAGACAGTGTTTACTGAGGGATACCCGAGTGGTGGGAGACAGTGTTTACTGAGGATGCCAGGTGGTGGGGGCAGTGTTTGCTGAGGATGCCAGTGGTGGGAGACAGTGTTTGCTGGGGGATACCGGGTGGTGGGAGACAGTGTTTACTGGGGATGCCCGGTGGTGGGGCAGTGTTTACTGAGGGGATACCGGGTGGTGGGGGCAGTGTTTACTGGGGATACCAGGTGGTGGGGGCAGTGTTTACTGAGGGATGCCGGGTGGTGGAGACAGTGTTTGCTGGGGATACCCGAGTGGTGGGAGACAGTGTTGCTGAGGATGCAGTGGTGGAGGCAGTGTTTACTGAGGATACGGGTGGTGGGAGACAGTGTTTGCTGAGGATGCAGTGGTGGGAGACGGTATTTTGAGGGATACCGGAGTGGTGGGAAGACAGTGTTTGCTGAGGGGATACCGAGGTGGTGGAGACAGTGTTTACTGAGGATACCGGGTGGTGGGAGACAGTGTTTGCTGAGGATGCAGGTGGTGGGAGACAGTGTTTACTGGGGATGCCCGAGTGGTGGGAGACAGTGTTTTACTGAGGATACCCGAGTGGTGGAGACAGTGTTTACTGAGGATACCCAAGTGGTGGGAGACAGTGTTTACTAGGAATGCCCGAGTGGTGGAGACAGTGTTTACTGGGGATACCGGGTGGTGGGAGACGAAAGTGTTGCTGGGGATGCCCAGTGGTGGGAGGACCCAGTGTTTACTGAGGATGCAGTGGTGGGGAAGACAGTGTTTACTGAGGATACCCGAGTGGTGGGAGGGCAGTGTTTACTGAGGATACAGGTGAGTGGGAAGCAGATGTTTACTGAGGATACCCAGTGGTGGGGGCAGTGTTTACTGAGGATACCAGTGGTGGGGGCAGTGTTTGCTGAGGATACCCGAGTGGTGGGAGACAGTGTTTACTGAGGATGCGGGTGGTGGGAGCAGTGTTTGCTGGGGATACCCGGAGTGGTAGGAGACAGTGTTTACTGAGGATACCGGTGGTGGGAGACAGTGTTGCTGAGGATACCGGTGGTGAGGAGACAGTGTTTACTGAGGATACCGGAGTGGTGGGGAGACAGTGTTTGCTGAGGATGCCAGGTGGTGGGAGCAGTGTTTGCTGTAGGGGATGCCGGGTGGTGGGAGACAGTGTTTGCTGAGGGATACCGGAGTGGTGGGGGCAGTGTTTACTGAGGGATACAGGTGGTGGGAGACAGTGTTTGCTGAGGAGGATACCAGGTGGTGAGAGCAGTGTTTGCTGAGGATACGGGTGGTGGGAGACAGTGTTTGCTGAGGGATGCAGGTGGTGGAGACAGTGTTTACTGAGGATACCGGGTGGTGGAGACCAGTGTTTGCACTGGGGATACCGGAGTGGTGGGAGACAGTGTTTGCTGAGGATACCGGAGTGGTGGGAGACAGTGTTTACTGAGGGATACCGGGTAGTGGGGAGACAGTGTTTGCTGAGGGATGCCCGGAGTGGTGGAGACCAGTGTTTACTCAGGGATACCGGGTGGTGGGAGGCAGTGTTTACTGAGGATACCGGGTGGTGGGAGACAGTGTTTACTGGGGATACCGGAGTGGTGGGAGACAGTGTTTATGAGGGATGCCCGAGTGGTGGGGAGACAGTGTTTACTGAGGATACCCGAGTGGTGGGAACAGTGTTTACTGAGGATACCAGGTGGTGGGAGACAGTGTTTACTGGGGATGCAGTGGTGGGAGACAGTGTTTGGGGATGCCGAGTGGTGGGGAGACAGTGTTTGAGGGATACCCGAGTGGTGGAGACAGTGTTTACTGAGGATACCCGAGTGGTGGAGACAGTGTTTGGTGCAGTGGTGGGAACAGTGTTTACTGAGGATACCGGAGTGGTGGGAAGACAGTGTTTACTGAGGATACCCAGTGGTGGGGAGACAGTGTTTACTGAGGATACCCGAGTGGTGAGAGACAGTGTTTACTGAGGATACCCGAGTGGTGGGAGACAGTGTTTGCTGAGGATACCGGAGTGGTGGGAGACAGTGTTTACTGAGGATGCGGAGTGTGGTGGGAGGCAGTGTTGCAGGGGATACCGGAGTGGACGGAGGCAGTGTTTACTGAGGGGATACCGGAGTGGTGGGAGACAGTGTTTGAGGATGCAGTGGTGGGGAGACAGAGTGTTTGCCTGAGGGATACCCGAGTGGTGGAGACAGTGTTTACTAGGGGATACCGGTGGTGGGAGACAGTGTTTACTGAGGATACCGGAGTGGTGGGAGGCAGTGTTTACTGAGGATACCAGGTGGTAGAAAACAGTGTTTACTGAGGATACCAGGTGGTAGGAGACAGTGGTACTGAGGATACCGGAGTGGTGGAGACAGTGTTTGCTGAGGGATACCGGAGTGGTAGGAGACAGTGTTTGGGGATGCCGGGTGGTAGGAGACAGTGTTTGCAGGGATACCCGGGTGGTGGAGACAGTGTTTACTGGGGATGCCGAGGTGGTGGGAGACAGTGTTTACTGAGGATACCCAGGTGGTGGGAGACAGTGTTTACTGAGGATACCGGAGTGGTGGGGAGACAGTGTTTACTGAGGATACCCGAGTGGTGGAGACAGTGTTACTGAGGATGCCCAGAGTGGTGGGGACTGTGTTTACTGAGGATACCCGAGTGGTGGGAGACAGTGTTTACTGAGGATGCCCAGTGGTGGGAGACAGTGTTTGCTGAGGGATACCCGGTGGTGGGAGACAGTGTTTACTGAGGATACCAGGTGGTGGAGACAGTGTTTACTGAGGATACCAGGTGGTGGAGGGCAGTGTTTACTGAGGATACCCGAGTGGTAGGAGACAGTGTTTACTGAGGATACCCGAGTGGTGGGAGGCAGTGTTTACTGAGGGATACCCGAGTGGTGGGAGACAGTGTTTGCAATGCCGGGTGGTGGGAGACAGTGTTTACTGAGGGGATACCCGAGGTGGTGGAGACGAAGGCACTGGGGATACCGGAGTGGTGGGAGACAGTGTTTACTGAGGATGCCCGAGTGGTGGAGGGCAGTGTTTACTGAGGATGCCGGGTGAGTGGGAAGACAGTGTTTACTGAGGATGACCCAGTGGTAGGAGACAGTGTTACTGAGGATACCCAGTGAGTGAGGAGACAGTGTTTACTGAGGATGCCGAGTGGTGAGGACAGTGTTGCTGAGGATGCCGAGTGGTGGAGACAGTGTTTACTGAGGATACGGAGTGGTGGGAGACAGTGTTTACTGAGGATACCAGTGGTGGGAGACAGTGTTTACTGAGGATACCCGAGTGGTGGAGACCAGTGTTTACTGAGGATGCCCAGTGGTGGAGACAGTGTTTACTGAGGATGCCCGAGTGGTGGAGGCCAGTGTTTACAGGGGATACCGGGTGGTGGGAGGGCAGTGTTTACTGGGGATACCCGAGTGGTGGAGACAGTGTTTACTGGGGGATACCCGAGTGAGTGGGAGACAGTGTTTACTGAGGATACCCAGTGGTGGGAGACAGTGTTTACTGAGGATGCAGGTGGTGGAGACAGTGTTTACTGAGGATACCAGGTGGTAAGGAGGGCAGTGTTTGCTGAGGATACCCGAGTGGTGGAGACAGTGTTTACTGAGGATACCCGAGTGGTGGGAGACAGTGTAACACTGAGGATACCCAGGTAGTGGGAGACAGTGTTTACTGAGGATACGAGTGAGTGAGAGACAGTGTTTACTGGGAATGCAGGTGGTGGAGGCAGTGTTTACTGGGGATACCGGGTGGTGGGAGACAGTGTTTGCTGGGGATGCCGAGTGGTGGGAGACAGTGTTTACTGGGGATGCCCGGTGGTGGGAGACAGTGTTTACTGAGGATACCCGGAGTGGTGGGAGGCGAAAGTGTTTTACTGAGGATACCCAGGTGGTGGGAGGGCAGTGTTTACTGGGGATACAGGTGGTGGGAGACAGTGTTTGCTGAGGATACCCGAGTGGTAGAGAGACAGTGTTTACTGAGGATACCGGGTGGTGGAGACGAAAGTGTTTACTGGGGATACCGGGTGGTGGGAGACAGTGTTTCAAACTCATCATCGCTCATGTTTGCTGAGGATGCCGGAGTGGTGGGAGCAGTGTTTGCTGAGGATACCCGAGTGGTGGGGAGGCAGTGTTTACTGAGGATGCCGGTGGTGGGAGACAGTGTTTGCTGAGGATACCGGGTGGTGGGGCAGTGTTTACTGAGGGATACCGGGTGGTGGAGACAGTGTTTACTGAGGGATGCCCAGTGGTGGAGACAGTGTTTACTGAGGATACCCGGGTGGTGGAGGGCAGTGTTTACTGAGGATACCCGAGTGGTGGGGAGACAGTGTTTACTGAGGATACCCGAAGTGAAATTTTGGGGGCAGTGTTTACTGAGAGATGCCCAGTGGTGGGAGACAGTGTTTACTGAGGATACGGGTGGTGGGAGACAGTGTTTGCTGAGGGATGCAGGTGGTGGGAGACTGTGTTCCACTGAGGATGCCCAGTGGTGGGAGACAGTGTTTACTGAGGGGATACCCAGTGGTGGAGACCAGTGTTTACTGAGGGATGAGTGGTGGGGAGACAGTGTTTACTGAGGGATACCGGGTGGTAGGAGACAGTGTTTACTGAGGATACCCGAGTGGTGGGAGACAGTGTTGCTGAGGATACCCGAGTGGTGGGGAGACGTGTTTACTGAGGATACCCGAGTGGTGGGGAGACAGTGTTTGCTGGGGATACCCGAGTGGTGGGAGACAGTGTTTACTGGGGATACCGGAGTGGTGGGGAGGCAGTGTTGCAGGGGATACCCAGTGGTGGGAGACAACATTTACTGAGGATACTTGAGTGGTGGGAGACAGTGTTTACTGAGGATGCCCAGTGGTGGGAGACAGTGTTTGCTGAGGATACCGAGTGGTGGGAGACAGTGTTTACTGAGAGATACCGGAGTGGTGGGAGACAGTGTTTACTGAGGATACCCGGTGGTAGGAGACAGTGTTTACTGAGGATACCGAGTGGTGGGAGACAGTGTTTACTGAGGATACCCAGTGGTGGGAGACAGTGTTTACTGAGGATACCCGAGTGGTGGGGCCAGTGTTTGCAGGGATACCAGGTGAGAGTGGAGACAGTGTTTACTGAGGATACCCGAGTGGTGGAGACAGTGTTTACAGGGGATGCAGTGGTGGAGACAGTGTTTACTGAGGAGTGCCCGAGTGGTGGGAGACAGTGTTTACTGAGGATACCCGGTGGTGGGAGACAGTGTTACTGAGGATACCGGTGGTAGAGACAGTGTTTACTGAGGATACCCAGTGGTGGGAGACAGTGTTTACTGAGGGATACCGGGTGGTGGGAGACAGTGTTTACTGAGGATACCCGAGTGGTGGGAGACAGTGTTTGCTGAGGATACCGGAGTGGTGGAGCAGTGTTTACTGAGGATACCCGGTGGTGGGAGACAGTGTTTACTGAGGATACCCGAGAGGTGGGGGAGACAGTGTTTACTGAGGATACCCGAGTGGTAGGAGACAGTGTTTGCCTGAGGATGCCGAGTGGTGGAGACAGTGTTTGCACAGGGATACCGGGTGGTGGGGGCAGTGTTTTACTGAGGATGCCCGAGTGGTGGGAGACAGTGTTTACTGGGGATACGAGTGGTGGGAGACAGTGTTTACTGAGGATACCGAGTGGTGGAGACAGTGTTTACTGAGGATACCCAGTGGTAGGAGACAGTGTTTACTGAGGATACCGGTGGTGGGAGACAGTGTTTACTGAGGATGCAGTGAGTGGGAACAGTGTTTACTGAGGGATACCCAGTGGTGGGAGACAGTGTTTACTGAGGATACCGAGTGGTGAGGCAGTGTTGCTGAGGATACCCAGTGGTGGGAGACAGTGTTTACTGAGGATACCAGGTGGTGGGAGACAGTGTTTACTGAGGGGATACCCGAGTGGTGGGAGACAGTGTTTACTGAGGATACCCGAGTGGTGGGAGACAGTGTTTACTGGGGATGCGAGTGGTGGGGAGACAGTGTTTACTGGGGATACCGGAGTGGTGGGAGACAGTGTTTCTGAGGATACCCGAGTGGTAGGAGACAGGTATTTGCTGAGGATACCCGAGAGTAGGTGGGAGACAGTGTTTGCTGAGGATACCCGGTGGTGGGAGACAGTGTTTACTGAGGATACCCGAGTGGTGGAGGCAGTGTTTACTGAGGGATACCGGAGTGGTGGGAGGCAGTGTTTACTGAGGATACCCGAGTGGTGGGAGACAGTGTTTTGCTAGGGATGCCCGAGAGGTGGGAGACAGTGTTTGCTGGGGATGCGAGTGGTGGGAGGCAGTGTTTACTGGGGATGCAGTGGTGGGAGACAGTGTTTGCAGGGATACGGTGGTGGGAGACAGTGTTTACTGAGGATACCCGAGTGGTGGGGAGACCCAGTGTTTACTGGGGATACTTGAGTGGTGGGAGACAGTGTTTACTGAGGGATACCAGTGGTGGAGACAGTGTTTACTGAGGATACCCAGTGGTGGGAGACAGTGTTTACTGGGGGATACCGGAGTGGTGGGAGACAGTGTTTACTGGGGATGCCAGTGGTGGGGGCAGTGTTTGTTACTGAGGATACCCGAGTGGTAGGAGACAGTGTTTACTGAGGGGATACCCGAGTGGTGGGAGAACAGTGTTACTGAGGATACCCAGTGGTGGGAGACAGTGTTTACTGAGGATACCGGAGTGGTGGGGAGACAGTGTTTACTGAGGATACCCGAGTGGTGGGAGACAGTGTTTGCGGGGATGCAGTGGTAGGAGACAGTGTTTACTGAGGATACCCGAGTGGTGGAGACAGTGTTTACTGAGGATACCCAGGTGGTGGGAGACAGTGTTTACTGGGGATACCGGAGTGGTGGGAGACAGTGTTTACTGGGGATACCCGAGTGGTGGGGGCAGTGTTTACTGAGGATGCCGGAGTGGTGGGAGACAGTGTTTACTGAGGATACCCGAGTGGTGGGAGACAGTGTTTACTGAGGTGCCGGAGTGGTGGGGGCAGTGTTTACTGAGGATGCAGTGGTAGGAGACAGTGTTTACTGAGGATACCGGAGTGGTGGGAGACAGTGTTTACTGAGGGATACCAGTGGTGGAGACAAGAGTATACTGAGGATACCGGAGTGGTGGGAGGCAGTGTTTACTGAGGATACGGGTGGTGGGAGACAGTGTTTACTAATCAAGGGATACCCAGTGGTGGGAGACAGTGCTACTGAGAGTTACCGGGTGGTGGAGACAGTGTTTACTGAGGATGCAGTGGTGGGAGACAGTGTTTGGGGATACCCGAGTGGTGGGAGACAGTGTTTACTGAGGATACCGGAGTGGTGGGAGACAGTGTTTACTGAGGATACCAGGTGGTGGGAGACAGTGTTTGCTGAGGATACCCGAGTGGTGGGAGACAGTGTTTACTGGGGATGCGAGGTGGTGGGGGCAGTGTTTACTGAGGGATACCAGGTGGTGGGGCAGTGTTTACTGAGGATGCCCGAGTGGTGGGAGACAGTGTTTGCTGAGGGATACCCGAGTGGTGGGAGACGGCAGTGTTTGGGGATGCCCGAGTGGTGGGGAGACAGTGTTTGCTGAGGATGCAGGTGGTGGGGGCAGTGTTTACTGAGGATACGAGGTGGTGGGAGACAGTGTTTTGAGGATACCCGAGTGGTGGAGACAGTGTTTTACTGAGGATGCCCGAGCTGGTGGGAGACAGTGTTGCTGAGGATGCCCGAGTGGTGAGAGACAGTGTTTACTGGGGGATACCCGAGTGGTGGGGAGACAGTGTTTACTGAGGATACCGGAGTGGTGGAAGTGTTTACTGAGGATACCGGAGTGGTGGGAGACAGTGTTTACTGAGGATGCCCGAGTGGTGGGAGACAGTGTTTACTGAGGATGCCCGAGTGGTGGGAGACAGTGTTTACTGGGGATGCAGGTGGTGGGAGACAGTGTTTACTGAGGATGCAGTGGTGGAGACAGTGTTTACTGAGGGATACGGGTGGTGGAGACGGTGTTTACTGAGGATACGAGTGGTGGGAGACAGTGTTTACTGAGGATACCCAGTGGTGGGACAGTGTTTACTGAGGATGCCCGAGTGGTGGGAGGTCAGTGTTTACTGAGGATGCGAGTGGTGGGGGCAGTGTTTGCTGAGGATACCGGAGTGGTGGGAGACAGTGTTTACTGAGGGATGCCCGAGTGGTGGGGAGACAGTGTTTACTGAGGATGCCGGAGTGGTGGGAGCAGTGTTTGCTGAGGAGGATACCGGTGGTGGGAGACAGTGTTTACTGAGGGATACCAGGTGAGTGGGAGACAGTGTTTGCTGAGGATACCAGTGGTGGGGAGACAGTGTTTACTGAGGGATACCCAGTGGTGGGAGCAGTGTTTTACTGAGGACACCCGAGTGGTGGGAGATGAAGTGTTTACTGAGGATACCCGAGTGGTGGGAGACAGTGTTTACTACAGGGATGCGAGGTGGTGGGAGACAGTGTTTACTGAGGATACCGAGTGGTGGGAGACAGTGTTTACTGAGGATACCAGTGGTGGGAACAGTGTTTACAAGGGATACCAGTGGTGGGAGACAGTGTTTACTGAGGATACCCGAGTGGTGGGAGACAGTGTTTACTGGGGATACGGAGTGGTGGGGAGACAGTGTTTACTGAGGATACCCGAGTGGTGGGAGCAGTGTTTGCTGAGGATACCCGAGTGGTGGGAGACAGTGTTTACTGGGGATACCCGAGTGGTGGGGGCAGTGTTTACTGAGGATGCCGAGTGAAGAATTTGGGAGACAGTGTTTACTGAGGGATATCAGGTGGTGGGAGACAGTGTTGCACTGAGGATGCCCGAGTGGTGGAGACAGTGTTTACTGAGGATGCCAGTGGTGGAAGACAGTGTTTACTGAGGATGCCCGAGTGGTGGGGAGCAGTGTTTACTGAGGATGCAGGTGGTGGGGGCAGTGTTTACTGAGGATACCGGAGTGGTGGGAGACAGTGTTTGCTGAGGATGCAGGTGGTGGGGGAGGGCAGTGTTGCAGGGATGCAGTGGTGGAGACAGTGTTTGCTGAGGGATGCCGAGTGGTGGGGGCAGTGTTTACTGAGGATACCCGGGTGGTGGGAGACAATGTTTACTGAGGATGCAGTGGTGGGAGACAGTGTTTACTGAGGATACCCGGAGTGGTAGGGAGACAGTGTTTGCTGAGGAATGCCCGAGTGGTGAGAGGCAGTATTTGCACTGAGATGCCAGTGTGGTGGAGACAGTGTTTACTGGGGATACCGGAGTGGTGGGGACAGTGTTTACTGAGGATTACGAGTGGTGGAGACAGTGTTTACTGAGGATACCGGAGTGGTGGAGACAGTGTTTACTGAGGGATACCCGAGTGGGTGGGAGACAGTGTTTGCTGAGGATGCCCGAGTGGTGGGGAGACAGTGTTTGCTGAGGATACCGGAGTGGTGGGAGACAGTGTTTACTGAGGATACCGGAGTGGTGGGAGACAGTGTTTGAGGGATAGCCATGGTGGGAGACAGTGTTTGGGGATGCCAGTGGTGGAACAGTGTTTACTGAGGATACCGGGTGGTGGGAGACAGTGTTTACTGAGGGATACCCGAGAGTGGTGGGAGACAGTGTTTGCTGAGGATACCCAGTGGTGGGGAGACAGTGTTTGCTGAGGATGCAGTGGTGGGAGACAGTGTTTACTGAGGATGCCCAGTGGTGGGAGACAGTGTTTACTGAGGATACCCGGAGTGGTGGGAGACAGTGTTTACCAGAGAGGATGCCGAGTGAGTGGGAGACAGTGTTTACTGAGGATACCCGAGTGGTAGGAGACAGTGTTTACTGAGGATGCTCAGTGGTGAGAGACAGTGTTTGCTGAGGATGCCCGAGTGGTGGGGGCAGTGTTTGCAGGGATACCGGGTGGTGGGAGACAGTGTTTACTGAGGATGCCGGGTGGTGGAGACAGTGTTTACTGAGGATACCCGAGGTGGTGGGGGCAGTGAGTTTACTAGGAGGATACCCGATTGGTGGAGACAGTGTTTACTGGGGATACCGGAGTGGTGGGAGACAGTGTTTACTGAGGATACCCGGTGGTGGGGAGACAGTGTTTGCTGGGGGATACCCGGGTGGTAGGAGACAGTGTTTACTGAGGGATGCAGTGGTGGAGACAGTGTTTCAGGGGATGCCCGAGTGGTGGGAGACAGTGTTTGCTGAGGATACCCGAGTGGTGGAGACAGTGTTTACTGGGGATGCCCAGTGGTGGGAGACGGAACACTGAGGATGCAGTGGTGGGAGACAGTGTTTGCAGGGATACCCAGTGGTGGGAGACAGTGTTTACTGAGGATACCCAGTGGTGGGAGACAGTGTTGCTGAGGGATACCCGAGTGGTGGGGAGACAGTGTTTGCAGGGATACCGGGTGGTGGGAGACAGTGTTTACTGAGGATACCCGAGTGGTGGGAGACAGTGTTTACTGAGGATACCGGGTGGTGGGAGACAGTGTTGCTGAGGGGATGCCCGAGTGGTGGAGACAGTGTTTACTGAGGATACCGGAGTGGTGGGAGACAGTGTTTGCTGAGGATGCAGTGGTGGAGACAGTGTTTACTGAGGATGCCCGAGTGGTGGGAGACAGTGTTTACTGAGGATACAGTGAGTATCAGAACAGTATTTACTGAGATACCCAGTGGTGGGGAACATTATTTACTGAGGATACCAGGTGTTGGAGACAGTGTTTGCTGAGGATGCAGTGGTGGGAGACAGTGTTTACTGAGGGATGCAGTGGTAGGAGACAGTGTTTACTGAGGATGCCCAGTGGTGGGAGACAGTGTTTACTGGGGATGCCCGAGTGGTGGGGACAGTGTTTACTGAGGGATACCGAGGTGGTGGGAGACAGTGTTTGCAAGGGATGCAGTGGTGGGAGACAGTGTTTACAGGGGATACCCGAGGGTGGGAGACAGTGTTACTAGGGATACCCAGGTGGTGGGAGACGGTGTTTACTGGTCACCCAGCGAGTGGTGGGAGACAGTGTTTGCTGAGGATACCTGCGGGTGGTGGAGACAGTGTTTACTGGGGGGATACCCGGTGGTGGGAGACAGTGTTTACTGAGGGATACCGAGTGGTGGGAGACAGTGTTTACTGAGGATACCCAGTGGTGGGAGACAGTGTTTGCTGAGGATACCCGAGTGGTGGGAGACAGTGTTTACTGAGGATGCCGGAGTGGTGGGGGCGAGAGAAAGTGTTTACTGGGGATACCAGGTGGTGGAGACAGTGTTTACTGAGGATACCCGGTGGTGGGAGACAGTGTTTACAGGGATGCAGTGGTGGAGGCAGTGTTGCTGAGGATGCAGGGTGGTGGGGGCAGTGTTTGCTGAGGGATACTGCAGTGGTGGGAGACAGTGTTTACTGAGGATACCAGGTGGTGGGAGACAGTGTTTGCAGGAGATGCCCGAGTGGTGGGGAGACAGTGTTGCTGAGGGATACCAGGTGGTGGAGACAGTGTTTACTGAGGATACCGGGTGGTGGGAGACAGTGTTTGAGGATACCCGGTGGTGGAGACAGTGTTTGCTGAGGATGCCAGGTGGTGGGAGACCCAGTGTTTGCCAGAGATACCCGAGTGGTGAAGAGGGTGTGGTGGAGACAGTGTTTGCTGAGGATACCCCAGGTGGTGGGAGACGGTGATTTGCAGGGGATACCGGAGTGGTGGGAGACAGTGTTTACTGAGGATGCAGTGGTGGGAGACTGAGTGTTTACTGAGGATGCCCGAGGTGGGAGACAGTGTTTGCTGAGGATACGGTGGTGGAGACAGTGTTTTACTGAGGATGCCCGAGTGGTGGGAGACAGTGTTTACTGAGGATACCCGAGTGGTGGGGACAGTGTTTACTGAGGATACTGCCCGAGTGGTGGGAGACAGTGTTTTGCTGAGGATACCCGAGTGGTGGAAGACAGTGTTTACTGAGGATGCCGGAGTGGTGAAACAGTGTTTACTGAGGATGCGAGTGAGTCAGGAGGCAGTGTTTACTGAGGATACCGAGTGGTGGGGGCCAGTGTTTACTGAGGATACCCGAGTGGTGGGGAGACAGTGTTTACTGAGGATGCAGTGGTAGGAGACAGTGTTTACTGAGGATACCGGAGTGGTGGGAGACAGTGTTTACTGGGGATACCGGAGTGGTGGGAGACAGGTGTTTGCAGGGATACCCAGTGGTGGGGAGACAGTGTTTGCAGAGGATACCCAGTGGTGGGAGACAGTGTTTACTGAGGATACCGGGTGGTAGGAGACAGTGTTTACTGAGGATACGAGTGGTGGGAGACAGTGTTTACTGAGGATACCGGAGTGGTGGGAGACAGTGTTTGCTGAGGGATACCCAGTGGTGGGAGACAGTGGCACTGAGGATACCGGAGTGAGTAGGAGACAGTGTTTGCTGAGGGATACCAGGTGGTGGGAGACAGTGTTTGCAGGGATACCCGAGTGGTGGGAGCAGTGTTTGCTGAGGATACCGGGTGGTGGGAGGCAGTGTTTGAGGATGCCCGAGTGGTGGGGAGACAGTGTTTACTGGGGATGCCCGAGTGGTGGGAGACAGTGTTTACTGAGGATACAGGTGGTGGGAGACAGTGTTTACTGGGGGATACCGGAGTGGTGGGAGACAGTGTTTGCTGAGGATACCCGAGTGGTGGGAGAACAGTGTTTGCAGAGGGGATACCCGAGTGGTGGGAGACAGTGTTTGCTGAGGATACCGGGTGGTGGGAGACAGTGTTTGCTGAGGATGCCCGAGTGGTGGGAGACAGTGTTTGCTGGGGATGCCGGGTGGTGGAGACAGTGTTGCTGAGGATGCCCGAGTGGTGGGAGACAGTGTTTACTGAGGATACAGGTGGTGGGAGACAGTGTTTACTGAGGGATACCGGGTAGTGGGAGACAGTGTTTACTGAGGATACCGGAGTGGTGGGAGACAGTGTTTGCTAGAGGACACCCGAGTGGTGGAGACAGTGGTTTACTGAGGATACCCAGTGGTGGGAGACAGTGTTTACTGAGGATGCAGTGGTGGGAGACAGTGTTTACTGGGGATACCCAGTGGTGGGAGACAGTGTTTACTGAGGATACCGGAGTGGTGGGAGACAGTGTTTTACTGAGGATACACCCGAGTAATTGGAGACAGTGTTTACTGAGGATACCCGAGTGGTGGAGACAGTGTTTACTGAGGATACCCGAGTGGTGGAGACAGTGTTTGAGGATACCCGGTGAGTGGGGAGACAGTGTTTGCTGGGGATACCCGGAGTGGTGGGAGACAGTGTTTACTGAGGATACAGGTGGTGGGAGACAGTGTTTACTGAGGATACGAGTGGTGGGAGACAGTGTTTACTGAGGATACCGAGTGGTGGAGACAAGTGTTTACTGAGGATACCGGAGTGGTGGGAGACAGTGTTTACTGAGGATACCCGAGTGGTGGAGACAGTGTTGCAGGGGATGCCGGGTGGTGGGGAGACAGTGTTTGCTGAGGATACCCGAGTGGTGGGGAGACCAGTGTTTGCTGGGGGGATGCCGGGTGGTGGGAGACGGTGTTGCTGGGGATACCGGGTGGGGAGACAGTGTTTGCAAGGGATGCCGAGTGGTGGGGGCAGTGTTTGCTGAGGATGCGGAGTGAGTGGGAGACGCGAGGAGAAGTGTTTACTGCAGGGATACCCGAGTGGTGGGGGTGAGTGTTTACTGAGGATACCCGAGTGGTGGGAGACAGTGTTTACTGAGGATACCGGGTGGTGGGAGACAGTGTTTACTGAGGATACCAGGTGGTGGAGACAGTGTTTACTGAGGATGCCCGAGTGGTGGAGACAGTGTTTGCTGAGGATACGAGTGGTGGGAGACAGTGTTGCTGGGGATATCTGGTGGTGAGGAGACAGTGTTTGCAGGGATGCCAGTGGTAGGAGACAGTGTTTACTGGGGATACCAGGTGGTGGGAGACAGTGTTTGGGGATGCCCAGTGGTGGGAGACAGTGTTTACTGAGGATACCTGCAGGTGGTGGGAGCAGTGTTTACTGGGGATACCGGAGTGGTGGGAGACAGTGTTTACTGAGGACACCGGAGTGGTAGGAGACAGTGTTTACTGAGGATACCCGAGAGTGGTGGGGAGACGAGTGTTTGCTGAGGTGCCGAGTGGTGGGAGACAGTGTTTACTGAGGGATACCGGGTGGTGGAGACAGTGTTTACTGAGGATACCGGGTGGTGGGAGACAGTGTTTACTGAGGATACCCGGTGGTGGGGAGACAGTGTTTGCTGAGGATACCAGTGGTAGAGGCAGTGTTTACTGAGGATACCGGGTGGTGGGGGCAGTGTTTACTGGGGATGCCCGAGTGGTGGGGAGACAGTGTTACTGAGGGGATACCGGTGTGGTGGGAGACAGTGTTTACTGAGGATACCCGAGTGGTGGGGGCAGTGTTTGCTGAGGATACCGGGTGGTGGAGACAGTGTTTACTGAGGATGCAGGTGGTGGGAACAGTGTTTACTAGGGGATACCCAGTGGTGGGAGGCAGTGTTTACTGAGGGATACCGGAGTGGTGGGAGACAGTGTTGCTGAGAATGCAGGTGGTGGGAGACAGTGTTTACTGAGGGATACCGGGTGGTGGGGGCAGTGTTTACTGGGGATGCCGGGTGGTGGGAGACAGTGTTTTGCTGAGGATACCCAGTGGTGGAGACAGTGTTTACTGAGGATGCCGGGTGGTGGGGAGACAGTGTTTACTGGGGATACCGGGTGGTGGGAGACAGTGTTTACTGAGGATGCAGGTGGTGGGGCAGTGTTTACTGAGGATACCCGATGGTGGGAGACAATTTGCTGAGGATACCCGGGTGGTGGGAGACAGTGTTTACTGAGGATACCCGAGTGGTGGGAGACAGTGTTGCAGGGATACCCGAGTGGTGGGAGACAGTGTTTGCAGGGATACCAGGTGGTGGGAGACAGTGTTTGCTGAGATGCAGAGTGGTGGGAGACAGTGTTTACTGAGGATGCCCAGTGGTGGGAGACAGTGTTTACTGAGGATACCCAGTGGTGGGAGACAGTGTTTACTGAGGGATACCCGAGTGGTGGGGCAGTGTTTGCTGAGGATACCCGAGTGGTGGGAGACAGTGTTTATGAGGATACCTCAGGTGGTGGGGGCAGTGTTTACTGGGAATGCCGAGGTGGTGGGGAGACAGTGTTTGCTGAGGATACCCAGGTAGTGGGAGACAGTGTTTACTGAGGATACCCAGTGGTAAGGAGCAGTGTTTACTGAGGATACCGGGTGGTGGAGACAGTGTTTGCACAGGGATACCCGAGTGGTGGGGAGACAGTGTTTACTGAGGATACTGCAGGTGGTGGAGACAGTGTTTGCAGGGATACCCGAGTGGTGGGGAGACAGTGTTTACTGAGGATACCGGGTGGTGGGAGACAGTGTTTACTGGGGATACCGGGTGGTGGGAGACAGTGTTTGCAGGATGCAAGGTGGTGGGAGACAGTGTTTACTGAGGACACCAGGTGGTGAGACAGTCATTTTACTGAGATGCCGAGTGGTGGAGACAGTGTTTACTGAGGATACCCGAGTGGTGGGGAGACAGTGTTTACTGAGGATACCAGGAGTGGTAGGAGACAGTGTTTGCTGGGGATACCAGGTGGTGGGAGACAATTTTGCTGAGGGATACCCCAGTGGTGGGAGACAGTGTTTACTGAGGTGCCCAGGTGGTGGAGACAGTGTTTACTGAGGATACCGGGTGGTGGGAGACAGTGTTTGCTGAGGGATGCAGTGGGTGGGAGACAGTGTTTACTGGGGGATACCGGAGTGGTGGGAGACAGTGTTTACTGAGGGATACCCGAGTGGTGGGAGACAGTGTTTACTGAGGATACCGGGTGGTAGGGGCAGTGTTTACTGAGGATACCGGAGTGGTGGGAGACAGTACTGAGAGGATACCGGGTGGTGGGAGACAGTGTTTACTGAGGATGCGAGTGGTGGGAGACAGTGTTTACTGAGGGATACCCGAGTGGTGGAGACAGTGTTTACTGAGGATGTGCCAGGTGGTGGGGAGACAGTGTTTACAGGGATGCGGGTGGTGGGAGACAGTGTTTACTGGGGATACCCAGTGGTGGAGACAGTGTTTACTGAGGATACCCGAGTGGTGAGGCAGTGTTTACTGAGGATACCAGGGTGGTAGGAGACAGTGTTTACTGAGGATACCCAGTGGTGGGGGCAGTGTTTCTGGGGATGCCGGGTGGTGGGAGACGGTGTTTGCAGGGATACCCGAGTGGTGGGAGACAGTGTTTACTGGGGGATACCGGGTGGTGGGAGACAGTGTTTACTGAGGATACCGGGTGGTGGGACAGTGTTTGCAGGGGATACCCGAGTGGTGGGAGACAGTGTTTACTGGGGATACCGAGGTGGTGGGAGACAGTGTTTGCTGGGGATACCGGGTGGTGGGAGACGAATTGTTTGCTGGGGATGCGGGTGGTGGGGGCAGTGTTTGCTGAGGATGCCGGGTGGTGGGAGACCAGTGTTTACTGACTGATGACCCAGTGGTGGGAGACAGTGTTTGCTGAGGATACCGGGTGGTGGGAGACAGTGTTTGCTGAGGATACCGGGTGGTGGGAGGCAGTGTTTACTGAGGATACCCGAGTGGTGGGAGACAGTGTTTACTGGGGATACCCGAGTGGTGGGAGACGAGTGTTTACTGAGGATACCCGAGTGGTGGGAGACAGTGTTTGCTTGAGGATACCCGAGTGGTGGAGACAGTGTTTACTGAGGATACCCGAGTGGTGGGAGACAGTGTTTGCAGGGATACCCGAGTGGTGGGAGACAGTGTTTACTGGGGATGCCCGAGTGGTGGGAGACAGTGTTTACTGAGGATACAGGTGGTGGGAGACAGTGTTTACTGAGATACCACCGGAGTGGTGGGAGACAGTGTTTACTGAGGATACCCAGTGGTGGGAAATGCCTGAGTGTTTACTGGGGATACCAGGTGGTGGAGACAGTGTTTCCTGGGGATACCGGGTGGTGGGAGACAGTGTTTACTGAGGGATACCCAGTGGTGGGGAGACAGTGTTTGCTGAGGATGCAGTGGTGGAGACAGTGTTTACTGAGGATACGAGGTGGTGGGAGACAGTGTTTGCTGGGGATGCCCGAGTGGTGGGAGACAGTGTTTACTGAGGATGCCCAGGTGGTGGGAGCAGTGTTTACTGAGGAATGCAGTGGTGGGAGACAATGTTTACTGAGGATGCCAGTGGTGGGGAGACAGTGTTTACTGGGGATACCGGAGTGGTGGAGCAGTGTTTACTGAGGATACCCGGTGGTGGGAGACAGTGTTTACTGAGGATACCCAGGTGGTGGGAGCAGTGTTACTGAGGATGCCGGAGTGGTGGGGGCAGTGTTTGCCAGGGATACCCAGTGGTGGAGACAGTGTTTACTGAGGGATACCGGAGTGGTAGGAGACGAGGTGTTTACTGAGGTATACCAGGATTTGAGTTGAAGGATTTACAGGTTAGAAGTTTAAAGTAAGGGGTAACGACGATTTAGATTTCTTGAGTGGGATGTGTGGATGGCTTTTTAGTGTGGTTGGATTTGTGCAAACATTTATGCTTTTCCTGTGTGTGGCAGTGTGAATTGTGAATAGTGATATTACACATACATAGTCCTTTGTATGTTGTGAAGGTTTTGGATAGTACATGTGCATGTGTGTTGAGCACTACATCCTGTGTGTATGGAGTGAGTGGAAGGGTAGAATCTTACAGTTTTTGTGTGTGTAAGGAATGACTGTTCGTTATTTGTGAAGTGTCTTCAAGATCATAGAAAGCACATACTACGTGGTGTTACTAAGGTATGCCATATGACTGTTAAGAATATGCTGTGATACAGAGAAATCAGGGTTTCCCTTCTTGTAGGAAGCATTCTGTAAGACAATTTCTGCTATATCGGAGGCTCGGAAGTGCTTGGCAGCTGTAACGAAGCAACGTGGTGCAGTGTTTAATACTTGGCTCACATGAAGACCTGTTTATGCGCTCTCTACGAATTGAAGCAAGATGCTCTCCATCGAGCAACTACCAACAGCGCTTAGGAAGAATTGAGGAAGGCGAAGATGGAGATTCGGCGACTGACTGAAACGAAGGTTGTATTAGTTCCTGTTTTTTGAGTCCTCAGGTCAGAAGAAACTGGTCAGTGGCTGGACGGCGGGAACCGAGTTGACGATCAAGAAGACGAATGGAAGGTGGAAACGATGAAGAAGAAAGGGCACATGTGACTATTGTAGAGCATCTAATGCTTTCTGTATACCCGACGAATGTGGGTCGATTACTCAGGAACGTCGATGAGCGACATCAAGGAAGGTAAGAATATTGTTGTTGTTGGGGATGGCAAGTTGGAGGTATATGATGGGCGTTCTGTGAAGGACAGGAGTAGGAACAAGAGTTTGCTTTCCTAGGCTGGGATGGAGGATATTGTTAGCCAAATCACGGATGACATCATGAGGTAATAGAACAATCCTATTATCTGTCTCAGTCACTGGGCAACGATGTTGGTCTTGGAGTGAAGACCTGATTGGCAGGTATAGGTCGGGAACAGAAATAATTAGAGTAAGGGTGGGAACCCTGTCATATATGATATTTTGCCAAGGAGAGGAGGTTGGAAATGAATGGTTGTCCAGGGCAATTGGTGTCAATTGCTGGCTGGACAAATACTGTAAGGAAAATGCGGTAACATTCATTGACAACTGGGGCCTCTTCTATGGCAGAAATGACATGTATGCCAGGGATGGGGTTCACTTATCTAGGTCTGGGGTGGGAGCACTGGCAACTGCAGTGGAGGGAGCTGTTAGGACTTTAAACTAGGAATAGTTAGTGGTATGGGTTTCGGCAGGAAAACAGTGAAGTCCCAGTGTAGTAATATTATGAGTTCTAGGGGAACTAGTAATAAGCAGAACGAGGTAGATATTGAAAAGCCAGTGACATTGGGTGATAAGGACAGTAATAGGTTTAGTAGAAAAACAGAAATGAGCAGGAAGGGTAAAGAGAAAGGAGAGTCTTTCAATGTTTATTATGCTAATTGCCGTAGTGCCAGGAATAAGATGGACGAGTTGAGATTAGTTGCTAGTGCAGGTAACATTGATGTATTTGCTTTAACTGAGACGTGGTTTAATTCAAAAAGTCGGGACATGCCTGCAGAAAGTCACATTCAGGGTTTTAAATTGTTCCAAGTAGACAGAAGTATCGGGAAGGGGGATGGGGTGCCATTGTATGTCCGAGATCGCTTGAACTGTTGCATAAAAACGGGTATTAAGTCTGAAGTAACACGTACAGAGTCTGTTTCGATAGAATTTTCAGAGGGGGCATGAAAACTGATTTTAGGAGTGATATACCATCCCCCAAACTTAGATAGGGACCAAGGGAGACTACTATGGGAGGAAATTGTTAAGGCCACAAGGCACGATAATATAGTAATTCTAGGAGACTTTAACTTCAGTCATATTGATTGGAATTTCTTGACTGGGAATTTAGAATCATACGACTTCCTCGAAGTAGTTCAGGATTGTTTTTTGAAGCAGTTTGTGACAGAACCTACAAGGGGAAATAACCTGCTTGACTTAGTTCTGGCAAAAAATGAATCCCTTGTTAATAATTCATTAAATTCAGAGGAACTGGGTGCTAGAGACCACAAATCAATTACATTTACCATTGAATGGAAGTACGATAGTAGCGATAACTCAGTAATAGTCCCAGATTTTTGCTTAGCAGATTACGATGGGCTTAGAGAACACTTATCATCTGTTGACTGGGGTAACGAAGAGAGCTATCAATATGACAGTTTTCTGAACACTATACATGCTGCTCAAAGAACGTTTATCCCATATAAAGAAATTAGATCAAATAGAAATGACCCAAAATGGATGAACAATAGGCTCAAATATCTACTAGGGCATAAGAAAGGAATTTATAGGCGTATCAAAAGAGGTGAGGGTCATCTTATGAATCAGTATATTGACATTAAGAGGGCCATTAAAAAGGGGATAAGAAAAGCTAAAAGGGACTATGAAAGTAAAGTTGCTAGGGATTCTAAAACTAACCCAAAAAGTTTTTTCCAGGTCTGTAGAACAAAAGTTAGAGATAAGATAGGTCCCCTTAAAAATAACTATGGGCATCTTACTGACAAAGAAAATGAAATGTGCTCGATTTTAAATAATTATTTTCTCTCAGTTTTTACACAGGAAGACACTAACAATATTCCAGTAATTAATTTTGTATAGTTGGCTAGAAGAAGATAAATTATGTAACATCACAGTCACTAGTGAAATGGTTGTGAAGCAGATAGACAAACTGAAGCAAAATAAGTCGCCGGGTCCTGATGAGGTTTTTTCAAGGGTTCTTAAGGAATGCAAAATGGAACTCTGTGAACCATTAACTAATATTTTTAGTTTATCTCTTTAAACAGGTGTAGTGTCTGATATGTGGAAGATGGCTAATGTAATTCCTATTTTTAAAACAGAAGACAAGGCGTTACCGTCAAATTACCGCCCAATAAGCCTGACCTCAATTGTAGGCAAATTACTAGAGTCAATTATAGCTGAGATTATAAGAAGCCATCTCGATAAGCATAGCTTGATTAATGATACTCAGCATGGATTCACAAGAGGCCGGTCTTGTCTAACTAATTTATTAACTTTCTTCAGTAAAGCTTTTGAAGCTGTTGACCACGATAATGAATTTGATATTATTTACTTAGATTTTAGTAAGGCTTTTGATAGAGTTCCGCACCATAGACTGTTAAAGAAAGTGGCAGCTCATGGCATTGGGGGAAAAGTGCTCTCGTGGATCGAGTCATGGCTCACAGACCGGAAGCAGAGAGTGTCCATAAATGGGGTTAAATCCGAGTGGGGATCTGTAACAAGTGGCGTTCCACAGGGATCAGTCTTGGGCCCGTTGTTGTTTATAATATATATCAATGATCTTGATGAGGGAATTACTAGCGACATGAGCAAATTCGCCGATGACACAAAGATAGGTAGGATAATTGATTCAAACGTAGATGTTATGGAACTTCAGGAGGATTTAAACAAACTGTATTCTTGGTCAAAAAAGTGGCAGATGCAGTTCAATGTAGATAAATGCAAGGTTCTGAAGCTTGGGAGTGCCCATAACCCTAGTACTTATAAGTTACATAATGTAGAACTTAGCCATACAGATTGCGAAAAGGACTTGGGGGTTATTGTGAGCAGCAACCTTAAACCAAGACAGCAAAGCCTAAGCGTACGTAATAAGGCAAATAGATTACTGGGATTTATATCAAGAAGTGTAAGCAACAGAAGTCCAGAGGTCATACTGCAGCTTTATACATCATTAGTAAGGCCTCACCTAGATTATGCAGCTCAATTCTGGTCTCCATATTACAGATTGGACATAAATTCGTTAGAAAACATTCAGCGTAGGATGACTAAATTAATACATAGCATTAGAAATCTTCCTTATGAAGAAAGATTGAAGACTCTTAAGTTACATTCACTTGTTAGACGAAGAATGAGGGGAGACCTGATCGAAGTGTATAAGTGGAAGATAGGTATTAATAAAGGGGATATTAATAAGGTCTTGAGGATATCTCTCCAAGAGAGAACCCGCAGTAATGGATTTAAATTAGATAAGTTTAGATTTAGAAAGGACATAGGAAAGTATTGGTTTGGAAATAGGGTAGTTGATGAGTGGAACAGTCTACCTAGTTGGATTATTGAGGCTGGGACTTTGGGTAGTTTCAAATTTAGGTTGGATAAGTACATGAGTGGGAGGGGTTGGATTTGAGCGGGACTTTCACATAGGAGCTTATTTCTTGGGTGGCATTGAAAGTTGGGTTGGGCAGATGTTTTGTTAGTGGGATGAATTGTAAAGGACCTGCCTAGTATGGGCCAACAGGCCTCCTGCAGCGTTCATCCTTTCTTATGTTCTTATGTGAGATTGTATTTTGGCACATAAGGCCTAACATATAATGTTTCAGCGGCCTGGTTAAGATTATATAGTACATATCGCGTGACACTGTATGTGCAGGGTAGTGTTATATTTAAGTACACGATGTTGGTTTCCCTTTGCTGTTTTAATGTTTCAAGTCACATGTAAGAGTATTCTGTAAGGTAATATAAAAATGTATATGGATTTTGTGTAAATAAACAATTTTAGGTAGACTTTGTTGGAGCAGGTGTGCATATGAGTTCAAGTAGCAGTGTATGTCATGAATTTTTTTTTATTTAAAACAGTGCGATACAAAATGACAGAAATATATTAAAAAATACACGAAAAAATTTTAATGCACAAGAATGTCACTGAACCCTAACACATAACAGCGACTCCATACAGTACAATGGTAATTCACCTCACACACAACACACCGTATATTACAGTGGTATTACACTCACACACTATACATTACAGTGGTAGTGTTTTTTTAAGAACACCACTAACAAGGTTACCTATTACAAAAAACATCGAACACTGGAAATTATATATATTGAATAATAAAACATTGTGATAAAAAACAAACACACACAACGACGCACACATACAAGCACACACGTATACACAACATGACACTACATCAGGCACATACTAGGTAAGGCTTCCGCTGTCAACACACACGTATGCAAAACTTAATCTAAGATCTCAGGTGCCCAACAGAGCACCACGATACTCAAACATTAATTTAGGCGATTATCACGAGATCTTAACATAGACATAGATATTGACGATTCAAAGAATGAAACATCCAATATAACAAAAATACGATGTGATATTTTACATCTCAACAAAACACAAAGAAAAAAATAATGCAATCAGCTACATGTAATATAATATAATATTACTGAAAAGCACACTATAACACAGCATAAAATATAAACATAAAATTAGAACCAATCACTTATGGTAGGAAATACATCTATACAATATACACTAATGACTTGTATCGAGAGATAAATGACGGAAGACCTTTTAACTTCTGTACATACAAAGTCTTAATTAACAGTTATAGCGACGTCACGCGTACATGGGGTACATTCCTTCAACTCGCACCACGACTCTCTCCATACCCGCCCTTTCCAAAGTACAGAATTTAACACTCCGCACGTCCCGCATGCGCAAGAACACGCGGGGCACTGTCGCACACATAATTAAATCCCTCCCTCCCCACCACCTGCGCAGGTCGCGATACATTTCAGTTAACCCACCATGCCTCCCACCCAGTCGGAGAAAACGACGCTTCACGTAACATGCTATGACACGAGCCCCTAGACTCCTAGAGGAATGAGACCTAACCCTCCCTGATGCATTGGTGTCTCTACCACCGCTCTTGTGAGCCAATCGCACCCTGAGCCCCACAAAAATCTATAAACTCTATGCAAATGACGTTTGACGTCCCCCTGCAACAGAGGATACAGCGCAGCAACATGCCATACCTTATTATAAAGCATATATTAAATACCACATATAGTGATACGATCAACCACCGTTCACGTCTCTGTACCCACCCCTTCTCCCACCCATTCTCCCAACTCCATAATCTTCGATTTTTCTCTATTAACACACATCCTCGAAGCCTTACCATATACATCAACAAGTCTCCCAGCAAAACCCAATTGTTCCCTCGTACGTAATAGCACAGTAGTATCATCTACATAATCTACAAGGGTCGGTCGACCACTACTAGAACCCCACAACGCATCTACTCCCCTCCCACAAACAGCCCAGTAAAAAGGGTCCTGCATACAAGCAAAAAGCATTTGAGACATGGGGCATCCCTGTCGAATGCCCCTGTTCAAGTGGACAAAGACACCTAACTTCCCATTAATTTGTACTTTGAAACCAGCACCATTCTACAAAGAACGGGCCCACATGACGACCTCATTTCCAAAACCCTGCCATCTCATGAACTTCCACATCTCCTCCCTTTCCACACTATCAAAAGCAGCTTGCCAGTCTAAAGCCAAAACATCACCCCCGCCTCTCGTTCCGCATTCCTCGACAAACTCCCTGATATTCCCATGACCATCATACATCGACCTACCCGGCACGCCAAACTGACCCTTATGGATTACCTTATCAAACACTTTCTTAATCCTATTCATTAAAATTTTTGCATATAAATTATAGTCACTACACATTAACGATATGGGTCGATAATCCTTAATCGCTACGGGTACGTCACATTTTCTAACTAACACCAAAACCGCCGTACGCTGAGACAAACCTAACCCCCCCCCTCCTCCTTCATCGCATTGAGTAAACGCACCATAAAACTCGATATTACCTCCCAATGTTGAATATAAAATTCACATGGGATGCCGTCAATGTCTGGCACCTTACCCTTGCTCATTCCCTGTAACACCTCCCACACCTCTGCCTCAGTTATAGGCCCGCCCATGAGAAGGCGATCATGATCATTCAACTCGCATCGTACACCCTGCCCCAATTCCTGTATCGCATTCTCACTCACTTCTTTACTTTGCATTTGGAGCTTACACCATGTATCGACATAAAAACTTATTCCTTCAGTTGTTGTTAACACCTGTCCCTCACTATACCCGTCAACTCCATCCTGCCCCACTAAACTCACAATTTCAGTCGCCTCTCGCCTTTGTGCCTGACTACGTAAGACACAAGTAGACGGCTTATCACCCGACACAGTCTCCTCCACCCCACTCGAAATACGGGCCCCATCAAAAACCTTATTTTTCAGTACCTGGATTTGTTCCTAAAGATCATCAGTCTCGTCCATTGGGTAAATTCCAGACGCCTCTCCCTGCGCATAACAATGCCATAGATAACCCTCCAGGTACCTCAGAAAAACATACCGCAAGCGAGAGGCCTCCTTACCCCGATGCACATAAAAATCCATAATTCGAGGCTTCACAACCTCATCCCATTGTCGCACTGAATCCCATCCTTCCCAGGAGTCTACTCCCATAGACGCCGATAAGTCAGTGAATAGTGTCCTATCATCCACACTTTGTAGCAGTCGCGTATTTAACTTCCAATAACCCTTAAAATGGTTCGGGAGACCCCCCCCCCAGTCAAGCTCCACAATAACTCCACAATGGTCGGAGAAATAGACGTTTAACACGCACACATTGATTACGAACACCCGCCGAGACACATACACCCTATCTAAGCGCGCCACATAGCCCCTACGCACGAAAGTATGCTCAATCCCCAAGTCACGTCTTCCACTTGCATCCACCAACCCCAACGCAGACAACAAATTACCCAAAATAAGCGAACAAAGACCTGCTCCCCTCGGCTCAACGTCTTTACGGCACACCACACAGTTCCAGTCACCACCGACCACTGTAATATCCGGCAGGGACCTCAAATAGTACACTAGAACATCTCTAAAAAAAGTATTTTTAATATTAACATCATGTTCGGCCGGCCCATATACTCCTACAAAACCAACCCTTCTATTACCCCAATCTTCCATGACTCGCACCACCCGACCCTCCCCCCCTTCCTCCCAATGTTTCATCACATACGGGCTGGTCGCTTTTATCAACACAGCCACTCCACCTTTCAGACGTCTGGAGTGAGTCATATGAACATCATAATCATCTATCTCAAACAAACTTCCTAATTTATGATTATGTTCTTGCAAAAAAACATACATCCACTGCAAAGCGATTCAACCACTCACGTACCTGCACACGCTTTCTGAGATTTTTCAAACCATTAACATTAATAGTTACACACCTAACTTTGCCAAAGGTGGCTTTCCAATAGGGGCCACCACACCATTTTTCTCTTTGCGTCGGCAAGCACCTTAGCTAAGGCACTGCCAATACCTTTGGCATTCTCCATGATGTTACCTGCTGTCCTGGACCTGTGCGACCCCCCACCCATGATTTCCGACCACGTCTTCTTCCCTGAACGTTGTCCAGGGGTCAAGACGTCGCCGGTGTCGGACGGGGTAGCTGCACGCCTTCTAGAAACAGCATCCTCAGCTCAGGAAATCTTGAGTCTAGTGACTTTCTTGATATGGTTCAGGATTGCTTTTTAGAACAGGTTGTGACAGAACCAACTAAAGGAAACAATCTGCTTGACTTGGTTCTTGCCAACAATGATTCACTATTTAAATCTTGAGGTTAATGATGAGCTTGGGGAAAGTTATCACAAATCACTTAGTTTTAATATATCATGGAATTACCCAGATAACTGCAATCAAATCTCTGTCCCAGATTTTTGCTTGGCCGACTTCATGGGACTGAAAAATTACCTGGGTGGGCTAAATTGGGATGTCCTGACTATGGGTCAGGTAGGTGATCTTGGTTGCCAATATGACGTTTTTCAGAGCATAGTTCTAGCTGCCCAGACAACTTTTGTTCCGAGTAGGGAAATTAGATCTAACGAAAATGATCCCAAATGGATGAACAATGGATTAAAACATCTCATTTGTCAAAAGACAGGCATATATAAGCGTATCAAAAGAAGGGATGGGCAGTTAAGAAATCAATATATTCAGTTAAAGAGAGAAATAAAGAGAGGAATAAGAAAAGCAAAAAGGGATTATGAGGCTAAGGCCGTAAGAGATTCAAAGATTAACCATAAAGGATTCTTTCAGGTATACAGAAGTAAGATTATGGACAAGATTGGCCCACTTAAGAGTAACTCTGGTCAGATCACTGACAGTGATAAGGATATGTGTGAAATTCTAAATACCTACTTCCTCTCAGTTTTCACCAAGGAAAATGCTAGCTATATTCCTGAAATAATACATTATGTAGAACAGGACGATAATAAACTACGTACGATTGCGGTAACTAGTGACATGGTCCTCAGACAAATAAAGAAACTAAAACCTAACAAATCCCCAGGGCCTGATGAACTGTTTGCAAGGGTGCTAAAGGAATGTAAAGAGGAACTAAGCATACCTTTGGCTAATTTTTTTAACATATCACTACAAACTGGCATAGTGCCTGATAAGTGGAAAATGGCAAATGTAATACCTATTTACAAGGCAGGTGACATGTCCTTCGCTTCAAACTATAGACCAATAAGCCTTACCTCCACAGTGGGAAAAGTTTTGGAATCAATAACTGCCGAAGCAATTCGTAGCCATCTTGACAGGAACAGATTGATCAATGAATCTCAACACGGTTTTACAAAGGGGCGTTCCTGTCTTACAAATTTACTAATTTTTTTCACTAAGGTGTTTGAGGAGGTAGATCATGGTAATGAATATGATATTGTGTATATGGACTTCGGTAGAGTTCCACACCAGAGGCTATTGAGGAAACTTAAGGCACACGGAGTAGGAGGAGAAATTTTTTCCTGGGTAGAGGCATGGCTGACAAATAGACAGCAGAGAGTTTGCATAAATGGGGAGAAATCAGAATGGGGACACGTCACGAGCGGTGTTCCTCAGGGGTCAGTGTTGGGCTTGTTGTTGTTCACAATTTACATAAACGACATAGATGAGGGAATAAATAGCGACAAAAGCAAATTTGCTTATGACATCAAAATAGGCCGTCCAATTCATTCTAATGAGGACATTAGAGCACTCCAGGATGATTTGAATAAACTAATGCAATGGTCGGAGAAGTGGCAGATGCAGTTTAATATTGACAAATGCAAAGTTCTAAATGTTGGACAGGTAAATAACCATGTCACATATAAACTAAATAATGTAGATCTTAATACTACTGATTGTGAAAAGGATTTAGGAGTTCTGGTTAGCAGTAATTTAAAACCAAGACAACAGTGCATAAGTGTTCACAATAAAGCTAACAGAATTCTTTTCTTCATATCTAGAAGTATAAAAAATAGAAGTCCTCAGGTTGTTCTTCAACTCTATATATCCTTGGTTAGGCCTCATTTAGACTATGCTGCTCAGTTCTGGTCACCGTGTTACAGAATGGATATAAATTCTCTGGAAAACATACAGAGGAGGATGACAAAGATGATCCCATGTATCAGAAATCTTCCCTATGAAGATAGACTGAAGCCCCTGAATCTGCACTCTCTAGAAAGACGTAGAATTAGGGGGGATATGATCGAGGTGTATAAATGGAAAACAGGAATAAATAAAGGTGATGTAAATATTGTGCTGAAAATTTCCAGCCAAGACAGGACTCGCAGCAATGGTTTCAAGTTGGAAAAATTCAGATTCAGAAAGGATATAGGAAAGCACTGGTTTGGTAATCGAGTTGTGGATGAGTGGAATAAACTCCCGAGTACCGTTATTCAGGCTAAAACGTTGTGTAGTTTTAAAAATAGGTTAGATAAATACATGAGTGGGTGTGGGTGGGTGTGAGTTGGATCTGACTAGCTTGTGCTGCTGGTTCTGGTACAGTGCTCCATCCTTGAGTGGAGATGATCAGACTGGGTGGGTCATTGCCCTAATCAGAGGGGGGTTCATTGGTCTAATCCGGGGGGGACATGGACCTGCTTCGCATGGGTCAGTAGGCCTGTTGCAGTGTTCCTTTTTTCCTATGTTCTTATGTTCCTATGTCATTACCTGAGGTGTTCTTGTGAATGTCTACCTCAACAGTATGAACTATCGGACCCTCCACATCTCGCACATTAACTAACTGATCAACATCATTCAAACGTACTCTCTCCTCACCTGAACACTTCAAGAAAGGCACACATGGCACAGAATCATACTCATGCGACGCTAAAAGGTCGCTCAATGTAGATACAATATTAGCCTCTATGTCATCCACCTCTCTTGCTAGAGGGATCTCACTTCTCACTTGTTCCACCTCATCATGGGAGACATTCCCAGGTAGAGTCACACAAGATGACTCTACGAGCATGGCCAGATCAACCTCAGCACTCCATTATGTCAGGCACGGCAAGTCCTCGACCACTTCGTTTTCCGGAATCTGACGGGGAACCTCACCGTCCGGACGACGACCACGTCCCGAGGGCGGCTGGCGCTGAACGCATTGTGCCACAATGTGATCCAAAGTGCCGCAGAGGTGGCAAGTTCGTCTCTGTCCAGGATACGTAACGTACACCTGGGAACGAAAATCCTCCAGGCGTAGGGACATTTTCAAAGTGAAGGACCCCTCTTGAAGACCTGCATAGAGCCGTGAGACCACCGACCCATAGTAACCTGGTGGATCTTCCCATAACGTTCAAAAGAGTCACGTATGTCAACTTCATTGGCCTCAAAAGGCACGTTTCGCACACGTACCCACGTATAGTATCGTGAAACGTCGTGCAACTTAACAGTAACTGCTGGGGTGACTTGCTTGCTTACATCCTGGTACTGGTTGACAGTCTGCTCATAGGTTAGAGTATCACAAAACTTGACGAAAATCCGGGAAAGTCCATTCAAGGCGACGCCACACAGGGATTCACGCTGGATGCCATATATATCACGAACGATCGCTGGTGATTGTGCCCCATATTAGTTCAATACAAACAGTATTAACTCTCCGGCGAAAACCAGTCGCCATTGTTGTTGATGTATCAAAAGCTCCTCCACCAGGTGTCGGGACTGAGCAGAAGCAGCTGACAAACGCTCAGCATAACGTCTGAGCAGAAAATGACTGTCATGTATTAATACTGCTATAGGGTATACAGAGCATGAAGAGTGGATTGGGTGGATTGCACCCGTGTTGAGAAATAGAGCATATCATCCTTGTATGCGAGGCACAGTTTTCATAATTGTTACCTAGAGCAAGTAGTATCCTGCGCCCTTATAGTATGTCATAGTTTTGTTGGTATTTGATGAGGGGGGTACTTTTTTTACTACCAGAGCACATAAGTACGACTTAATAACGTACCTTTGCTGGGGGGGATGTATAGGTTTTAATGGTATGGGGTGAGGCTTTTACCTATAAGGATTGTTTTGTATATAAAACTTGGCATAAGGAGTAGATTATATAGAAATGTTGTTGGTACACTTGTGTGAAGCGTTCCTTTTTCTTTTTTGGATTGTGTATACGTATGTTGTACTTTAATTTGTTGTTCCATGTCGCTTGGTTTAGTGACATATGTTTGATTCCATGTATAATGTATACTGTATTTTAAATAAAATATAAAAGCCTACACAAATCAATCATGATTTCTGTGATATGTGGTGGGTGGTATGTGGTGGTTGGCATGTGGTGGGTGGTATGTGGTGGATGATATTTGGTGGATAATATGTAGCAGTACAGACACGAGGCCTATGTGTGGTTGCCACGGTGGGAAGCGCTGCCAAGCTTATGGTGTAACAGATAATCCTGAGAGAGTATCACTAAAAAACTGACCCTCTCTCCCTCCTTCATGTATAGTCAGAATATTTTTGTACTGTTAGCTGGTTTTGTAATTTCCTTGAACTCTAATTTTCTTCATTAAGTAAGCTTCCTAGAGCAGTGGAAAGACTTACTACCCGTGACTACATACATGTATGTGACACTTCTCACATGTGATGCCATATTGTTATTTAAATAATTAACTATCATTGTGATTAATTCCACTAACAATTAAAATTCACTATGTCTTTTTCACTATCTTAGTCATTTCACTATATTGGATAACTCAAACTTTTAAGTAAACACTGAGACATAAGTCAACCCCAGGATGAAGGATTTGTCTGAACAGCCTGACACACTTCACTAGTTTCTACCCTCGTATTTTACCACGAGTCTGTACACTGGTTATCACAATGGTTAATTATATTTTTTTCACTGCGCTCTACTGGAATCATTATTTTATGCAGTGAACACAGAGACTTGGTCAATCGGTCTCATAGTGGTAACTGATCCACTTAACTCAATTACTTTCAAATTTATTTGATGTTGATTTCTTAGTGACGGCAGTTTTTTCTGAACTATTCTAATACCTTCACTACGATTATACTATTACTCTAGATTTTTCATTTACCATTCAACAGAAAACTTACAGAGTTTTGGTGATGAAATACACAGATTAAATATTAATCTCTGTTGTTTTACTTTGCCACTGCGCTGCTTAGTTGAGAAGTTTGCTGACTTACTTAAAACAAGATGCTACACACTCATAAAGATATCACCTGTGTTCGTAATAACCACTACAGAGCGTACTCACTGTGTTCCATCCATCACTACTGCCACTACACAGTGCACTCATTGTGTTCCATCCATCACTAATGCCACTACACAGTGTGCTCACTGTCATCCATCCATCACTACTGCCACTACACAGTGTGCTCACTGTCATCCATCCATCACTACTGCCACTACACAGTGTACTCACTGTTATCCATCCTTCACTACTGCCACTACACAGTGTGCTCACTGTTATCCATCCTTCACTACTGCCACTACACAGTGTACTCACTGTTATCCATCCTTCACTACTGCCACTACACAGTGTACTCACTGTTATCCATCCTTCACTACTGCCACTACACAGTGTACTCACTGTTATCCGTTCTTCACTACTACCCCTTTACAGTGTATTCACTGTTATCCATCCTTCACTACTACACCTACACAGTGTACTCACTGTTATCCATCCTTCCCTACTAACCCTACACACTTTACTCACGGTTATCCATCTTTCATTACTACCCCTACATAGTGTACTCACTATTATCCATCCTTCAATACTACCCCTGACAGTGTACTCACTGTTATCCATCCTTCACTACTACCCCTACAAAGCGTACTCACTGTTATCCATCCTTCACTACTACCCATTAACAGCATAATCACTGTTATCCATCATTCACTACTAACCCTACACAGTTTACTCACTGTTATCCATCCTTCACTACTACCCTTACACAGTTTACTCACTGTTATCCATCCTTCACTATTACCCTAAACAGCATACTCACTGTTATCCATCCTTCACTACTACCCCTACACAGTGTACTCAATGTTATCCATCCTTCAATACTGCCATTACACAGTGTTCTCACTGTTATCCATCCATCACTACTGCCACTACACAGTGTACTCACTGTTATCCATTCTTCACTACTACCCTTACACAGTGTACTCACTGTCATCCATCCATCACTACTGCCACTACAGAGTGTACTCACTGTTATCCATCCATCACTACTGCCACTACACAGTGTACTCACTGTTATTCATCCATCACTACTGCCACTAAACAATGTACTCACTGTTATCTATCCATCACTACTGCCACTACACAGTGTACTCACTGTTATCCATCCATCACTACTGCCACTACACAGTGTACTCACTGTTATCCATCCATCACTACTGCCACTACTCAATGTACTTACTGTTATCCATCTATCACTACTGCCACTACACAGTGTACTCACTGTCATCCATCCATCACTACTGCCACTACTCAATGTACTTACTGTTATCCATCTATCACTACTGCCACTACACAGTGTACTCACTGTCATCCATCCATCACTACTGCCACTACTCAATGTACTTACTGTTATCCATCTATCACTACTGCCACTACTCAATGTACTTACTGTTATCCATCCATCACTACTGCCACTACAGAGTGTACTCACTGTTATCCATCCATCACTACTGCCACTACACAGTGTACTCACTGTTATCCATCCATCACTACTGCAACTACACAGTGTACTCACTGTTATCCATCCATCAATACTGCCACTACACAGTGTACTCACTGTTATCCATCCATCACTACTGCCACTACACTGTGTACTCACTGTTATGCATCCATCAGTACTGCCACTACACAGTGTGCTCACTGTTATCCATCCATCACTACTGCCACAACACAGTGTACTCACTGTTATCCATCCATCACTCCTGCCACTGCACAGTGTGCTCACTGTTATCCATCTATCACTACTGCCACTACACAGTGTGCTCACTGTTATCCATCCATCACTACTGCTACTACACAATGTGCTCACTGTTATCCACCCTTCACTACTGCCGCTACACAGTGTGCTCATTGTTATCCACCATTCACTACTGCCACTACACAGTGCGCTCACTGTCATCCATCCATCACTACTGCAAATACACAGTGTGCTCACTGTTATCCATCCATCACTACTGCCACTACACAGTGTGCTCACTGTTATCCACCCTTCACTACTGCCACTACACAGTGTACTAACTGTTATCCACCCTTCACTATGGCCACTACACAGTGCGCTCACTGTTATTCACCCTTCACTACTGCCACTACACAGTGTGCTCACTGTTATCCACCCTTCACTACTGCCACTACACAGTGTGCTCACTGTTATCCACCCTTCACTACTGTCACTACACAGTGTACTCACTGTTATCCATCCATCACTACTGCCACTACACAGTGTGCTCACTGTTATCCACCCTTCACTACTGCCACTACACAGTGTGCTCCCTGTTATCCATCCATCACTACTGCCACTACACAGTGTACTCACTGTTATCCATCCATCACTACTGTCACTACACAGTGTACTCACTGTTATCCATCCATCACTACTGCCACTACACAGTGTGCTCACTGTTATCCATCCATCACTACTGCCACTACACAGTGTGCTCCCTGTTATCCATCCATCACTACTGCCACTACACAGTGTACTCACTGTTATCCATCCATCACTACTGCCACTACACAGTGTACTCACTGTTATCCACCCTTCACTACTGCCACTACACAGTGTGCTCACTGTTATCCATCCATCACTACTGCCACTACACAGTGTACTCACTGTTATCCATCCATCACTACTGCCACTACACAGTGTGCTCACTGTTATCCATCCATCACTACTGCCACTACACAGTGTGCTCACTGTTATCCATCCATCACTACTGCCACTACACAGTGTGCTCACTGTTATCCACCCTTCACTACTGCCACTACACAGTGTACTCACTGTTATCCATCCTTCCCTACTACCCCTACACAGTTTACTCACTGTTATCCATCCTTCCCTACTACCCCTACACAGTTTACTCACGGTTATCCATCTTTCATTACTACCCCTACATAGTGTACTCACTGTTATCCATCCTTCACTACTACCCCTACAAAGCGTACTCACTGTTATCCATCCTTCACTACTACCCATTAACAGCATAATCACTGTTATCCATCATTCACTACTAACCCTACACAGTTTACTCACTGTTATCCATCTTTCACTACTACCCTTACATAGTTTACTCACTGTTATCCATCCTTCACTATTACCCCTAAACAGCATACTCACTGTTATCCATCCTTCACTACTACCCCTACAAAGCGTACTCACTGTTATCCATCCTTCACTACTACCCATTAACAGCATAATCACTGTTATCCATCATTCACTACTAACCCAACACAGTTTACTCACTGTTATCCATCCTTCACTACTACCCCTACACAGTGTACTCAATGTTATCCATCCTTCAATACTGCCACTACACAGTGTTCTCACTGTTATCCATCCATCACTACAGCCACTACACAGTGTACTCACTGTTATCCATCCATCACTACAGCCACTACACAGTGTACTCACTGTTATCCATTCTTCACTACTACCCTTACACAGTGTACTCACTGTTATCCATCCATCACTACTGCCACTACAGAGTGTACTCACTGTTATCCATCCATCACTACAGCCACTACACAGTGTACTGTTATCCATCCATCACTACTGCCACTACACAGTGTACTCACTGTTATCCATCCATCACTACTGCCACTACACAGTGTACTCACTGTTATCCATCCATCACTACTGCCACTACACAGTGTACTCACTGTTATCCATCCATCACTACTGCCACTACAGAGTGTACTCACTGTTATCCATCCATCACTACAGCCACTACACAGTGTACTCACTGTTATCCATCCATCACTACTGCCACTACAGAGTGTACTCACTGTTATCCATCCATCACTACAGCCACTACACAGTGTACTCACTGTTATCCATCCATCACTACTGCCACTACAGAGTGTACTCACTGTTATCCATCCATCACTACAGCCACTACACAGTGTACTCACTGTTATCCATCCATCACTACTGCCACTACACAGTGTACTCACTGTTATCCATCCATCACTACTGCCACTACACTGTGTACTCACTGTTATCCATCCATCACTACAGCCACTACACAGTGTACTAACTGTTATCCATCCATCACTACTGCCACTACACTGTGTACTCACTGTTATGCATCCATCAGTACTGCCACTATACAGTGTACTCACTGTTATCCATCCATCACTACTGCCACTACACTGTGTACTCACTGTTATGCATCCATCAGTACTGCCACTACACAGTGTGCTCACTGTTATCCATCCATCACTACTGCCACTACACAGTGTACTCACTGTTATCCATCCATCACTCCTGCCACTGCTCAGTGTGCTCACTGTTGTACATCCATCTCTACTGCCACTACACAGTGTGCTCACTGTTATCCATCCATCACTACTGCCACTACACAGTGTGCTCACTGTTATCCATCCTTCACTACTGCCACTACACAGTGTGCTCATTGTTATCCACCCTTCACTACTGCCACTGCACAGTGTGCTCACTGTTATGCATCCATCAGTACTGCCACTACACAGTGTGCTCACTGTTATCCATCCTTCACTACTGCCACTACACAGTGTGCTCACTGTTATCCATCCATCACTACTGCTACTACACAGTGTGCTCACTGTTATCCACCCTTCACTACTGCCGCTACACAGTGTGCTCATTGTTATCCACCCTTCACTACTGCCACTGCACAGTGTGCTCACTGTTATCCACCCTTCACTACTGCAAATACACAGTGTGCTCACTGTTATCCACCCTTCACTACTGCCACTACACAGTGTACTAACTGTTATCCACCCTTCACTACTGCCACTACACAGTGCGCTCACTGTTATCCATCCATCACTACTGCAAATACACAGTGTGCTCACTGTTATCCATCCATCACTACTGCCACTACACAGTGTACTCACTGTTATCCATCCATCACTACTGCCACTACACAGTGTGCTCACTGTTATCCATCCATCACTACTGCCACTACACAGTGTGCTCACTGTTATCCATCCATCACTACTGCCACTACACAGTGTACTCACTGTTATCCATCCATCACTACTGCCACTACACAGTGTGCTCACTGTTATCCATCCATCACTACTGCCACTACACAGTGTGCTCACTGTTATCCACCCTTCACTACTGCCACTACACAGTGTACTCACTGTTAACCACCCTTCACTACTGCCACTACACAGTGTGCTCACTGTTATCCACCCTTCACTACTGCCACTACACAGTGTGCTCACTGTTATCCACTCTTCACTACTGCCACTACACAGTGTGCTCACTGTTATCCACCCCTCACTACTGCCACTACACAGTGTGCTCACTGTTATCCACCTTTCACTACTGCCAGTACACAGTGTGCTCACTGTTATCCACCCTTCACTACTGCCACTACACAGTGTACTCACTGTTATCCATTCATCACTCCTGCCACTGCACAGTGTGCTCACTGTTATCCACCCTTCACTACTGCCACTACACAGTGTGCTCATTGTTATCCACCCTTCACTACTGCCACTACACAGTGTGCTCACTGTTATCCACCCTTCACTACTGCCACTACACAGTGTACTCATTGTTATCCACCCTTCACTACTGCTACTACACAGTGTGCTCATTGTTATCCACCCTTCACTACTGCCGCTACACAGTGTGCTCATTGTTATCCACCCTTCACTACTGCCACTACACAGTGCGCTCACTGTTATCCATCCATCACTACTGCAAATACACAGTGTGCTCACTGTTATCCATCCATCACTACTGCCACTACACAGTGTGCTCACTGTTATCCACCCTTCACTACTGCCACTACACAGTGTACTAACTGTTATCCACCCCTCACTACTGCCACTACACAGTGCGCTCACTGTTATCCACCCTTCACTACTGCCACTACACAGTGTGCTCACTGTTGTCCACCCTTCACTACTGCCACTACACAGTGTGCTCACTGTTATCCACCCTTCACTACTGCCACTACACAGTGTACTCACTGTTATCCACCCTTCACTACTGCCACTACACAGTGTGCTCACTGTTATCCACCCTTCACTACTGCCACTACACAGTGTGCTCACTGTTATCCACCTTTCACTAATGCCACTACACAGTGTACTCAGTTATCCATCCATCACTACTGCCACTACACAGTGTGCTCCCTGTTATCCATCCATCGCTACTGCCACTACACAGTGTACTCAGTTATCCATCCATCACTACTGCCACTACACAGTGTACTCACTGTTTTCTGTCCATCGCTACTGCCTCTACACAGTGTACTCATTGTTATCCATTCATCACTACTGCCACTACACAGTGTACTCACTGTTATCATTCGCTGCCTGACCACGGTGGAGTGCGGTTGTGCTCTGCACCCCTCTGCTGTTCTCAGGCGAGCTACCTCAGTCCATCAACAACCAATGAGTAGTGAGGACGTGCGCTGCTCATTTTGGGATATCAAAATGGCGGAACGTACAGGAAGGAGAGTAAATACTATCTGCATTGAGCTGGTTCGTGGTATGTTAAGTGGAGATACGATGAACGTTTTTCTCCTAAACATCATCAGGGATACATATGGTATTCCCAATGAGGAATTGTATGGCGTCGCTCTTAATGGTTTGACAAGAATCTTCGTGAAATTTCTACGAGCCGGCTTCTACACAAGAATTGTCGAGCATTACCAGGAACAACGCATGAGTGTGAATTCAGCGATGGATGTCGTGTTACATGACGTCTCTAAGTACTTCACATTGGTGAAGGTACGAAATGTACCCTTCGAGGCCACGGCATATGGCCTCCAGGAGTTTTTTAGCAGTTATGGGACAGTGCATTCTGCAACCATGGGGGTGTGGAGGGATGGTCCATATGAAGGGATGCCGGAAGGTTCTTACACCCTTAAAATGTCTTTAACAAGGCCTATACCATCCTATGTTACGATGACCGGTTATAGAACACAGGTTTATGTGTACTATGCTGGTCAGAGGAAAACATGTCGTCTGTGTAGCTCTTATGAGCACATGGCAGCCCAGTGTCCTAGGAGGCAGGCTCCTCGAGTTCTGGAAACTGCAATTGTGATTCAACAGCCGTGTGATATGGTGCCTGACTCTTGTGCCTCGGGAGGCCGGAGGACTGACCTCTGGAGCGAGGAGGTCGAACGGGAAGTGGCGGCGGCGGAGACGTGTGTCACTCTCCCAGGGGCGTCGGGGGAGTCGAAGGTGACATCTGAGGTGTCTTTAGTCCAGGAAGCTTCGACCCAGGATGGTTTATTGGCAGATGTGATCAAGGATTTTTTGGATGGGGAGGAGCCCTGTGCAGAAGGTGTCCTCAGTTTATGTGAAGCCGGAGCGCTGGAGGGACAACAAATCGTGGAGGAAGACTTGAGTAAGAAAGGGCTAGAGAGTGTGGTGGTCGTGGAGGTACACCAGGAGGATTTGCCTGATGGTGATATGTGTGTAAGTGGAAGTTCTAGGAAAAGAACTGCGGCATCAGAGATAGACGAGGTCATTACCCCGGGGCAGAGGCCGGGGAAGAAGTCATGGGCAGCGGTGGTGGAGCCAATGCCACATAGTGGTAGAGGTGCGCCTGAGTTGCACAGTGGGAAAGGGAGGGGGGAGGTGACTGCACAGGAAAACTCGAGTGGCAAGGGTACACGTAATGTGAAAAGTGCAGTGAGTAAATCCCAGCGGCATAGGGGAAAGCCGCCACTTCTATAATTTTCAGATGTGTCACGCTTAATGTTAATGGACTTAAGACTGAAGTCAAGAAAGTTTGGTTAGAGTGTTTTTTAAGGCGGTTTGATGTCGACATATGCTTTTTGCAAGAGCATAATCACAGGGCTGGATGTGTGTTGCGGGTGAAAGGATATCGGAGGGTCGTGAGGGAGGATGGTGTCTGGGGTGAGAGTCGAGCTAGTTTCGTAGGAGTTTACATGCCAGCAACTAGTAATACCAGGGTAAAAGTAGATTTTGTCAGGGAGGTATTGCTGTATCACTTGAGAGGTTTGCCTGCTATAACAGTAATAGGAGGTGATTGAAATTGTGTGATTCGGAGTGGTGATGTCGAACCGAGAGGGGCGGGTTGTGTGTTGAGTGTTCTGAGGGATGTATTGCGAGATATCGGAGTTGTTGATGTGGTGGGGAGGGGGGGCTACCTAGTGGAGCACACGTTCGTCCGTAGGGGATATGAAGCGCGATTGGACCGAATCTATATTAAGCAGGGTATAGATGTTGTGAGGGTGCAAACCTTCGATGTGGGGTTTTCTGATCACAGGGCGGTTATAGCAGACTTGATGTGGGATGGAGTGGTGCGTATTTATTCTGGGTACTGGAAATTAAATGTAAGGCTTCTTAAGGAGGAGGGGGAGGGGCCCTTTTTCAGTGATTGGTGGTTGCATTTTTGGGAGGCTAGGGACAGGGAGATAGATCTGTTAGATTGGTGGGAAATGCAGGCCAAACCTGAAATAGTGAATTTTTTTAAGGTTAAGGGACGAGAAGAGGCGAGGTGGCGTTTTGGGTTGCAAAATTATCTGGAGGGACAGTTGCAAGACTGTTATGTTGGGGGAAGTGGTAGGAGGGATTATATGGATAGTCTGCGGAGTAGAATAGCTGAATTACACAATGATAGGTTTGATGTAATTAGGGTTAGAGCGGGGTTAGGGGACGTATTGTGGGGTGATAAGCCATCCGGGTATGTTTTACGTAAATTTCGGGACCGACAGAGTGTAACCACCATTCTACAATTGGAGACAAGCCCTGGGGTGGGAGGGTATCCAGAGGGTCGGGTCCTATCCAATACGGAAAGTATGAGTCTCTATGCTGATAGTTGGTTTAGGGAGAAATGGAGTTGGAGGGAGGGGGGTTCCTGGGAGGGTATTTTTGAAGGGGGGTTCCATAGTGTTTTAAGTGAGCAGGATAGAGTGGGGTTGGAGGTTGGTATAAGTGAGGTTGAGGTGGAAGAGGCAGTTTTCGGGATGAGTACCGGGAAAACACCAGGGATAGACGGAATACCAAATGATTTTTATAGAGCACATTGGGGGTGTATTAGGCAGTGCTTTGTTAGGGTATTGGATCATATGTTAACTAGTGGGAAGTTGGGCACATTGCAAAGTACGGGTGTCATAGTTTTGGTGCCAAAGCAGAGGGGGGGTAGAGAGTTGAGTGCTTACCGAGCAATATCTCTGATGTGCGCAGATTACAAGGTTTTTGCTAAAATTTTGGGTAATAGACTGAAGAAGGTCATGGGGTCGGTGATACATGGGGGACAGTTTGGTATCCCGAGGAGGAGTATGCGGGCAGGTCATGGACGTATTCGGGATTTCCTTGAGGGTAGTAGTAAGGGAGGTATTCTAGGTCTGGATTGGGAGAAAGCTTATGATTATGTGGATAGGGAATTTTTGATTGAGAGTATGGTGAGAATGGGTTTTGGAGGGAGGGTGGTGGGATGGGTGAGGACATTGTATGCGGATGCATCGATGAGAGTTCAGGTAAATGGTAGGTTGGGTAGTCCTGTAAGCATGGGGAGGGGTTTAAGGCAGGGGTGTCCACTCTCCCAAATACTCTTTGCATGTATGCAGAATCCTTTCTATGTTATGGTTGATGGTGGGATGGGAAGGATGGGGGAGAGTGGAGGCTTTTGTGGGAATATTGTTGGTTATGTAGATGATACAACTGTTTTACTTAATGAGATAGAAGATTTAAGTAAAGTGGGAAGGGTAATTGAGATTTTTGGGAATGCTACTGGGATGAGAGTTAATAAGCAGAAATCACGATTGCTGGAGGTAGGTGCTTGGGTAGGCAGGACCTTGGGGGAGGAGTTTGGCTGGATAACTGTAGAAAGGCTAAAGATTTGTGGGATTTTGTATTTGGCAGATGCACAGGAGAGCAGGAGGGTTAATTCAGAAATGGTAATGGACAGAGCTTTGAGTAGGCTCAGGAGTCTATGGGCCGGGGACATAACCTTGCATCAAAGGGTTGTGGTGGTAAATATGCTAATTTATAGTAAGGTGTGGGGAGTGGCAGAAATTTATCCCTTACGAAGTCAGGATATTATAGAATTACAAAGAAGAGTATTAAGGTATGTGTGGGGTTTTGGGAGGGCATGGTTGGGCAAAGATGTGGTAATGACTGCGGTAAGGCAGGGGATTGGGATTGATGGCATTAGGAACTAGGGTGAAGGCGTTATATGTGAAGCAGAGGTATATTCGGGCAGTGGGGGAAAGGGGTATCCGGGTGGGGGAGGTGATGGGGGATATCCGCAAATGGTGGGGAGGAAGGGACTTAGTGGAGTGTGAAGATATGTTGAGGTTTATGTTAAAGGTTCACAATGTAACAAAACTCAAGGTAAAACGGTTGGTGGGTGTGGGTCGTCGTCAGGAATCACTGCAGGGGATGGCAGTGTATCCCACATATGATTGGAGAGTGATATGGGTGGAATTTAGTAAACTAAAAATACAGGCAAGAGTGAGGGAATTAGTATATAGATTTCTTATGGGGACGTTAGCATCGAAAGAGGTGCTAAGACGAATGGGTTTTGTGAGAGAGGCGTCATGCTGTTTTTGTGGGGAAGTTGAAACGGCTTTCCATGTAGTATATTTTTGTTCTGCTTTGGAGGTGGTAAGAGTGTGGTTGAAGAGGGTTTTCCTTTTATTGGGGGGGGGTCAGGTATCACCCCTAAGGGCTTTAATGTTAGATATGGGAGGGGTGCCCAACGAGGTGGGGAGGGCTATCAGATACGTAATAGTTGTTTACTTGTATGTTTCTTGGGGGATGAGGGAGGTGGGGGGAAACATTAGGATAAACGCGTTAGCGGCGTGTTTTTATAGGACAGCATGTAGGAACAAACAATTATATGGGGGACGGTGGGTAACTAGTTTTCCGGAGGGATATCGTGGTTTTACTGTTGCACGTTTACTCCGCTTGGTGACGGGGTGAGAGACAAGGGGTTGATCTCTTCAGTGGTGTGCCCTCTTGGAGTGCTTGGATGCCTGATGTGGAATGGTTGACTGGTTTGCAAGGTGTTTTGATGTGGGTAAAGTTATTTGCAGGGAGCCGTAGGGGGCTCCGGGGTATGTAGACCTTATGATTTTCGTAAAACCACAGAGTTTAAAGTTGTATGTGATTTTTTTTTTTTTTTTATTGTTATAAGAAACATTTTATATAGGGGGTTTATATTCATATGTATATGTGAGGATATGTTTATATATTCGAATCTGATGATAGCTTTATCCTTGTCATACGTCTTTTTTTTTTATCGTTTTGAAAAGGTGCATTATGGACTATGCACGAGAATATATAGGTATTTTATGGGGTTTATATATACCCTTCATTTTGTATGGAAGGTTATATTATATATTGAGTGTTAATCGGTAACATTAACTTTGTGTGTGTGTAGGTGTGTTAGTGGGAACCAATGTCTTAGGTATAGTTCTATCAGTGGATGTAATATTTTGTATAATCCAGTTTCTTCTGTACGAACACATGTGCACATATGAGTAGGTGTGTATGTGCATGCGTATATATATACATATATATATATGATTGTAGGACTTATTCCTACATGTTTTATAATGACTCCGACGTTTTGTATTAGTAGTCGGTATGTTTTTTCTTTTCGTAAATAGGTTGGGTTATTTCCGTAGAATTTTGTTATATCAATGTGTTAAAATGTTTTTTGTTTGTTTGTGTGTGTACTGACATTGTCTGCCACGGTTGTTGTTTTGCTAATTGTCGGCTTGTGTTTCTTTATGGTTTATGTGTATGTTGCTTAAAAAAAAAAAAAAAAAAAAAAAAAAAAGTATTTTTTTATCACTTATGGTGCATATAGTCAGTTAATGTTCAGTTAAGCACATTTTACTAATATCACTGTATACAAGCAAGGTATATTTTTTGTGGGTCTATAATTAGTTTAAGAAACTAGGTAGGGGGTTGGTCATACATTCTAGATCTGTAAAAGTCTTATGTTAATTATTACGGGCTTTTTGCATATTTTGGTTCCATTTTAAATATATAAAAAAAAATAATACCATGATTCAATTTCAAGTGTCATGTAGGGTTTTGTTAGTAATTTTATATAACCATTGTACCATTGAGTGTGCAATGCATTAGTTTATTTGAGATTGTTTTTTGTATATAAAGTTTTATATACGTTATGAATAAGTGTGTCAGGTTTTGGATTATATAGTTATTTTGTGTTTTAGTGTATGGTCAGTTGTGGGTTGTCCTCTGTTTAATTATATGTATGTTGTTTTCTTGTATAATGCTTCGTTTCTTGTTTTAGTAAATTATGTATCCCATATATGTATACTGTGTTTTTTAAATAAAATATAAAAAAAAACTCACTGTTATCTATCCTTCACTACTACCCCTACACAGTGTACTCGCTGTTATCTATCCTTCACTACTACCCCTACACAGTGTACTCGCTGTTATCCAGCCTTCACCACTACCCCTACACAGTGTACTCACTGTTATCCATCCTTCACTACTACCCCTACACAGTGTACTCACTGTTATCCATCCTTCACTACTACCCCTGCACAGTGTACTCGCTGTTATCCATCCTTCACTACTACCCCTGCACAGTGTACTCGCTGTTATCCATCCTTCACCACTACCCCTACACAGTAAACTCATTGTTTTTATTTCTTTACTGTTACTCCTGAATCCTTCTAAAATTAACTGTCACTGACAACAAGAGGTCAAGCACTAAAGCCGCAGATTTGCACCTAAATATTTTCAATATTTTCTCAAGTAAACTTACCATTATGTTGGTAGTGGATGTTTCAGCAGGTACGTTGGTGCGTTGTAGCTTCCTCAGCCACCACAACACAATGTGTCGACCTTGCAGCCTCGCACACTCCAAAGGTGTTTGTCCCAGTACATTTTTGACATCATGGTTGAAGCCAAACTTGAGCAGGCACTGAGCTGCCTCTACACCTGTGATAAATATTATTTATTAATGGGGGTTAATTTAGTATATCGTGGCATCACAGTACGGCCGATTTTCATGGTAATCTTACTTCAATAATCGTCTTAAAGGTGTTTCTCGTGTGTTATATGGAAAACCATATTTATATAATTACAACATAAATTATATTTTAAAAAATGGGGAATTAAAAGTGTAGATAGAAGAAGAAAGAAAAAAGTCCTTAAGTGGTAGAAAATAATTTTAATAAACAACCTTGGAAATTTTCTTAATGTTACACTTACATTGTAAATATGGCGTCACACAGAACCTTGCTGCAATGTTTATTTGTGTGATGTTGGTGAGTGAGATAACAGAGTAGGTAGTGTTTAACTTTGTATAAGCTGGTGCTGAGCTGTAGAGTTTTACTAACATCATGGAGCACTATGAGGTGATACTATGTGTACTAATATACCACCAAACTTAATGAAGACACTGAGATGGGAATTATTGTATTGGATGATGTCAAGTTGTGATCATTCTTGTAAGATCACTGGTATCAGACACAGCTCACACCTTCTGTCTCAGTATTCTCACTCTCCCATTTTTTTGTTGTGAAATAAACAACTTATTGTGTCCGATCTTTCCTAAATATGTTTAAAATGGTATTATTATTTTAAACTAATTTTTTCCTCTCTGATTAATATGTATTATGGAGAAGTTTATAATCAAAAGAAAAATACGCAGATAACCCGCACAAAGGAGACTGGGACTTATGACGACATTTTGGTCTGACTTGAACCATTAACTAGACACAAAGAAGAGCGAAGGTGAGGGATCCAATATATATACAAGAGTGAGACGAAGTCAAGAGTAGTGGAACCAGAAGAGGAAGTAGTATAATAGTAGTAGTAATAATAGTTGTGGAGGTGGGAGTAGTGGGGAGAAGTAGAGCAACATTGACACAGAGAGCAATAAGAAGGTAGTTGTGTGAGTAAAACAATGATAATAGTAGTAGTGTTAGTCGAGGAAGTCTAAAAACAAGAGAATAAACAAGAAAAAAGGAGCACTGCAAGAAAGCAGAATTGGAAATAGTGGAACAATGGTAGAGGTGGTAATAAGAAGATAGTGTTAGTGAAACAAGAACAAGAGACAACAGGAGAGGAATAAAGGAGCATCACAGCAGAGATAATGACCGACGAAGGTAGGACAAAAAACTAAGTGAAAAAAAACTCAGGCAAAAGAAAGGAAACGCAAAGCAAATATAGTAAAACGGAAGAAGTTAAGAGAGGAGGTGATAATGATCAGGTAAAGTTACGAGTGTTCTGAATTTCTGAACATTAACAATGTAATGAAAAAGGAAGACAACTACAGAGGCAAAGTTAACTTTTATACATATTGTGGCTCCCTTCTCTCCACGTTTTCATGTGACTAGTTAATAGTCCATGACGAACTATTAACTATAGCTCAGGTCACGGTGTTGTACCTATTTATAATTAAATTTTTTTTTTAATAAATTATATTAGTGCTATATGTGACTATTACTGTGTTATACATGTTACAACTGACAGGTACTCGTCTTCTGGTATCATTGTGTCATGTTACAACTGACAGGTACTCGTCTTCTGGTATCATTGTGTCATGTTACAACTGACAGGTACTCGTCTTCTGGTATCATTGTGTCATGTTACATCATTGTGTCATGTTACACCTGACAAGTACTCGTCTTCTGGTATCTGTCATGTTACACCTGACAGGTACTCGTTACACCTGACAGGTACTCGTCTTCTGGTATCATTGTGTCATGTTACACCTGACAGGTACTCGTCTTCTGGTATCATTGTGTCATGTTACACCTGACAGGTACTCGTCTTCTGGTATCATTGTGTCATGTTACACCTGACAGGTACTCGTCTTCTGGTATCATTGTGTCATGTTACACCTGACAGGTACTCGTCTTCTGGTATCATTGTGTCATGTTACAACTGACAGGTACTCGTCTTCTGGTATCATTGTGTCATGTTACACCTGACAGGTACTCGTCTTCTGGTATCATTGTGTCATGTTACACCTGACAGGTACTCGTCTTCTGGTATCATTGTGTCATGTTACACCTGACAGGTACTCGTCTTCTGGTATCATTGTGTCATGTTACACCTGACAGGTACTCGTCTTCTGGTATCATTGAGACTAATATGTAACGTAAATTATTATCAATGTAAGGTAATATTCCTAAATGTACTGGATCAGGAACTACATCAGGTTGGTAGACAACAACAACAACAACAACAACAACAACAACAACAACAACAACAACAACAACAACAACAACAACAACAACAACAACAACAACCACCCACACAGGTTCTAACATTTTTCCAAATGACTGTGAAAACTGTTATTGTTTTACACAATGGCAGGATTCTTGGTAGATGAATGGTTCAGAGAACCGACATGTTGATAAATTAGACGCATGTGCAACTCTTGGGTATCTTTATTGACGAAACGTTTTGCCACACAGTGGCTTCATCAGTCCAAACAAAGGAGAATCGTGAAGAGCAGGGGGAAAATGAGGTAATCAGTCCCTCGACCTTGAGTCGATGTGATCACTCCATCAATCTTGAATAGAATACAGCATATGAAGGGAGAAGTGGCTTATATACCGCAGGCAAGAGAGATGCAGCAGTCGTAGGTGGTGTTCTTCATGATTCTCCTTTGTATGGACTGATGAAGCCACTGTGTGGCAAAACGTTTCCTCAATAAAGATACCCTAGAGTTGCACATGAATCTAATTTATCAGGATTCTTGGTGCCATTTCTTTGTATCATAAACAATAAAATAACATGTACGTCTTGGCACTATTATTACTTCTAGTTCATACTACACTTGTAATTGTTCATGTTTATGTATGTGTATACACACTGATCAGTGGTTCCTTTATTTTGCTTAATTCTCTTCTTATGGTCTATCTTATCAACTCCATGGGAAACTGTGTTAGAATTCTTCCCCATCAGAAGTGAATGTTATAACGGGTGACAAAAATGCCGTGAACAAGGGGCTAGCAACCTCTTAGCTTGCATAAATTACTAATTGGAAAAGTCATCAAATTTAAACGGTGGGATGTTTGAATGTGTGAGAGGGTGATATGGATGTTAAGAAGGAAATGATTGTGAATGCTAAGAATTAAAAGAAGCTGGATGTCTTGCATCTATTAGAAATAAATTAAAAGGGGTAAGATGGTAAGATAATTTCAGTATGGAGATATGAATGGGATTAGTTCATGTGTGTCTGAGAGAATGAGACCTAAGACAGGAAGAACAAAAACATTAAAAATTAAATTATGGAAAGAAAAAGGGCAATGAAAGAACATAAATTTAAAATTGATGTGGATAAAAACAAGGGTGGGAGGTGAGAAGTGGTTAATAGTAAGTGTTATGTGCCTAGGAAGAGAAAAGAGTGGAAGAAAGACATAGATTTATAGCAGGAGTTAGGCGAGAATTTAGGAAGTTTTGAACCGAGAGAGAAAATAATTGTTGTGGTGACCAACAAGCTATAGTGTGAGAAACTCTTGCAGAAAGTGTAGTAGGTAAGTGTTGAGTACCAGGAGTAAATGCTAATGAGGAATCTCTAATTAATATATGCATGGAAAGAGGTTTAGTAACAAATAACAAATATACATATATATATATATATATATATATATATATATATATATATATATATATATATATATATATATATATATATATATATATATATATATATATATATATATATATATTTAAATAAAGGGAGGGGTAGTTATGGGTTAGTAGATAAAATGATGATGTGTAGACTTAGGGATATGTATATTTTTAGAAAACCGACAGACATTTCACTTCATCTTTTAGTGTGAAAGTAAAATATAGATAGATTACAAGGAGAATGTTATCAGTGGGTAAGAGAGAAGGTAAGTTAATAAATTAAATGAATCAGATAAGACATTAGCAACTGTTACGAAATAAGCAGAGAAAGAGAGTACAGGTGATGATGAGGTGGTCGTGGAGGTATAGTGTAGAAATATGAATAAAGAATGTAGTGCAGAAATATAGGGGTAGTGGAGGGTGGGTGCAGGAGGGAAGAGGAGCAATTGGTGGAATAACGAGGTTAGACAGTAAGAGAAAAGTTGGGAGATGAAAGGTTTCTGCAGTATAGATGTTATAAACAGAATGAGGAGTATATGGAGAGTAAAAAAGATGTTAAAAGAGTGATGAGGAAGGTGACTTTTAAACAAACTTTGGTAAAAATAAGAAACAGATGTAGAGTGACATCTCTAAGTTAAGAAGCCTTGGGAACAATTGTATTTAACTGTTAACAAAAAGAAAATGAACCATTAAATGTAGAACTGGAGGTACTAGGAAGATGGAAGAAATGCTTTAAGATGTTATTAAATGTTGATAAAGTGAAGGAAGCGAGGAGTGACGAAGAGCCAGATGTGAGTGTATAGGAGGTGCACATGACAGTGGGTAAGCAGATAAAAGGGAATTAAGCAGGAGAGATAGATGGGATAAGACAGTTATGAACAGGTGGGTTATAGTTTTAGAGCAGTTGATGTGTTTCAACATGTGCATTAAAGAGAGGAAGGTACTTAAGGAATAGCAGAGAGAATGTGTAGTTCCTCTGTTTAGGGGAAAAGGGATTAAAGAGACTGTAAGAATTATAGGGGAATAAGTCTGGAAAAGTTTATTGTAAAGTTATTACTGAATTATGGTTAAGACAGAAATACTAATTACTTACACTGAAGCACAAGAGGGAATAATACTTTGATAAGGGTACGAAATTTTTCATTGTAGTTATTGGTTTAGAAAATGCATATGAGAGGGTTTATAATGAAACAATGTGGCAAGTGTTGCACCAGTATGGAAAGCTTGTAAGTTATATAAAGCAGTAAAAAGCTTTTATGTGAATAATAAGGCTCAGATTAGGTTACAAATGGTGGAAAGAGTGAGATTTATTTTCCAGTAAAAGCAGATCTTATGCAGGTATGTGTGACGTCACCATGGTTGGTGATGTAAAATAAGTGAATGTTAGGGTGTTGTTGAGAGGTATAGCATTGAAAAATAGTGAATCTGTTATGGAGTGAGAGCTGTCACAGTTGATTTTTGCCGATGACTTGGTTCCTTTGAGGGATTCTGAAGAGAAATTGCGATGGAGAGTAAACGATTTGAAACGGTATGTAAAAGAAGAAAATTATATATAAGCAGAGGATTATATATAAGCAGAGATTTGATATTTGATTGGTGGGAGGAAGTATGAAGTATGGAGTCAGTGGATGGTTCTATGAGAATTGAGGTGAACCATAGAATTAACGAAGGGAAGGTGGATGGTGCATTGATGTATCAGTGGAGACAAGGAACTTTATAATGTTACCAACACTGTTATAAGGATGTGAGGCATAGGTTTCGAATGTTGCAGTGAGAAGATTGGAGACAGTAGAGATCTCTCTTTGAAGGCAACATTTATTGTGAGTATTATGCAAATAATTCAGATGTTGCAGATTAAAAAGGGATGTATGGAGTCACAAAAATTATTAATCAGAGGACTGAGGAAAAGTTGTTGAGGTATTTTGGACAAAGCTGGATGGGTAGGTAGGCACATGAATTAGGAGTGGAGGGAAGGAGAAATTGGAAATACATGAAAGGAAGGGACTATAGTAGGTTATGAATGGACATTCAGCAGGCCTTAACGAGAGTGTTACATAGGAATGAAAACAAAAGTTTTTTTTTTATGATTTCAGGTGCTGTTGGAGTGTGAGCAATGTAACATTTATGAGGGAATCTAAGGAAACTGGATATCAGGACTTGAACCCTTGTTATGTTCCATTTCGAAGGGTCATCTGAACTATAATGTCAACCCACTTCTGACCAAGACAGTGATAGAGTGACAGTACAAAAAAAGTCTTCTTAGGCCACCTTACATCTGAGGGAGAAGACCAGAATTTAAAAGTAAAATATATAACAGCAAACACTTGTCTTCCTTTGATGGTCACTGATATCAGGATGAGAAGTTTCCTATTTTATGATGAGAAATGTGCGTCTCATTACATTTTATTGTTCTTGTAATTAATTATATTTGAATTATTTATTATGAATAAAATATACAACTGAATTAATTTAAAACAGTGAATTGTTTAAAACTGAAATTGTTTTGGGAGATACTGTGGGTTAACATAGTTTAAAGTTGTTATATCCCCACCTGTTTTTAACATTTATATCTTTTTCCTGTCAATCACAGCTGCCTTATCCCCTTTCATTCTACCCACTGGGGGAAGTTCGTGGGGCAATGGGTAGAATGGAAGGAGGTAAGGCAGCTGGGATTCACGGGAAAAAGATAGAAATATAGGGAATATAGTTTTGGAGTGGTTGGAGCAATTATTTAATAAATGTATGGAAGAGGGTAAGGTACCTAGGTATAGGTAGAGAACATGTATAGTTCCTTTATATAAAGGCAAAGGGGACAAAAGGAAGTGTAAAAATTATAGGGGATTAAGTCTGTTTAGAATACCTGGTAAAGTGTATGGTAGAGTTATTATTGAAAGAATTAAGAGTAAGACGGAGAGTAGAATAGCAGATAAACAAGGAGTCTTTAGGAAAGTTAGGGGGTGTGTAGACCAAGTGTTTACAGTGAAACATATATGTGAACAGTATTTAGATAAGGCCAAAGAGGTTTTTGTGGCATTTACGGATTTGAAAAGGCATATGATAGGGTGGATAGGGGGCAATATGGCAGATGTTGCAGGTGTATGGTATAGGAGGTAGGTTACTGAAAGCAGTGAAGAGTTTTTACGAGGATATTGAGGCTCAGGTTAGAGCATGTAGGAGAGAGGGAGATTATTTCCCAGTAAAAGTAGGCCTTAGACAAGGATGTGTGATGTCACCGTGGTTGTTTAATATATTTATACATGGGGTAAAGAGAGGTGAATGCGAGGGTCTTGGCAAGAGGTGTGGAGTTAAAAGATATAGAATCAAACACAAAGTGGGAGTTGTCACAGTTGCTCTTTGCTGATGACACAGTGCTTTAGGGAGATTCTGAAGAGAAGTTGCAGAGGTCGGTGGATGAATTTGGTAGGGTATGTAAAAGAAGAAAATTAAAAGTGAATATAGGAAAGAGTAAGGTTATGAGGATAACAGAAAGATTAGGTGCCGAAAGATTGGATATCAGATTGGAGGGAGAGAGTATGGAGGAGGTGAATGTATTCAGATATTTAGGAGTGGACGTGTCAGCAGATGGGTCTATGAAGGATGAGGTGAATCATAGAATTGATGAGGGGAAAAGGATGAGTGGTACACTTAGGAGTCTATGGAGACAAAGAACTTTGTCCGTGGAAGCAAAGACGGGAATGTATGAGAGTATAGTTGCGCCAGCACTCTTATATGGGTGTGAAGTATGGGTGATAAATGTTGCAGCGAGGAGAAGGCTGGAGGCAGTGGAGATGTCATGTCTGAGGGCAATGTGTGGTGTGAATATAATGCAGAGAATTCGTAGTTTGGAAGCTAGGAGAAGGTGTGGGATTACCAAAACTGTTATCCAGAGGGCTGAGGAAGGGTTGTTGATGTGGTTCGGACATGTAGAGAGAATTGAAACAAAACAGCATGACTTCGAGAGTGTATAAATGTGTAGTGGAGGGAAGGCGGGGTAGGGGTCGGCCTAGGAAAGGTTGGAGGGAGGGGGTAAAGGAGGTTTTGTGTGCGAGGGGTTTGGACTTCCAGCAAGCATGAGTGAGCACATTTGATAGGAGTGAATGGAGGCAAATGGTTTTTAATACTTGACGTGCTGTTGGAGTGTGAGCAAAGTAATATTCATGAAAGGATTCAGGGAGACTGGCAGGCCGGACTTGAGTCCTGGAGATGGGAAGTACAGTGTTAATGTTGCAGTTTTATAACTGTAGTATAAAGCATCCCTCTAACAAAACAGTGATGGAGTGAATGATGGTGAAAGTTTTTCTTTTTTCGGGCCACCGATGACATATTCGGAATCAGCACCACAAACTGACCCTAAAATCGTCAAGAAATGAATGTTGATTGTTTTTCTAAATTATTCTCCATATCCTTATCAGATTATTATTGTTCATTCATTCTGTGTCAATAATTATTAAATAACACTAGACCCACATCACCAAGATTTCTGTTGTGGTCAACAAATTATCAGATAACTCATTACATATAAGATTCTCCATTAAGTTAATTTCTCTGTTCATATGTCTACTTATTACACCTGGAATACATATGAATTTTAATACATTAAAAATATGGTTGGTAAAATTTACATTAAGAAAAATATATTATTAGTGAGAATACCTTCAGCTCTGGCTGCATAGTGAAATGCAGTATTATGATCATTGTCTTCTGCATTGTGATCACAACGTTCATCATGTAATAACAGTTCCATAATTCCAGTGTGGTTAATCAAGGCAGCATAATGTAATGGTGTCTGACCTTCATCATTCCTAGAGTTAGGATCAACACCAGCTTTAAGAAGCATCTTCACACAATCCTCAGCTGTAATGTCAAGATTATTATAATTATTAAGAAGCATCTTCACACAATCCTCAGCTGTAATGTAATGATAATTATCATTATTAAGAAGCATCTTCACACAAAGCTGTAATGTAATGATAATTATCATTATTTCACACAATCCTCAGCTGTAATGTCAAGATTATTATAATTATTATTATTATAATAACAATAATCTCCTTCTTTTCTTTTTCTACTTCTTATTCTATTTATTATTATTATTAGTATTAGTAGTAGTAGTAGTAGTAGTAGTAGTAGTAGTAGTAGTAGTAGTAGTAGTAGTAGTAGTAGTAATAATAATATTAATAGTATTACTGTTATATGGTTATATTGTTTTATTATTTTTTAATTATTGTTATCATTATTCTTTGTAAAAATTTTATTAATTTAGAGTAATACTAATAATACTGATAATAAAATATTGATAACAAGAATAATAATAACAAAAATAAAAATAATCATAAAAATAAAAATAATCGTAAAAGTAATAATAATAATAATAATAATAATAACAATAATAATAATAATAATAATAATAATAATGATAATAATAATAATAATAATAATAATAATAATAATAATAATAATAATAATAATAATAATAATAATAATAATAATAATATTATGTTAATAATACATATTTATTTAGTTTTAAATATTATTATTATTTATTATTTTAACTGGGAAATGTTGGGAGTAAAATAAAATTTACAACAAGAATTACGAAACCGAAACAAGACCTCAATTTCATCGCTTAAAACTACAGGCACAACGACTCCGACTTCCAAAAAGGTTATCTTCAAGGCATCATCTCAGCGGTCATCTCAACACGCAGCTCCCCAGTGCATCATCTCAGCGGTCATCTCAACACGCAGCTCCCCAGTGCATCATCTCAGCGGTCATCTCAACACGCAGCTCCCCAGTGCATCATCTCAGCGGTCATCTCAACACGCAGCTCCCCAGTGCATCATCTCAGCGGTCATCTCAACAGTGCATCATCTCAGCGGTCATCTCAACACGCAGCTCCCCAGTGCATCATCTCAGCGGTCATCTCAACACGCAGCTCCCCAGTGCATCATCTCAGCGGTCATCTCAACACGCAGCTTCCCAGTTATACCTCGACGTTACATCATTGCACTTAAAGCTTTATTAGAAGACACGACCATCAGGGTCACCACCGCTGATAAAGGAGGTGGTGTCGTAATCTTGAACACTGACGATTACAGGAACAAAATGCTCAGTGACCCAGATACCTACAAACTTCTCACAACAAACCAAGTGGACAACCTTACCAAAACATTTCTTCACAAGACTCGCCGCATTCTGAGGGACTCAGAACAAGGGAAGAAACTACTACACACTATTCCCAGCAATCCCAGACCTGCCAGAATGTAGGGTCTGCCAAAAACTTATAAGCCAGTTACTGAGTCCAATATCCTTGGGAATAGTCAGTGCTCCCCACAAACTCTCAGGAATTCTTGTTAAACATTTCTCTAAACTCTTGTGCACAATCAGTCCAGCACATCTCAAACACTCGGATGATTTCTCAGTCACGTTCGCAACATTAACATCAGGAACAAGAAACTCTCCAGCCTTGATGTATCATCTCTATTCAACAAAGTATCTATTACACAAGCCATCGATCTCTTGCACAGGAAAATTTATGACTCACTCGACCTTCCTCTTCCAGCCACCGATTTCATCGACCTTGTTGAACTATGTGCTGGCTTTATATGTTTCTCTTTCGAAGATCATTTCTTTCAGCAGACTTTTGGAATACCCATGGGTTCGCCACTTAGTGCCATTCTGGCGAACCTATATATAGAACATCTTGAAGCTGAGCGATTTTCCATTATTATGCTCTCTTCTGTCACCTGGCTCCAATATGTTAATGACATTCTCATCATAATTCCCTGACGCTTCAACGTTCAAGCTCTCCAAGACAAGCTCAACCAGGTCGAGCCCTCAATCCAGTTCACACTAGAAGAAGAAGTCGACAGCACTCTTCCTTTCCTTGATGTTCTTCTCTGCAAAGCTGACCATGAACTTCGTTTTAGAGTCAATCAAAAACCTACCAACCAACACGATCTTCTCCACTTCTACTCTCACTGCAACACCGAAACTAAGCGTTGTGTAATTAGAGGCTTGTTCCTGCTCGCGCTCAGAATCTGCAGCAATGATTTCCTTTAAGAAGAATGCTCTCTAACTGAACAGTTATTTTCTAAACTTCACTATCCTGATCACTTCATTAGAGACTGCAGACGACGGTCATTAAACATCTTTAACACACCCAGAGAAGACACTGCCGAGAAGAGATACATAGTCCTCCTAAGCAACGCCATTGCTAAACACGTTTCCAACAACTTTTCCAATACCTCAATCCAAGTATCTACCTCCACATCCACTACCATCAAGAACATTACTAGTAATAGACAGAACAAGCGTCAATCCTTGTAATGACTACAACAAATTATACGTGGGCGAAACGTCAAGAGACCTCCAAACACGTATTTCAGAACACCAGTACGTAGGCACATCTGACGATTTAAGGAATGCTTGTGTTCAACACCGAAATTCACACAACCATTTAATCAAATACAGAAACGAAAGACTTATTGCCAGAGAAGACAACACTCAATAATGAAGAATCCTGGAGTCATCACTTATCTGTATATCCAACAACTTCAACCAGAACAACGGCTTCTATAACATAGCTGAACCCCTCGCAAAGAAACGTCTTCATCGCTATCCCACATAAGAATGGAGCAACACTGCAAATGGTCTACTCATATACTTTCCCAATCTCTCTTTAAATCCCCCCAAGGTCCTAGACTCTGTCACCGTACTCAGAAAATTGTCACATGCAGCATTCTCCACTTGACCCAGCATTCCTCACCTGACTCCACCTTATATATACTCACGTACTTTTCACCCAGGTAGATCTGTTTGTGACTTGCAAAAGCCCACAGTGTTGGCGATACGTTGTCAATAAAGGATCACATTATACTGCTTACGTGTTTATTTTTCCATGCCCATCATCCACTTATTCACCTCGATGATATCTCCCCTAATTCTACGTCCCTCCAGAGAGTGAAGATTCAAGGCTCTAAGCCTATCTTAAGAACATAAGAAAGGAGAAACACTGCAACAGGCCTACTGACCCACGCAGAGCAGGTCCATGTCCCCCCCCCGGATAAGCCCAATGACCCACCCAGTCTGGTCACCTCCACTCGAGGATGGAGCACGGCACCAGACCCAGCACCACAAGCTAGTCAGGTCCAACTCACAACCACCCACACCCACTCATGTATTTATCTAACCTATTTTTAAAACCACACAACGTTTTAGCCTGAATAACTGTACTCGGGAGTTTGTTCCACTCATCCACGACTCTATTACCAAACCAGTGCTTTCCTATATCCTTCTTGAATCTGAATTTTCCCAACTTGAAACAATTGCTGCGAGTCCTGTCTTGGCTGGAAATTTTCAGCACGCTGTTTACATCCCCTTTATTTATTCCTGTTTTGCATTTATACACCTCGATCATATTCCCCCTAATTCTACACCTTTCGAGAGAGTGCAGATTCAGGGCCCTCAGTATATACTCATAGGGAAGATTTCTGATACATGGGATCATCTTTGTCGTCCTCCTCTGTATGTTTTCCAGAGCATTTATATCCATTCTGTAATACGGTGACCAGAACTGAGCAGCATAGTCTAAATGAGGCCTAACCAATGATATAAAGAGTTGAAGAACAACCTGAGGACTTCTCTTATTTATACTTCTAGATATGAAGCCAAGAATTCTGTTAGCTTTATTGTGAACACTAATGCACTGTTGTCTTTGTTTGAGATTACTGCTAACCAGAACTCCTAAATCCTTTTCGCAATCAGTAGTATTAAGATCTACATTATTTAGTTTATATATGGCATGGTTATTTAACTGTCCAACATTTAGAACTTTGCATTTGTCAATATTAAACTGCATCTGCCACTTCTCCGACCATTGCATCAGTCTATTCAAATCATCCTGGAGTGCTCTACTGTCCTCATTAGAATGAATTGGACGGCCTATTTTGGTGTCATCAGCAAATTTGCTTATGTCGCTATTTATTCCCTCATGTATGTCGTTTATGTAAATTGTGAACAACAACGGACCCAACACTGACCCCTGAGGAACACCGCTTGTGACGTGCCCCCATCCTGATTTCTCCCCATTTATGCAAACTCTCTGTGCCTATTTGTCAGCCATGCCTCTACCCAGGAAAAAAATTCTCCTCCTATTCCGTGTGCCTTAAGTTTCCTCAATAGCCTCTAGTGTGGAACTCTATCGAAAGCCTTACTGAAGTCCATATACAAAATATCATATTCATTACCATGATCTACCTCCTCAAACACCTTAGCCCTTAATCTGTCCAAACGTAGATCTATGTTTGCACGCGTAGTGCTCCAAACGTAGATCAACGTTTTATTTTTCATTCCTTCAAATTTGGCACAATAGGCTTGAGTCGCCTAGGCATGAGAGAATGGGTCTCTGCCCTCAGTGTGTGCACTATTAAAAAAAATCTGGGAGCACTTAGTACCTTGTGGGAGCACCAGCTAGAGCAAATAGCATGGCAAACACCAGGGATTCACGGATGCCATGTTGCATTAACACATTTTAAGAGGAAAGTAAAAATAGGTTAGATAAATACTTGAGTGAGTGTGGGTGGGTGTGAGTTGGACCTTACTAGTTTGTGCTAGTCAAAGGATGTGACCTGACTAGGTGGGTCATTTGTCTAAGTCGGAGGGGAGTGTGACATGTACCTTGCGATGCATGGGCCAGTAGGCCTGCTGCAGTGTTCCCTCTTTATGTTTTTATGCATTCCGCAGGCTGGCCGGCTGGCTTGCTTTGGCTGTCTCTGGCTGTCTCTCTGTCTATATCTTTATCTGTCTATATCTCTATCTGTCTATATCTCTATCTGTCTATATCTCTATCTGTCTATATCTCTATCTGTCTATATCTCTATCTGTATCTCTGTCTATCTATATCTCTGTCTATCTATATCTGTCTCACATATACACATAAGTACAGTTATTATGCTTAGTGTAAATTACCTAGGATAATCAAAAATTCCAGGCAAAGATAGACAGACAGATAGATAGACAGACAGATAAATAGATAGATAGACAGAAACATGTTTGTGTGTATCAGTGAAAACATAGCCAGGGCTCCCCCATGCATACATTTATCAAATGTCACCAAGCTGATAACAGCTGTCATAACACGATTCTTCAAGGAGATTGATATCCTATACTCCAGGCAGACAGAAAGACAGATAAGCAGAGACAGACAGGCAGACAGATAGACAAAGACAGATAGATAGACAGGCAGACAGACAGTCAGACAGACAGACAGACAAACAGACAGACAGTCAGACAGACAGACAGACAAACAGACAGACAGACAGATAGACAGACAGACAGGCAAGTAGACAGATAGACAGATATACAGACAGAAAGACAGACTGACAGATAGACAGACAGATAGACAGACAGGCAGATAGACAGACAGACAGATAGACAGATATAAGAACAGACAGAGAGACAAGACATGTTTGTGTGTAACAGTGATAACAAATACAGTGAGGGTTAGCTGGAGCAGTGTGTATTTATCAAATGTCACTGAGCTGTCAACAGTACAGGGATGCCTTTCATAACAACATTCTTCAAGGTATATGCCAGGGTATCTAAAACATTGCTGGCACCTATAAATACTTTGTATATATTTCTAGACAATAGTAAATAACCCAGGCAGGTGTAAATGTTCAACTGTCAATGTGATTGTGAATATTTCAGTACCTAATATTAGTGTCAGAACAAACATTGGCTATGAAATTACAAGAACTATTATAAATTGTAATTATCAGAACATAAAGAATATATAAATTAAAATAAAAACCAGGAAAAAAGGTATACTGGCAACACTTGTGGAAGTGGCAGGAGTCAATGTTGCCGACAGTTGAGCATCCAGTGCCAACTTCACCGTCTTATATCTCGGTAAATACTGACCCTAATTTTTTTTTAACTCTATAACATGTAGAAAAATGTGCTTTTCATTTTAAAAGAAAAAAAAACGATTCTTTTATTTTTCAAAATATTCGGAGCGCCACGTGAGTGAACGTAGATCTACGTTTGGATAATTTAAGGGTTAGTGACAAAAGTTAGTAAATTCGTAAGACAGGAACACCCCTTTGTAAAACCGTGTTGAGATTCATTAATCAATCTGTGCCTATCAAGATGGCTACGAATTGCTTCGGCAATTATTGATTCCACAAATTTTCCCACAATGGAAATAAGGCTTATTGGTCTATAGTTCGAAGCCAAGGATCTGTCACCTGCCTTGTAAATAGGTATTACATTGCCATTTTCCACTTATCAGGCACTATGCCAGTTTGTAGTGATATGTTAAAAAGATTAGCCAAAGGTATGCTAAGTTCCTCTTTACATTCCTTTAACACCCTTGCAAACAGTTCATCAGGACCTGGGGATTTGTTGGGTTTTAATTTCTCTATTTGTCTGAGGACCATGTCACTAGTTACCGCAATCGTACATAGTTTATTATCCTTTTCTACGGGAGACTCCATACACAGTAAATTATTTTAGTCATTCCTCTCTGTTTGTTCTCCAATGAATCTATATCTATCCTGTAGTAAGGAAACCAAAACTGAGCTGCATAATTCAAACGAGGCCTCACTAGTTATGTATTGAGCTGTAAAATAACTTTTGGACTTCTGCTGCTTATATTTCTTGAAATAAATCCTAGTAATCTGTTAGCCTTATTGTGTGCACCTAGCTACTGCTGTCTTCTCTTTAGATTTCTACTTGCCATGACTCCCAACTCCTTTTCACATTCTGTATGATCAAGCTCTACTTCACCTAGTTTATAACTTCAAGGGTTATTTTCATTCCCAAGGACTAGGACTTTACACTTGTCCACACTGAACTTCATCTGCCACTTTTCAGACCATGACATTAATTTGTCCAAATCCTCCAGGAGTTTACTGGTATCCTCCTCAGAATGAATCATACGGCTTATTTTTGTATCATCAGCATATTTACTCACGTCACTTGTAATTCCTTCATCAAGTCCCCATTCAGATTTGACCTCATTAATGGAAACTCTTCTTTCTATTGGTAAGCCATGCCTCAATCCATCCTCAATCCTCCTCTACCATGAGCTGCCGCTTTTCTTGTGAGGTACTCTATCGAATATTTTACTGAAATCCAAATAAACAATATCATATTGGTAGGTAAGACACATAGGCAACAGTTAGGCAACTTTTTTCCCCCTTCGGAATAAAGTTGCCTAACTGTTGCCTATGTGTCTTACCTACCAACCTGTCGGTATTGTATACCATTTTGATGTTCACAATATCATATTCTTTATCACTGTCTACTGACTCAGATGTTTTATTGAAGAACGTCAGTAAATTTGTCAGGCAGGAACGACCTCTCGTGAACTCATGCTGAGATTCATTAATAAAATTATGCTCCTCAAGGTGATTTCTAATAATATCAGTTATAATTGGTTCTAATAATTTGCCTACTATAGACGTCAGGATTATTGGACGGTAATTTGATGGAATGAACTTATCCCCTGATTTGAATATAGGAACCACATTAGCTATCTTCCACATCTCTGGCACAAAACCAGTTAGGAAGGATGTATTATGGACGCTCGTTAATGGCTGACCAAGTTCCATTTTGCACTCTTTATGTACCCTAGAAAACTACTCGTCGGGTCCTGGGGACTTATTTTGCTTCAGTTTATCTATCTGTTAGATGATCATGTCCCTAGTGACAGTAATATTAGTTAATTTGAATTCTTCAGGAATTGAATAATTGTTAATTTCTGGAATCTCATTTGTCTTCTTGTGTAAAGATTGACAGGAAAATAGTCATTAAATAGAGAACACATTTCCAGTTCGTTATCCGTCAACCGTCCATTCCCAATTTTCAGAGGTCCTAATTTTTTCCTCACCTTCGTCCTATACTCTCACCTTCGTCCTATACGGGAAGGCAGAGGACAGGAGAGGTTCCAGGAGTAGAGAGATTGAGAGAGAAGAAAGTCCATAGAGCACGTGAGAAGGCAGAGTCTATGAAATGGGAAAAGTAGCCAAGACAGGAAAATGAATTACAGAGTGGAAAGTTCTAATTTAAGGATCTGAGGATCACAAATGAGGAGAGCAAGGAGAAAGAGGGAAATAAGAACACTTTCCTTGACAGATCAAGCATGATATGAAAAGTAATGAATGTACATGCTACTGTGCATAGGCTTGCTGTACACGGAAAAAACAAAACCTGTATCTGAGCAGTGGACATGAACATCTAGGAAAAGAAGCAAGGAATTAGATTCCCATTCAGCTTTATATGTAATGGAAGGTGCAAAGTTATTATGGGCATCAAGAAATGGTTGGACGAGACTAGCGTCATGAGGCCAAAGAGCAAAGATGTCATCTACATAGCAGAACCAGAGTGAAGATCGCACATTAATAAGAAAATAAGAAAGAACACTGCAGCAGGCTTACTGGCCCATGCAAGGCAGGTCCAATTGTCCCACCGGTTTAAGCACTGCATCTGACCTAGTAGCACAAGCTAGTCAGGTCCAACTCACACCCTCCCACACCCACTCATGTATTTATCTAACCTATTTTTAAAACTACATAACGCCTAGCTTCTTTGACAGTACTCGGGAGTTTGTTCTACTCATCCACAACTCTACTACCAAACCAGTGCTTTCCTATATCCTTCCTGAATCTGAATTTTTCCAACTTAAATCCATTGCTGCGAGTCCTGTCCAGGATAGATATTTTTAGAACGCTAAATTAATACCTGTTTTCCATTTATGCACCTCAATCACATGCTCCTTAATTCTACGCCTTTCTACAGTGTACAGATTCAGGCCCCTCAGTCTATCCTCATAGGGAAGATTTCTGATACATGGGATCAACTTTGTCATCCTCCTTTGTACGTTTTCTAGTGCATTTATATCCATTCTGTAATACGGTGACCAAAACTGTTCAGCATAATCTAAATGAGGTCTAACCAAAGATATATGGATGAACATCAAAATGGTATACAATACCGATAGGTTGGTAGGTAAGACATAAGCAACAGTTAGACAACTTTATTCCGAAAAGTTTCGCCTACACAGTAGGCGAAGTATTCAGTATTCGACTGAAGAAGCCTAATGTGTAGGCGAAACGTTTCGGAATAAAGTTGCCTAAATGTTGCTTATGTGTCTTACCTACCAAAGATATATGGAGTTGAAGAACAACCTGAGGACTTCTATTATTTATACATCTTGATATGAAACCAAGGATTCTGTTAGTTTTATTGCGAACATTTATGCACTATTGTCTTGGATTTAGATTACTGCTAACCAGAACTCCTAAATCCTTTTTGCAATCAGTAATATTAAGATCTACATTATTTAGTTTATATGTGGCATGGTTATTTTCATGTCCAACATTTAGAACTTTGCAATTGTCTATATTAAACTGCATCTGCTACTTCTCCGACCACTGTATCAGTCTATTCAAATCTTGGAAATAAATGGTTTAATATACCGATACAATGGAAATATAAACACATATGCAGTTTAATATGATCCTTTATTGACAACGTTTCGCCCACACAGTAGGCTTTATCAAGTCACAAGCAGATCTACCTGGGTAGAAGGCACATGAGTATTTATAGGATGAAGTCAGGTTGAAAATGTTGGGTCAGGTGGAGAGTGCTGCATGTGGCCATCTACCGAGTAGGGTTATAGAGTCTCACACCTTGGGTAGCTTGGAAGAGAGATTAGATAAGTATATGAGTAGACCTTCTGCAGTGTTCCTTCATTCTTACGTTCTTATGTGGGATAGCGATGAAGTTTCTTGGTAAGTGGTTCATCTATGTTATAGAAGCCGTTGTTCTGGTTGAATTTGCTGGATATAGAAATAAGTGATGATTCCAGGATTCTTCGATATTGAGTGTTGTCTTCTCTGGCGGTAAGTCTTGCGTTTCTGTAGCTGATTAAATGGTTGTGTAAATTTCGGTGTTGAACACAGGCATTTCTTGAACCCTCAGGTCTGCCTGCATACTGGTGTTCTGAAATACGTGTTTGAAGGTCTCTTGATGTTTCGCCTACGTATATTTTGCTGCAGTCATTACAAGGGATGGATGCTGATGAAAAGAATCAAAAGAGCTAATCAGATGTGATCTTCCTGTTTGGAAGAATGAATTTGTGAATTCAGGCGAGCAGTGTCAAAAGGAATGTAAAGAGAAGGTTACCGAGATCTTTTGGAAGAGAAGAACAGAGAGCACGTTGACGCTCACAGAGATTAAAGAAGGCATCTTCAACCTGCCAGGTGACTGTGAAACAGAAAGCTGTAACTGTTTTACATGATGGTAGGATTGCTGGTATCTTTTTCTGTCTCACAAACACGCTAGATAACAGGGATATCTTGCTACTTTTACTTACACTTACGTCACACTACACAGACATACATCACATATATACATATGCACTTCTAGTTTTTTCTTCTTTTTCTTAATAGTTCTTGTTCTTCTTTTTCCCCTCCATTGTTCTTGGGGAAGTGGAAAAGAATCTTTCGTCTGTAAGCCATACGTGTCGTATGAGGCGACTAAAATGCCGGGAGCAATGGGCTAGTAACCTCTCCTGTACACACTAAAAATGAGAAGAATTTTTTTTATAAAACTGGGATTCTTGAATGTGCGTGGATGTAGTGCGGATGATAAGAAACAGATGATTGTTGATGTTATGAATGAAAAGAAGTTGGATGTCCTGGCCCTAAGCAAAACAAAGCTGAAGGGGGAAGGGGAGTTTCAGTGGGGAGAAATAAATGGGATTAAGTCAGCAGTATCTGAGAGAGTTAGAGCTAAGGAAGCGGTAGCAATAATGTTGAAAGATCAGTTGTCGAAGAAGAGGGAATATAAATGTGTAAATTCAAGAATTATGTGGATTAAAATAAGGATTGGATGTGAAAAGTGGGTCATAATAAGCGTGTATGTACCAGGAGAAGAGAAGAGAGGAGTGTAGAGGAGAGAGAGAGATTTTGGTAGACGCTAAGCGAATGTATAGGAACTTTCGAACCAAATGAGAGAGTAATTGTGTGAGGGGACCTAAATGCTAAAGTAGGAGAAACATTTAGAGAGGGTGCGGTAGGTAAGTTCGGAGTGCCAGGTGTAAATGATAATGGGGGCCTTTGATTGAACTTTGTATAGAAAGGGGTTTAGTTATAGGTACCTGGGTGTTAATCGACTGGTGTGCGTCGCATCCTGGGGGACAATATTGAAGACCCCAATGGAAATAAGTTATACAGTCCTCAATGACGCACTGACTTTCTTGGGTTTTCCTGGGTGGTTAACCCTTCAGGGTTAAAAATCCGAACAAAATCTTATCTTATCTTATCTTATCTTATCACTAGCAAGGGATACACCAAAAAGTGCTGGATGTTAAGTCAACAAGATGCCTCGAAGGCGTTGGGACCAGACAACATCTCTCCATGGGTCCTTTGGGACAACTATCTCTGGTGCAGAAGATAGCAAATATAGTCCCAATTTTAAAGAAAGGTGATAACACTAGGCATTAAACTACAGACTAGTGTCACAGACATGTATAGTATGCAATGTCAGATCTTTGAGCAAACATTACGATGACCTCACAGCATTACTCAGTTCCCTTTGTACCAGTATGTCAGTCATCACACTCACAGAAACCTGGCTAAAGCCTGGTACTACAGATGTCTATGCCATTCCTGTAGAACAGAACAGCAAGGGGGTGGAACAGCTATATACTACTCAGATCAACTTGAATGTATCAATAATTCTTGCACATGGGATGAACACTGAGAATATATTATAGCTAAATTTAAATCGAAAAATCTGCAAAAACCCTTAAGAGTGATAAACATCTACAGAGTACCGTAGTCAAATATTTACCATTATAGATAAAAGTTAGGAAACATGATAACTGATGGACATATGAACAAAGACCACTTGCTGCTCTCAGGAGATTTCAACATAAATCTACTACATGACCAAGATCCACAGGTAACCGAATTCACAAAGACTATAAGCTACTGCTTGTTGCTTCCAACAATAACAAAACCTTCATGAATCTCCAGGAATAGTATCTCCTTATTAGACCACATCTGGACTAACACCATGTCCCCTTTAAAATCAGGCAAAATCACAGACAACACCACAGACCACTACCCTACCATTTTCATAACCAGCCCAGGTAAATTGCCCCAAGACACTACTAAAGATACCTTGAGACTACATAATGAGACAGCTGTTAATAACTTTATAACAGTTATGAATAACGTTGACTGGCATAATGAGCTTGAAACATATACAGATACGAATGCATATATTAATAATTTTCCTAAAAAAAAACTACCTCTATAACAAGCATTTCCCTAAAAAAAAACTAAACAGATCACAGCTAAGAGACTGAACAGTCACTGGCTAACACCCAGCATCCTTAAATCCATTAACACAAAACACCTTCACGAAAAACAGTACAGAATGGGTCAATAACTTGAGACCATTCTAAACGTTACTCGTCAGTCCTTGTCAGCCTGATAAGAAGGTTAAAAAAATTGTATTATGAAAACAGATTACATAACATAAAAGGCGATATGAAAAAGACCTGGAAAACCCTATCCGAAATTCTAGGAACTAAAATCAAAACAATTAAATATAAAAATCAGTTGAATCCCTACTCCCAGCAACTGAAGCAGCAAACAGACTCAATGTTTTCTTCTCCACCATAGGAAAGAATCTAGCGAGCAAAATCCCAAGCTCAAGCACCGGTCCATCAGACGATCTCACGGGCACCTACCTGAATACACTATTCCTAGCCCCAACCAACCCAACGGAAGTCTTGCTCATCAACACCCTCAAAAACAAGGCAGGGGATATAAATAACTTGCCGCCTTTTTTATACAAAAAAGCATCTCAAGTACTGTAACCAATTATTGCAACACTCTTTAACAAATCCACCGAATCCTCCACCCTCCCAGCAATTCTCAAAATAGCAAGGGTCACCCCAATCCACAAAGGAGGTGATCATACTAACTTGAATAACTATAGACCAATATCTAATCTACCTCTGCCCTTAAAAATCTTTGAAAAATTAATTCATAGACAGATCTGTTCCAACCTCGTCTCACACAACATACTAAACCCCTGTCAGTTTGGATTCAGTACTAATAAAAGCACAAATGATGCTATTATACACATGCTAGAGCTAATGTTCACCGCTCTCGAGAAGAAAGAAGTCCTGTTGGGAATCTTCATTGATTTACATGAAGCTTATGATACAGTTGACCATAAGTGGCTGGACACAAAATTAACACACTATGATACCTAAAATCATACCTTAGAAACAGAAGCCAATATGTGTACGCAAATGGAACAAACTCTCCCACTCAACCAATCACAGTCGGTGTCCCACAAGGAAGTGTCCTTGGACCACTCCTCTTTCTCAGTTACATCAGTGACCTACTGAATGCATCACATCTACTCATACCAATATTATTTGCAGATGACACAATACGTCTTCTCTCACTCAAACCGTCATACTGGCTAACACTGTTAATGTCGAACTGCAGAAAATAACTACCTGGATGGTGATAAATAAGCTTACCCTCAATACTGACAAAATCTATTTCATTCAGTTTGGAAACAGCTGCAAATGTTCCACTAAACATAATGTTAAATGGATCACCCATCACAAGACTCACAGAGGGAAAATTCCTAGGAATCCACCTTGACAGTAGCCTTAAATTCTAGATGCACATACAACAAATTTCTAAGAAAATTTCTAAGACAGTAGGCATACTATCAAATATATGTTAATATGTTCGACAAACAGTTCTCCTTGCACTGTATCATTCAGTCATCTACCTTTATCTCACATATGGAATTTGTGCATTAAATCACCTAAGACCACTAATAACCCAGCAAAAGGCAGCAGTCAGTATGATAACAAATTCCTACTCCCGACAGCATACTCCAACAGTATTCAAAAGTGTAAAACTGCTCACCGGTAAGAACATCCTTACTTATTCATGTGCCTACTACATACATCGAACACTACACTCAAACACAAACCCTCCCCTCAAACTTCTCCTCACCAACCATAACAGGACACGCAACCACAACACAAGACACAGATCTCCTTTTGATGTACCGTGTGTCCATATCTCACTGTGTAAAAACTCTAAGCACATAAAGGGCCCCAAAATTTGGAATTCTTTATCAGTAAATACTAAAGTAACCAGGTCTGAACATCAATATAAGGCATTTCTCAATAGCCACCTACTCACCCTAAACTAAATACTCATTATTTAACTTTACCAAAAATCTCCCAATTACCTATTACCCAAAAAATACTGTCATACACCCATTTGTAGCATTCTCATACCGTAAACTACTTTCAACTACTCACATTTTATATTCACATAATATAATTTCATTATTTATTTTTGAAACTGTTGTAATTAGAGTAAAATTACTCTCAACTATAAATATAACAAAGATTACAACTTAAACAATCATCAGTTTCTTTAATATTAAGTAGTCTGTAAGCGATTAATTTAAGTCTTACCATAATACCTAGGCATGGTAGTGGCTCTGTTTGCACTGCAACTCATTATTGTAATTTCATAATATCAATGCAATCTTCCAAAGAAATCAATTTTGTTTGTTTCTTTGTTTGAGGAGGAGAGTGGTGGAGCACCTAAAAAGAAACAAGCTGATACACGACAACCAACACGGCCTCAAGGAAGGGAAATCCTGTATAACAAATTTTCTGGAGAGAGAGAAGGGTGGGTACATTTCATTTTCTTGGACTGCAAGAAGACTGTCGACACAGTTCCACACAAGGGATTAGTGCAAAAGCTAAAGGATCGTGCATGTATAACAGGAAAGGCACTGAATTGGATCAGAGAATACCTGACAGGGAAGCAACAATGAGTCATGGTATCCGACGAGGTGTCAGAGTGGGCATCTGTGATGAGTGGGATTCCACAGGGGTCCGTCCTAGGACCGATGCTGTCTCTGGTATATGTGAATGACATGGCTAGGAGATAGACTCAGAAATGTCCTTGCTTGCAGATGATGTGAAGTTAATGAGAAAAATTAAATCAGATGAGGATCAAACAGGACTACAAAGGGACCTGGACAGGCTGTAAGCCTGGTCTATCAACTGCCTCCTGGAATTTAAAACCAGCAAATTCAATTCATGAAGATCGGGGAAGGGCAAAGAAGACCAGAGACAGAGTACAGGCTAGTGAACCAAAAACTGCAAACTTCATTCAAGGAAAAGGATCTTCGGGTGAATATGATGCCAAGCATATCTCCTGAGGTGCACGTCAACCAGTTAACTGCTGCAGCATATGAGCGCCTAGCAAATCTAAAAATAACGTTCCCATACCTCTGTAAGGAATCGTTCAAGACTCTGTACACAGTGGACGTCAGGCTCATATTGGAGGATGCAGCACCAGTTTGGAACCCACACCTGGTCAAGAACGTCAAGATATTATAGAAAGTGCAGAAGTATGCAATAAGACTAGTCCCAGAGCTGAGGGGAATGTCTTACAAAAAAATATATATTGAGAGGAATTGACAAGGTGGACAGAGACAAGATATTCCAGAGACTGGACAGAGCATCAAATGGTCACAATAGCAAGTTAAAGACTCGCATAACTTACAGGGATGTTACAAAGTACTTCTACAGTCATATAGTTGTTAGGAAGTGGAATAGTCTGGAAAGTGATGCAGTGGAGGTAGGAGATATATATAGCTTTCAGAAGAGGTATCATAAAGACCAGTGACCAGTGAAGAAGTGGAGAAACGAACTATGACTCGCCTCCTACATCCACAAATAGGTGTACTTACCTAGTTGTACTCACCTAGTTGTATTCACATAGTTGTACTCACCTAGTTGAGGTTGCGGGGGTCGAGTCCAAGCTCCAGGCCCCGCCTCTTCACTGGTCGCTACTAGGTCACTCTCCCTGAACCGTGAGCTTTATCATACCTCTGCTTAAAGCTATGTATGGATCCTGCCTCCACTTCATCACTTCCCAAACTATTCCACTTCCTGACTACTCTGTGGCTGAAGAAGTACTTCCTAACATCCCTGTGATTCATCTGTGTCTTCAACTTCCAACTGTGTCCCCATGTACTGTGTCCAATCTCTGGAACATCCTGTCTTTGTCCACCTTGTCAATTCCTCTCAGTATTTTGTATGTCGTTATCATGGCCCCCCCATCTCTCCTGTCCTCCAGTGTCATCAGGTTGATTTCCCTTAACCTCTCCTCGTAGGACATACCGCTTAGCTCTGGGACTAGTCTTGTTGCAAACCTTTGCACTTTCTCTAGTTTCTTTACGTGCTTGGCTAGGTGTGGGTTCCAAACTGGTGCCGCATACTCCAATATGGGCCTAACGTACACGGTGTACAGGGCCCTGAACGATTCCTTATTAAGATGTCAGAATGCTGTTCTGAGGTTTGCTAGGCGCCCATATGTTGTAGCAGTTATTTGGTTGATGTGCGCTTCAGGAGATGTGCCTGGTGTTATACTCACCCCAAGATCTTTTTCCTTGAGTGAGGTTTCTAGTCTCTGGCCCCCTAGACTGTATTCCGTCTGCAGTCTTCTTTGCCCTTCCCCAATCTTCATGACTTTGCACTTGGTGGGGTTGAACTCCAGGAGCCAATTGCTGGACCAGGTCCGCAGCCTGTCCAGATCCCTTTGTAGTTCTGCCTGGTCTTCGATCGAATGTATTCTTCTCATAAACTTCACGTAATCTGCAAACAGGGACACTTCGGAGTCTATTCCTTCCGTCATGTCGTTCACAAATACCAGAAACAGCACTGGTCCTAGGACTGACCCCTGTGGGACCCCGCTGGTCACAGGTGCCCACTCTGACACCTCGCCATGTACCATGGCTCGCTCCTGTCTTCATGACAAGTATTCCCTGATCCATTGTGGTGCCTTCTCTCTTATCTCTGCTAGATCCTCCAGTTTTTTCACTAATCTCTTGTGTGGAACTGTGTCAAACGCCTTCTTGCAGTCCAAGAAAATGCAATCCACCCGCCCCTACCTCTCTTGTCTTACTGCTGTCACCATGTCATAGGATTCCAGTAGGTTTGTGACAAAGGATTTCCCGTCCCTGACCCCATGTTGGCTGCTGTTGATGAGATCATTCCTTTCTAGGTGTTCCACCACTCTTCTCCAGTGTGTGTGTGTGTGTGTACTCACCTATTTGTACTCACCTATTTGTGGTTGCAGGGGTCGAGTCCTAGCTCCTGGCCCCGCCTCTTCACCGGTTGCTACTAGGCCCTCTCTCTCCCCGCTCCATGAGCTTTATCATACCTCGTCTTAAAGCTATGTATGGTTCCTGCCTCCACTACCTCACTTGCTACGCTATTCCACTTGCCTGACAACTCTATGACTGAAGAAATACTTCCTAACTATCCCTGTGACTCATCTGTGTCTTCAGCTTCCAATTGTGGCCCCTTGTTACTGTGTCCCCTCTGGAACATCCTGTCTTTGTCCACCTTGTCTATTCCACGCAGTATTTTGTATGTCGTTATCATGTCTCCCCTGACCCTCCTGTCCTCCAGTGTCGTCAGGCCGATTTCCCTTAACCTTTCCTCGTAGGACATTCCTCTTAGCTCTGGGACTAACCTTGTTGCAAACCTTTGTACTTTCTCTAGTTTCTTGACGTGCTTGGCAGGTGTGGGTTCCAAACTGGTGCTGCATACTCCAGTATGGGCCTAACATACACGGTGTACAGTGTCTTGAATGATTCCTTATTAAGGTATCGGAATGCTGTTCTCAGCTTTGCCAGGCGCCCATATGCTGCAGCAGTTATTTGGTTGATGTGTGCTTCCGGAGATGTACTCGGTATTATACTCACCCAAAGATCTTTCTCCTTGAGTGAGGTTTGCAGTCTTTGGCCACCTAGCCTATACTCTGTCTGCGATCTTCTTTGCCCTTCTCCGATCTTCATGACTTTGCATTTGGCTGGGTTAAATTCGAGAAGCCAATTGCTGGACCAGGTGTCCAGCCTGTCCAGATCCCTTTGTAGTCCTGCCTGGTCTTCGATCGAGTGAATTCTTCTCATCAACTTCACATCATCTGCAAACAGGGACACTTCTGAGTCTAACCCTTCCGTCATGTCGTTCACATATACCAAAAATAGCACTGGTCCTAGGACTGACCCCTGTGGGACCCCGCTCGTCACAGGTGCCCACTCTGACACCTCGCCACGTACCATGACTCGCTGCTGTCTTCCTGACAAGTATTCCCTGATCCATTGTGTGTGTGTGTGTGTGTGTGTGTGTGTGTGTGTGTGTGTGTGTGTGTGTGTGTGTGTGTGTGTGTGTGTGTGTGTGTGTGTGTGTGTGTGTGTGCGTGTGTGTGTGTGTGTGTGTGTGTCTGTGTGCTCACCTAATAGTACACACCTATATTCAATACATCTATCGAAACAGGGAGATTGCCTGAGGCATGGAAGACAGCAAATGTAGTCCCAATCTTTAAAAAAGGAGACAGACATGAAGCACTGAACTACAGACCAGTGTCACTGACATGTATAGTATGCATACTATACATGGAATAGTTTGGGAAGCGATGTAGTGGAGGCAGGATCTATACATAGCTTTAAGCAGAGGTATGATAGAGCTCACGGTTCAGGGAGAGTGACCTAGTAGCGATCAGTGAAGAGGCGGTGCCAGGAGCTCGGACTCGACCCCCGCAACCTCAACTAGGTGAGTACAACTAGGTGAGTACACACACACACACACACATACACACCCTGAGCAGTTCAGTCATTGAGGACATCACATATGAGAGGCCCCTTGGAGCTAGCGATCACGTGGTTCTGAGTTCTGATTACATAGTGGAGTTGGAAGTGAAGAGGATAACAGGAGTTGAGTGGAAAAAGCCAAACTATAAAAGGGGGGACTACTCAGGTATGAGGGACTTCCTGCGGGAGGTTCAGTGGGTCAGATAGCTGGTAGTAAAGTCAGCGAACGAAATGATGGAATATGTAACAACAAAATGTAAGGAGGCAGAGGAAAGGTTTACCCAAAGGTATAGGGAGGCAAAACCTAAATGTAATAGAGAATGGAAGAGGTACAGAAGGCAAAGGTCCCAGGAAAATAAGGAGGTCAGTCGAAGAGCCAGAAACGAGTGTGCACAGATAAGTAGGGAGGTCCAGCGACAGTATGAAAACGACATAGCATCAAAAGTCAAGTCTGACCCGAAACTGATGTATAGCCACGTTAGAAGAAAGAACACAGTCAAAGACAAGGTGATCAGGCTGCGGAAAGAAGGTGGGGAGCTCACATGAAACGATCAAGAGGTATGTGAGGAGCTCAACAAGAGAGTTAAGGAAGTATTCACTCTGGAGACAGGAAGGACTCTGGGAAGACAGGACAGAGGGGGACACCAACAGGGAATACACCGACAAGTGCTGGATGACATTCACACAACTCAGGAGGAGGTGAAGAAGCTACTAAGTGACCTTGATACCTCAAAGGCAATGGAACCGGACATCTCTCTATGGGTCCTTAGAGAAGGAGCAGAAGTGCTCTGTTGCCCATTAATCACAATCTTCAACACATCCCTTGAAACTGGACAATTATTTGAGGTATGGAAGACTGTAAACGTAGTTCCCATTTTTAAAAAAGGAGACAGAAAAGAGGCGCTAAACTACAGACCAGTGTCACTGACGTGTATAGTATGCAAAGTCATGGAGAAGATTATCAGGAGAAGAGTGGTGGAGCACCTGGAATGGAGCAAAAGTATAAATGACAACCAGCACGGTTTCATGGAAGGCAAATCCTGTGTCACAAACCTTCTGGAGTTTTATGATAAAGTAACAGAAGTAAGAGATGAGAGAGAGGGGTGGGTTGATTGCATCTTCTTGGGCTGCAAGAAGGCCTTCAGCACGGTTCCTCACAAGAGATTAGTGCAGAAACTAGAGGATCAGGTGCGGATGAGGGGGAGGTCGAGTCTAACATATCGACTTCTTTATTTTTCAACCGATTATGTTCATTTTTGGTGTACTATTAGAAGCTTATATCGAGTATGCTGTGCTGAAGTTTCAATCATATCGGCCAAAAAGGAAATGAAATATGCAAAATTTACGAAAAAATTCATTTGGCAGGGCAATGTTTCTCAGTGGTACTTGGAAAAGTGGTTTTGACACTTGCTGCTGATAGAACACCTCTAATTCCATCACTGTAAGTGTACCAATTCTAAAATAAACCTTATCTTCATGCTAAAAAAAATAAAGTTTCATAACTTTTTTGAAATATTGGAAGATGTCGGTCTTGTTGCCCACATAAATCTAAAAATATTTGGGATAGTTCAGAAAGGTACACTCTAATGAGTCTGTTAATATTACTACCTGTAGTGAAGATGATGGCATTTTTAATACACAAGCATCCACGCAAAAGTTCCCTCCTCCCCTTGACGAGTCCAGCAGGGATAGTGTAGATATAACACATGACATTACTTGCAGGCGTTCAGAACGCAGTGTACGAGCGAAGAAAAAGAAATAATGGGGATTACAATTTTCCAACTTAATGTTCAACATTTCTTTAATAACCGTTACCTTCTTGAGGTTGAACTACATAACTACAATCCCGATGTTATACTTTTGAACGAGACAGCTGCAAGGGTTGATCAACATATTAAATTACGTGGATACTGTACTGTGGAGAAATCGAGAGGACCCTTTAGTGGTGTAGCCATCTTGGTTAAATTAGGATATACATTTAAAAATATTCATGTTGATGAAGATAACATTCTTGCGATAGAACTAACAACGTCGCATGGACAAATAGTGATAGGAACTGGATATTTTCCCCCGAGACAGCCATATATAGAGTCAATTCCTCTACATAGGATATTAAGCAGAAATATTCCAACAATTCTAGCTGGAGATTTTAATGCTCATCACCCTGCCCTCTTCAACTGTGGAGCTGGTATTCCACTGGGTGACTTAAAAGGAAAACAACTCTTTAATATCATGACAGCTAGAAACTTGTCATTTCAAGGCCCATTCTTCAAATCGTACATTGGACCTCATCCAGGAACACCAGATATAGTACTGACAAACAGAGACTGTGACATCTTTCACTGTCGTATATCTCCTGGTGGAAATGTAGGATCTGACCATATCCCTGTTATAATACAACTACAAACTTCTCCATTTAGAATACCTGTAACTCCTAAACCCAATCTTAACACCCTAGGATTTGACCCCTTCAGGGCATATCTGGGTGAGGATGAAATTGTGTCTTTGGAAAATCTACCTTCCAGTGCAATTGATGATGCCAACAGGTCCCTGCACAATCGAATAATTGAAGCTACTAATGCAACTTGCCAATTAGCTTCCACAAAGATATACCAACAATATAAACCTACTAGAGAAATTAGAGACACTTTAAGAAATTATCAAGCAGAATGTCGAAGGCATCTTCAAACGCGACAACCACCAGCAGCTACACTGCACTGATTAAGGCACGAATTAATTAACATGATTAGTCAACACAAACGAGACATATGGAAATTTCTAGTTCTTCAAGCTAATCAATATAAACGTGAACCAGCAAAATTTTGGAGTAAGATCCGACAACTTTTAGGGGCAAAGCACAAGGCTCCTAACTACCTAGTTCATACCTTCACTGATGAGGATGATGAAGATGTTGAAATTAAACTTGACGATCCACAGGACCAGGCTAATTTGATGGGTGATGTATGGGAGAAAATTCTCTCTCACAATAACAGTCGTCAATTTAATAATAATCATTATCAGTTAGTAAATGAATGGAGAGATGAGAACTTGGATGATCTACAACCACTACCTACCATCGATACTTCAACTCTTGAAGATACCCACCCGCTTACTAGACCTATTACATTACTAGAGATAAGTCAGGTTATTGGAAGAATGAGAAATAGAGCCCCTGGCCTCTCTGGAATAACAATGAAACAAATAAAGTACCTACCTAGAAATTGCAAACAGTCCTTGGTAAATATCTTTAATGCCATCTTGGCCTCAGGACATTTTCCAGTTGTTTTTAAGACTGCTAGGATGATCTTTCTTGGTAAGCCCAATAAAGACATCCACCAACCTGGGAACTATAGACCTATATCTTTACTTGAAGTCACTGGAAAAGTTCTTGAGAAAGTCATTTCCAACAGACTGAACTACTATATGGAGTTTAATCACTTTTTTACTGAAAAAAATTTGGCTTTAGAACATAGAGGTACCAATCATGCAATAAATGTTATTTTTGACACCGTAGTAAGTCTAAAACATCAGGGCAATCTTGCCTTAATTGCCACCAGAGATGTTCATAAAGCTTTTGATAGCTTATGGCATGATGGCCTTATATACAAACTCATTGACCTACCAGACCATAACTGGACTTTTCTCAGAGTAATTTATAATTTCTTAACTCAAAGAAAAATCATTCCCACCTTTCATGGCAAGTCGACAGAACCTTTTATACCGACGGCTGGTGTCCCACAAGGTTCTTGTCTCAGTCCACTTCTGTTTAACATTTATGTGAATGACCTTCCTCAACCAGAGTTTAATGACACAATTGTGACACAGTTTGCAGATGATGTTATTCATGTCGTCTCATCAACTCCAGTAACAGGAAAATATAAGTATGAGAGAGTCATAGAAAAATGAATATTGAACTTCGTCGTACATCTAATTGGGAGAAGAAATGGAGAATTACGACTAATCCTGACAAGGTCCTTGTTAGCACGATAGGATGTTTTGCATCAACCATCGAAGATAATGGGGGTATCTCCATCAGAGGTACACCTGTAGCTATTAGAAACCCTAACAAGATCTTGGGATATGAAATAGACAGGCTGCTCCACTCAACATCTCATGTAACTAAAAAGATCAACACAGCCAAAGCCGGTCTTAGCAGACTCTTTCGATTCAATCAAGCCCCTCAACATGTCAAAAAACATCTGTATAAAATGATAATAAGACCTACACTCGAATACCCTTGTGTCCCAATGTCATTAACAACAAAGACCAACATGCTACGGTTACAAAGGGTCCAGAATGGAGCTCTTCGCTTTATTATCGATACCAGGAGGAGAGACAGAGTTAAAATGGCAGATTTACACACACAACAAGATATTACTGCCATAAACGTACGCCTTGACACCCTAAAAAAGAAACAACTTTATACAATGCAAGAACTACACATGCCAGTTAGAGAACATCCTATACAAGTGATAAATACCACCGATTACACCATCAATACTCCGCCTCACAGGACTCAAAGAATGACTCTCCCACAGAGGGTTCGTCGTTTTATTCATAAAGATGATTACCCTCGACCCATGATTTTGAGCAACTTACCTGATGAAGAAGATTGGATACCACCAGAACCCTTCTATGTATACTGAGAAAATCATTGCCCCCATTTAGGGAGACATCTTAAATAACTTTCTAATGTAAAATTATGCTATTGACTATAGTTGGACACCACCATTAAGAAGCTATTGTCACGAACTTATAAACTGGCCAGAAAATTATTGCCTTTCTTGTCGTATAAATATCCGTTGTGCAATCGCGAAAAAAAAAAAAAAAAAAAAAAAAAAAAAATTGCAACTTGTATAACTACTACCAATTCAGAGTCATGTACTTATATACCCATTATATCTATGTGACTCTGATGGGTTAGTATTATACCCCTTAAAGAATATCTTATCAATTCACATACACTTTTTAAATTACACCAAAGTGGTTGGGCCACTTACCTTTTATATCCTACCTCTCCCCCCCCTCCCACCCTTTTCCAATATTTCCATCCTTACCCATCCTTCTTCCTTACCCATCTTACCAAAGCTCTGGTCATCAGAAGAAGAAGACACTCTACCTTGTAAAGCAATCATTCTCCGAGATCGACACCATGCCTAACCCTTCTAGGGTAGGGTAGGTGCCTGAGCCCGAGCCTTTAGCTCATAAGACTGTCATTCCCATTAGCCCCCTTGAGGCGGGGATGGCAGACCAGAGAGGCCTAGCTTGTGGCTAGGCCTGGGGACAGTTGGTCCCAAAGATGAGGAGGTACTTGTGCCTCCTCCCATGGGAGACTTAGGTCTCAGACACTCCCTAAAGAGGGAGCCAAGGCCGGGCCACCACTTGGAAAAGGCCCGGGCCGGGAGAATACCGGCTAATATTTAATAATAATAATAATCATTCTCCTATGTTTGTTGTGAAAATCAAGTCAATTCAATCATAAATAAAGAGGGATTGCCCCTAAATAGGTAAATAAGTTTTCTCTCGTCACTGATGAGAGAATGGACCTTTCAAGGGATACACCGATAGAAATTTTTTCCTCTGGGGCATCATATTATGCTATATATTATTTTTTAAGGTGTGCTTTTTATGTTTATATGCTATTATTATATTGCATTATGTCATAATAGATCAATTGTGATAGATAAATAAGCCTTATAATTGATATTAGCGTGGGTATGGAATATTTTGTTGGCTGGAGGTGTTGGCCATTTTGGGTACTATACCCAGGGTACCTGACTGATTACTTGATCTCATTAGCTCCGCCCGCTCTGGCATGATGTCAGATGGTGAATTTGTATTATATGAGACATCAAAAGATATAAGAAAACGATAAAAATAACACGGGGAAAAACATAAACAATGCTGCGTCAGCGCTTGTTACGCAATGTGAGGCAAGGCGCTGTCACCATGCCTGTTATAAATGGCTGTAATTCCTTTTAGAAACATCGTACGAGGATAATAATTATACCAGAGTGTAGCCAGAAAGTTCAGCTATTTTTTGGTAACAATAACTCAATTTTCATACTTTTTCGATTTTTTGTTTTGCTCCGCGCGAGTGAACTCCGGTCCCCCTGTATAACGGGAAGGGCACTTCAATGGATCAGAGAATATCTGACAGGGAGGCAACAAAGAGTCATGGTGTGTGATGAGGTATCACAGTGGACACCTGTGACGAGCAGAATCCCACAGGGGTCGGTCCTAGGAACAGTGTTATTTTTAGTAAACGTGAATGACATGATGGAAGGGATAGACTCAGAGGTGTCCCTGTTCACAGATGATGTGAAGTTAACGAGGAGAATTAAATCAGATGAGGATCTGGCAAACCTTCAAAAAGACTTGGACAGGCTGGACACGTGGTCCAGCAACTGGCTTCTCGAATTCAACCCTGCCAAATGCAAAGCCATGAAGAGTGGAGAAGGGCAAAGAAGACCGCATACGGAGTACAGGCTAGGTGGCCAACGAAGGCAAACCTTGCTCAAGGAGAAAGATCTTGATGTGATTATAACACTGAACACATCTCCAGAAGCACACATCACCAGATACCTGCTGCAGCATATAGGGTGCTTGGCCAACCTGAGATTAGCATTCCGATACCTAAGTAAGGAATCTTTCAGGACACTGTACACCGTGTACGTTATGCCGATACTGGATTATGCAGCACCAGTTTGGAACCCGCACCGGGTCAAGCACGTTAAAAAATTAGAGAAAGTGCAAAGGTTTGCGACAAGGTTAGTTCCAGAGCCAAGGGGAATGTTCTATGAAGAAAGGTTGAGGAAAATCGGGCTGACGACACTGGAGGACAGGAGGGATAGAGGAGACATGATAACGACATACAAAATACTGCACGGAATAGACAAGGTAGACAGAGACAAGATGTTCCAGAGAGGGGACACAGAAACAATGGATTACTCATGGAAGCTGAAGACTCAGATGAGTCACAGGGATTTTAGGAAGCAGTTCTTCAGTTACAGAGTGGTCAGGAAGTGGAACAGTCTGGCGAGCGATGTATTCGAGGCAGGTACCATACATAGCTTTAAGATGAGGTATGATAAAGCTCATTGAGCAGGGAGAGAGAGGACCTACTAGCGTTCAGTGAAGAGGCGGGGCCAGGAGCTGAGTCTCGACCCCTGCAATTACAATTAGGTGAGTACAATTAGGTGAGTATGCACACACACACACTGCATACACACACACATATACACACACACTCAGACACAAATACACACACACATAGCATAGTCAGCATAGTCTCTGATCCCCTACATATGTTGTATAGCTTATCTGAGTATCATAGTTAGTACCATCCATATGTTTTACATACACGACCCCTTTCTTAGGCCTAGGGACTAGTTTGTGTGATGTCACGTGACACTTTTGTGAGCCCTTCGCGCTCGTCCTCGCTCTCAGTACAGGCATAGGTCTACAACAGGAAACAGGGCAGTTTGGGCTCTCTATCTACACACTCTGCAATATAGTGTTACCATCCAACAAGTGTGTTTATCTTCAACCTTCATATCGCCTACGAACCTGCCACGACAAATGGTGCCAGCAGAGGGCCTGTTTTTCTGATGATTACAGCGATTTCTTGAGATAAATTTCTACTGAGCCGGTCGCCATCTTGTGATGCTAGGCCTCCCGAGATGGGTGATGCTCAACATTCCCAAGCCAGCTACCCCAAGCAAGCGTTCATCAGCCTATTGCTTCCTACTTACTGGTCAGTCTCTATGTATTAGTGTTTTATTTGCTTATTTGAATTACTTCCAAGGGGTTGACCCGGGTTTGCAAAGTAAGCCAAGCCACCAAGCCAGTGTGTGGGGGAGTCCAGCCAAGCCCTAATCCATCCAGCTTTGCCTGCTAAGCCAGCTTTCCACCCCTGCTGTGCTCATCATTACAAGTTCTCAAGTCAGTCTGTGTGAAGGGTTAAGCTAAGCCAGTCAGTAACTAACCCAGGTTACTTAATCCAGTACTCAAGCAAGCCACGTGGGTACAGTCTTCTCCATTGCTTTGTGCTTCCAGTTCTAGCTGTTCTGAGTGCTTTATCATCCCTGTGGTGTTGTGGTACTTTTTTTTTTAAGCCAACCTGCTTAGAATGTTTTCGTGCCTAGTGTGGGTGTCCCCAGAGTGGCTTATGGCGCTCATCCTATAGGCCCAGTCACCACACGGTGTCTCAGTGTGGCTGCCTCAAGCATTCACACCACCACCACTACAACTGTAATTTTTACCCTTATCACGGGTTCTAGCACCTTATTTTACGGACCACATAGGGGGTCAAGAGACAAGTGTGTTCCTTCAACCCTTTGCCCCATCGTAAAAGCCTCCTGTGTGAGTCCATCGTCGATTTAATTGCAAATTCATCGAGGTGTCAATGTGTTGAGGGTAGAAGGGAACGCCGCTAGCCACGAGACTCCAACTTCTACCTTTCTGCACCACCATAATCGGAAAATGATTACTTGAGACTAGTAATGCCATCTCTTGTTGATGTCACATGCCGTCTGCAGAAAGATGTCTCTGTTGCAGCTAGTGCTCTCACTAGAGTGTCTGTTATTGTTCCTAGTGTTCCAGATGGTGATAAGTTCCTAGTTGACAGTGATTCCTGCAAAGTATGGGGTTTATTTGTTGAACAATCCTTACACGTTGTAAGAGACAGTAAGATCCATTTATTCCTTGCTAACACTTCTGGTCACAGTGTTTGTCTCAGAGCAAATACCAATCTTGTTGACCTGGTTCGCTATACTTACCCTGTTCAAGTACAGGATGACTTGCCACATGACCAGTGGGTCAGTGCTATTTCTACCGGGGAGACCTCATCCACTTCACTGAATCAATCCATCCCATCAGATGAGGAGAAAGATCTAGCTCCCACTGACTTTCCAGATGAGGTTAAGCGTTTGTTGACTCTGTTGAACAAACTTCATAAAGCCATTGCCTTACCAGGTGAGAAGATGGGTTTAACGAACTTACTGTCCCATCATATCCCACTTGAACCTGGTACTAGACCTATCTATATACCTGTGTACAGAATGCCTCATTCCCAAGTTGCTATCGCAGAAGAATTGATCAATCAAATGCTCGATGATGGAGTTATTGCACCTAGCAATTCACCCTGGAATGCACCCTTGATCCTAGTACCTAAGAAGGATGGTACTTGGCGACCAGTGATTGACTTTAGGAAGTTAAATGTGAAAACTATTCCAGATCGCTTCCCACTTCCTGTACTTGGTGATCTTTTACGTAACATCAGAGATAACAAAGTCTTCTCAACCCTGGACTTGTTACAAGGGTTTTGGCAAGTCCCTCTTCACGAGGACAGCCAAGAGTTAACCGCATCAGCCACTCCCACAGGTCATTATCACTTCCTCCGTATGGCCTTTGGATTATGATCCTCCACTATCACATTCTCTAGGCTCATGACCAATATCTTTAGAGGTCTCATAGGTAAAGCACTTATGGTGTAATTAGATGATGTAATTGTCATGTCTGAAGATGTGGATACACATTTGAAAAGACTTGATGTAGTACTTGGTAATCTTGAAGAAGCCAATTTAAAGATCAAACTGTCCAAATGCAAATTTTTCAGATCAGAAATTAAGTTTCTGGAACACGTAGTCACTCCTGGAGGGGTTACGACTGATCAAAGTAAAGTAACGGCAGTACTAAATCTTCTATCCCCCAAAACTGCTGATGCCATAAGTTCCTTTGTGGGTCTATCAGGTTTTTATAGATATTTCATTGCTAATTTTTCTTCAATAGCAGCTCCTCTAACTGAGTTGCTTAAGAAAGATGCTCCTTTTGTTTGGACCTTCTGTCAAGAAAGAGCATTCCAAACACTAAAAGAAAAGCTAATGTCTGCTCCAATTTTGATGTTACAGATTTTTCTAAGCCCTTCTATCTGACAACTGAAGCTAGTTCAATTGGCATAGGTGCCATACTAGCTCAGAAGACTGGTGGCAAGTACAACGCAGTTGCATTTGCTAGTAGAGTCCTTACGAAGGCTGAACATAATTATACAGTAACGGAGCAAGAAGCTTTAGCAATAGTATGGTCTATAAAGCACTTCCGAGACATTATTTACCAGTACCCTGTTCATGTCTTGAGAGACCATGCACCACTGATACCTTTATTCCAGAGTAAACAACCTTCTGGAAGGTTAGCCAGATGGACCTTGACTATCCAATAATTCAATCCCATTTTTGAACATTTACCTGGCAAATCCAATGTAGTCACAGATGCTTTATTGCGACACGTTAGAATAGTAACTGCAGACCTTCCATTTACTGCCGAGGATGAAAAGAATGCCCAAAGAACAGATCCCATATGGTCTGGTATGATTTGATTCCTGCTCCAGGAAGATCTTATTCTGGCTGAGAAGCCACCAGCACCCATTAGTGACTTTGTCATGAGTCAAGAATTACTGTATCGAACAGCCGAGTTGGGTACTCCAAGCAGAAGTGTATACCAATTTGTAATTCCACAGTCACTAGTGAATGTAGCTCTACAGCTAGTACACGATGCTACAGGTGTTGCGCACCCTGGTATGGATAATTCTGTGAAACAGGCCAGAATGAAATACTTTTGGCCACATGTGGCAACTGACATTTCCGAGTATGTTAAGAAATGTAGTGTCTGTATGCAGCATAAAGGAAATGTCAATGGTCCTAATCCAATCCAGGTGTATCCAACTACTAGCGAACCATGGGAAAGAGTTGCGCTAGATTTGTTAACCAATTTTAAATGTTCCCTCCAAGGCAACAAACATCTGTGTGTTATGGTAGACCATTTCACCAGATATTGTGAGTTAGTTCCTATTGCAGATAAAACTGCCAGGACAGTAGCTAAGCATTTAAAGAACGCATTATCTGCAGGCATACCACCCCTAAGTCATTAGTAACAGATAATGGAGATGAATTCTGTAATGAGATTCTTGAAAATTTGTGTACCAGCATAGCTCAAAGTGTTTTTAGAAGAATCCATGAAACACTTCATAAATCAACAGCAGAATTTACTAGAGTAACTAATAGCCATGCTAAGCCGACAAAAGTTAAAGTGGGTTAGAGAATAATGCTGACTAATTTCAACAAAACATCTGCAATGCCTAAGCTCGACCAAAAGTTTGTTGGCTCTTATCGAGTAGTTGAACATATCAATGGCAATAAATATAATGTTAGAGAAATTAGTACTGGTCAGTATAAAGAATCACATTTAGATCATAAGAAGTTAGTACACGATGTTGATGATATTGGTACCCAGACTAATGTGACAGATGCTGACAATCCTCTTGACTCTGTACCCTCTACCTCTAATACTCAGCCAGATAATCAACCCGAATGTTATTATTCTTTGCATACTCGACAAGTAATGAGAAACCCACAAGCATCTTTTGTAGATACTCGTTCAGATCTTCCTTAGTCAAGGCATGTGTTAGCCATTGCAAAGGAATTCGATCCTCCCAAAGACGATAACCATTCTGCATATGTAAATCTTACCCTTGCAGAATTGGGTTTAAATGTACATAGCCTGTATAACTAGATGTTCAAGATGAATGAAGTTGTCAACTGTGTGTTTTGTTATCAGCTGATCAGTTTTCAGATTTTTTTTTTTGTGTTCATGTTCCCTTCGAATTCTGAGAATTTAGCAGTAATGATCTGTGTATGCCAGATTTGCCTTTGCTGTTAATTACTTTCACCTTTGTAAATATATATTTATTCTTCCTCAGAATCCATAGAGTGCATGAATACAGATCAATCGATCAATTCCAACCTTTATTATAATATGATTTGTACTTATAATTCGTAATGCATTACGTTAAAACTCATTATGTTAACATTCATTATGATACCATCCGATAATTCAAAGTTACATATATCTTGGCTATTGTATAGAATCAGCCCAGAGTTAACTTCCTGTTCAGCCTATAGCAAAGTATTGTATGTCGAGACGACATACGTAACATGACCGAGCTGTCAGCATAGTTGATGATCCCCTACATGTGTTGTATAGCTTATCTGAGTAACATAGTACCATCCATATGTTTTACATACACGACCCCTTTTCTAGGCCTAGGGACTAGTTTGTGTGATGTCACGTGACTCTGTTGTGAGCCCTTTGCGCTCGTCTTCGCTCTCAGTGCACACATAGGTCTACAACACGAAACAGGGCAGATTGAGCTCTCTCCCTACACACTCTGCAATGTAGTGTTACCGTCCAACAAGTGTGTTTATCTCCAACCTTCATATCTCCTACGAACCCGCCATAACAAATACACAGAGATACACACACTGCACACAAACATACACACAGACACACACACACACACACACACACACACACACACACACACACACACACACACACACACACACACACACACACACACACACATACACACTGCATACACACACACACTCACCGCACACACACACACACACACACACAACATCTCTCCATGGGTCCTTAGAGAGGGAGCAGATATGTTGTGCATACCACTTACCACAATCTTCAACACATCCCTGGAAAATGGGCAACTACCTGAGGTATGGAAGATGGCAAATGTAGTTCCCATTTTCAAAAAAGGAGACAGAAAAGAGGCACTAAACTATAGACCTGTGTCATTGACGTGTATAGTATGCAAAATTATGGAGAAGATTATCAGGAGGAGAGTGGTGGAGCACCTGGAACGGAACAGGAGTATAAATGCCAACCAGCACGGATTCACGGAAGGCAAGTCCTGTGTCACAAACCTTCTGGAGTTTTATGATAAAATAACAGAAGTAAGACAAGAGAGAGAGGGGTGGGTTGATTGCATCTTCTTGGACTGCAAGAAGGCCTTTGACACAGTTCCTCACAAGAGATTAGTGCAGAAGCTAGAGCATCAGGCGCATATAACAGGAAGGGCACTGCAATGGATCAGAGAATACCTGACAGGGAGGCAACAACGAGTCATGGTACGTAATGATGTATCACAGTGGGCACCTGTGACGAGCGGGGTCCCACAGGGGTCGGTCCTAGGACCAGTGCTATTTTTGGTATATGTGAACGACATGACGGAAGGGTTAGACTCAGAAGTGTCCCTGTTTGCAGATGATGTGAAGTTAATGAGGAGAATTAAATCTGATGAGGACCAGGCAGGACTTCAAAGAGACCTGGACAGACTGGACACCTGGTCCAGCAAATGGCTTCTCGAATTTAATCCTGCCAAATGCAAAGTCATGAAGATAGGGGAAGGGCACAGAAGACCACAGACAGAGTATAAGCTAGGTGGCCAAAGACTGCAAACCTCACTCAAGGAGAAAGATCTTGGGGTGAGTATAACACCGAGCATGTCTCCGGAAGCACACATCAATCAGATAACTGCTGCAGCATATGGGCGCCTGGCAAACCTGAGAACAGCATTCTGACACCTTAGTAAGGAATCATTCAAGACACTGTACACCGTGTATGTCAGGCCCATACTGGAGTATGCAGCACCTGTTTGGAACCCGCACTTGATAAAGCACGTCAAGAAACTAGAGAAAGTACAAAGGTTTGCAACAAGGTTAGTTCCAGAGCTAAGGGGAATGTCCTATGAAGAAAGATTAAGGGAAATCGGCCTGACGACACTGGAGGACAGGAGGGTCAGGGGAGACATGATAACGACATATAAAATACTGCGTGGAATAGACAAGGTGGTCAAGGACAGGATGTTCCAGGGAGGGGACACAGAAACAAGAGGCCACAATTGGAAGTTGAAGACACAAATGAGTCAGAGAGATAGTAGGAAGTATTTCTTCAGTCATAGAGTTGTAAGGCAGTGGAATAGCCTAGAAAATGACGTAGTGGAGGCAGGAATCATACACAGTTTTAAGACGAGGTTTGATAAAGCTCATGGAGCGGGGAGAGAGAGGGTCTAGTAGCAACCGGTGAAGAGGCGGGGCTAGGAGCTAGGACTCGACCCCTGCAACCACAAATAGGTGAGTACAAATAGGTGAGTACACACACACACACACACACACACACACACACACACACACAAAAAAAAAAAAAAAAAAAAAAAAAAAAAAAAAAAAAAAAAAAAGGGAGGAAGACTGGGGAAGGAGACTAGATGAGCTGGAAAGGAAGATGGAAGAGAGGTTAGCAGCAAAATGCAGAAGGTGGAAGCAACAGGCCACAGCAGCAGAAATCAAGATAGAGAGATTAGAAGAGGAGCTGATACATCTGAAACAGCACAGAGACAAAGATATTACAGAAGTAGCATCGGCAATGGCTACATCATACACAGACAACAGGTCTGAAGGAAGCATGGAAACTGAACTGTATGCAGAGGTCCTGTCAAACCCAGATGGGGCCAAAACAAAGACAGGGAGCACACTAGGACAGAATGAGAGGTTGGAAGACATTGAAGGAGCTAGGACATGTGCAAGGACCTTACCAGATACCTGTGGGGGCCAGGAACAGGTGAGCAGGAAGGACAAACCAAGAAGCATAGGGGCCATAACTAGGGAAGGGACTTAAGGAAGGAACACTCCACGGGAGGGAACTAAAACACATCAGAGGATGCAATGGGAGTCACAGTGGGAGGTGGAAAGGGAGAAGCTAAAGGGGAAACTTATGATGAAAGAAAGCAGGAGGAGAAGTAATTTTCAAGGCAGAATCAACCCGAACCATGATCCTGCAGGAGAAAGCACGGCTGAGAGGCAAGCAGGAGTTCCGGAGTGTGTACCTCGATCGAGACAGAACACAGGACGAAAGGAAGACGATGAAAGAGAGAGTTCAAAAACGAAAGGAGAAATGGGAGGAAATGAAAAAGGAGAGCAGAATAACCCAGGATCAAATGGAAGGACAAGCACACCCCCCAGAAACACCTGCAGAAGAACTCCAGCCACGACACCCCCAATGCAACTGAACAATCCAAACCAACCATCACACACCGATCCCTCTGTTTCCACCCCCGCACCACAGTTACAGTATTAGAACAGAAGTTGAAGGTTTGGTACACAAATGCAGATGGATTAACGAATAAACATGAGGAATGGCAAGAAAGAATCGATGAGAAGTCTCCAGACATCATATCAGTTACAGAAACAAAACTCACGGAGACAATAACAGATGCAGTCTTCCCACCAGGATACCAGATCATGAGGAAAGATAGAAGGGGCAGGGGGAAAGGTGGGGTTGCTCTGCTCGTAAAAAAACAGATGGAAATTCGAGATAATGGAAGGCATAGATGAGACGGGAGGAAGAGACTACATAGCAGGTACACTTCAGTCTGGGGAACACAAAGTGGTCATTGCAGTGATGTATAATCCACCACAGAACTGCAGGAGGCCAAGAGAGGAATATGAAGAGAGCATTAGAGCAATGGTGGACACACTTGCTGAGGTGGCAAGAAGAGCTCACTCCAGCAGAGCAAAGTTGCTGGTTATGGGGGATTTCAACCACAGGGAGATTGACTGGGAAAACCTGGAGCCACATGGGGGTCCCGATACATGGAGAGCCAGAATGTTGGAAGTGGTGCTGGAAAACCTCATGCACCAACATGTTAAGGACACTACCAGAGTGAGAGGGGAGAATGAATCAACAAGATTGGACCTTGTGTTCACCCTGGGCAGCTCAGACATTGAGGACATCAAGTATGAGAGTCCCCTAGGAGCTAGCGACCACGTGGTTCTGTGCTTTGAATACATAGTAGAGCTGCAAGTGGAGAGAATAACAGGAGTTGAATGGGAAAAGCCTGACTATAAAAGAGGGGACTACATAGGGTTGAAAAACTTCCTGCGGGAGGTCCAGTGGGACAGAGAACTGGCAGGAAAGCCAGTAAATGAAATGATGGAATATGTAACAACAAAATGCAAGGAGGCAGTGGAAAGGTTTATTCCCAAGGGCAACAGTAACAACGGGAAGACCAGAACGAGCCCCTGGTTTACCCGACGGTGTAAGGAGGCAAAAACAAAGTGCAATAGAGAATGGAAAAAGTACAGAAGGCAGAGAACACACGAAAATAGGGAGATCAGTCGCAGAGCCAGGAATGAGTACGCACAGGTAAGGAGGGAGGCCCAGCGACAGTATGAAAATGACATAGCATCTAGAATCAAGACTGACCCGAAACTGTTGTATAGCCACATCAGGAGGAAGACAACAGTCAAAGACCAGGTGATCAGATTAAGGACAGAAGGTGGAGAACTCACAAGAAATGATCAGGAGGTATGTGAGGAGCTGAACAGGAGATTTAAGGAAGTTTTTACAGTAGAGACAGGAAGGGCTGTGGGAAGACAGCACAGAAGGGAACATCAAGAGGGAATATACCAACAAGTGTTGGATGACATACGAACAACTGAGGAGGAGGTGAAGAAGCTCTTAAGTGACATTGACACCTCAAAGGCGATGGGACCGGACAACATCTCCCCATAGGTCCTTAGAGAAGGAGCAGAGATGCTGTGCGTGCCTCTAACCACAATCTTCAACACATCCCTTGAAACTGGGCAACTACCTGAGAAATGGAAGACAGCTAATGTAGTCCCCATATTTAAGAAAGGAAACAGAAACGAGGCACTAAACTACAGACCTGTGTCTCTGACATGTATTGTGTGCAAAGTCATGGAGAAGATTATCAGGAGGAGAGTGGTCGAACACCTGGAAAGGAACAAGATTATAAATGAAAACCAGCATGGGTTCATGGAAGGCAAATCTTGTATCACAAACCTCCTGGAGTTTTATGACAAGGTAACAGAAGTAAGACACGAGAGAGATGGGTGGGTAGATTGCGTTTTCCTAGACTGCAAGAAGGTTTTTGACACAGTTCCCCACAAGAGATTAGTGCAGAAGCTGGAGGATCAGGCGCATGTAAAAGGGAGGGCACTGCAATGGATAAGGGAATACCTGACAGGGAGGCAGCAACGAGTCATGGCACGTGAAGAGGTATCACAGTGGGCACCTGTTACGAGCGGGGTCCCACAGGGGTCAGTTCTAGGACCAGTGCTATTTTTTATATATGTGAACGACATGATGGAAGGAATAGACTCTGAAGTGTCCCTGTTCGCAGATGACGTGAAGTTGATGAGAAGAATTAAATCGGACGAGGATGAGGCAGGACTGCAAAGAGACCTGGACAGGCTGGACATGTGGTCCAGTAACTGGCTTCTCGAATTCAATCCAGCCAAATGCAAAGTCATGAAGATTGGGGAGGGGCAAAGAAGACCGCAGACAGAGTATAGGCGGGGTGGACAAAGACTACAGATCTCACTCAGGGAGAAAGACCTTGGGGTGACCATAACACCGAGCACATCACCGGAGGCACACATCAACCAAATAACTGCTGCAGCATACGGGCGCCTGGCAAACCTGAGAATAGCGTTCCGATACCTTAATAAGGAATCGTTCAAGACACTGTACACTGTGCATGTTCGGCCCATACTGGAGTATACAGCTCCAGTCTGGAACCCACACCTGGTCAAGCACGTCAAGAAGTTAGAGAAAGTACAAAGGTTTGCAACAAGGCTAGTCCCAGAGCTCAAGGGAATGTCGTACGAGGAAAGGTTAAGGGAAATCGGACTGACGACACTGGAGGACAGAAGGGTCAGGGGAGACATGATAACGACATACAAGATACTGCGGGGAATAGACAAGGTGGACAGAGATAGGATGTTCCAGAGAGGGGACACAGGGACAAGGGGTCACAACTGGAAGCTGAAGACTCAGACGAGTCACAGGGACGTTAGGAAGTATTTCTTCAGTCATAGAGTTGTCAGCAAGTGGAATAGCCTAGCAAGTGAAGTAGTGGAGGCAGGAACCATACATAGTTTTAAGAAGAGGTATGACAAAGCTCAGGAAGCAGAGAGAGAGAGGACCCAGTAGCGATCAGTGAAGAGGCGGGGCCAGGAGCTGAGTCTCGACCCCTGCAACCACAATTAGGTGAGTACAATTAGGTGAGTACACATACACACACACACATACACACACACATACAAACACACTCAAATACACACAAATACAAACACTGCACACATAAACATACACACAGACACACACTCACACACAGACACACAGACATGCATATCCCACATACACGACACCTGAACACATACATACATACCCAACATAAACACACATACACTACACCTCCACACACACACACACACACACACACCCGAGGCACCTGAACAATCTAAACCAACCATCACACTCCGATCCCTCAGTTCCCAACCCCCACACCTCGAACCTTACCCCTACAGCAACCCCCTATAGAAGCCCTTCCTCCTCCTCCACTGCAACCCCCACAGGCCCCACCAGGGCTCCTGCTCTCCCAACCAGAGTATTCCCCCAGGGCCACAGTACAGTATTAGAACAGAAGTTGAAGGTGCGGTACACAAATATGGACAGATTAACGAATAAATATGAAGAATGGCAAGAAAGAATCAATGATAAGTCACCAGACATCATAGCAGTTACAGAAACAAAACTCATGGAGACAATAACAGATGCAATCTTCCCACCAGGATACCAGATCATGAGAAAAGATAGAAGGGGCAGAGGGGGAGGAGGGGTTGCTCTGCTCGTAAAAAATTATGGAAATTCGAGAAAATGGGAGGAATAGACGAGGCAGGAGAGAGGGACTACATAATAGGTACACTCCAGTCTGGGGAGCACAAGGTGGTCATTGCAGTGATGTATAATCCACCACAGAACTGCAGGAGGCCAAGAGAGTAATATGAAGAGAGCAACAGAGCAATGGTGGACACAATTGCTGAGGTGGCAAGAAGAGCTCACTCCAGCAGAGCAAAGTTGCTGGTTATGGGTGATTTCAACCACAGGGAGATTGACTGCGAAAACCTGGAGCCACATGGGGGTCCCAAAACATGGAGAGCCAAGATGTTGGATGTGGTGCTGGAAAACCTCATGAACCAACATGTTATGGACACTGCCAGAGTGAGAGGGGAGAATGAACCAGCAAGATTGGACCTTGTGTTCACCCTGGGCTGTTCAGACATTGAGGACATGACATATGAGAGTCCCCTAGGAGCTAGTGACCATGTGGTTTTGTGCTTTTAATACATAGTAGAGTTGCAAGTGGAGAGAGTAACGGGAGTTGAATGGTAAAAGCCAGACTATAAAAGAGGGGACTACACAGGTTTGAGGAACTTCCTGCAGGAGGCTCCGTGGGACAGAGAACTGGCAGGAAAGACAGTAAATGAAATTATGGAATATGTAGCAACAAAATGCAAGGAGGCAGTGGAAAGGTTTATTCCCAAGGGCAACACAAACAATGGGAAGACCAGAACAAGCCCCTGGTTTACCTAACCGTGTAGGGAGGCAAAAACAAAGTGCAATAGAGAATGGAAAAAGTACAGAAGGCAGAGAACACAAGAAAATAGGGAGATTAGTTCCAGAGCTAGGAACGAGTATGCACAGGTAAGGAGGGTAACATAGCATCGAAAGTCAAGACTGACCCGAAAATGTTGTATAGCCACATCAGTTGGAAGACAACAATCAATGACCAGGTGATCAGACTGAGGACAGAAGGTGGGGAACTCACAAGAAATGATCAGGAGATATTAGAGGAGCTAAACAGGAGATTTAAGGAAGTTTTTACAGTAGAGGCAGGAAGGGCTCTAGGAAGACAGTACAGAAGGGAACATCAAGAGGGAATATACCAACAAGTGTTGGATGACATACGAACAACTGAGGAGGAGGTGCAGAAGCTGCTAAGTGATCTTGATACCTGAAAGGCGATGGGACCGGACGACATCTCCTCGTGGGTCCTTAGAGAAGGAGCAGAGATGCTGTGTATGCCTCTAACCACAATCTTCAACACATCCCTTGAAGCTGGGCAACTACCCAAGAAATGGAAGACAGCAAATGTAGTCCCCATATTTAAGAAAGGAAGCAGAAACGAGGCACTAAACTACAGACCAGTGCCTCTGACATGTATAGTATGCAAAGTCATGGAGAAGATTATCAGGAGGAGAGTGGTGGAACACCTGAAACGGAACAAGATTATAAATGAAAACCAGCATGGGTTCATGGAAGGCAAATCCTGTGTCACAAACCTTCTGGAGTTTTATGACAAGGTAACAGAAGTAAGACACGAGAGAGAGAGGTGGGTTGATTGGATTTTCCTGGACTGCAGGAAGGCCTTTGACACAGTTCCTCACAAGAGATTAGTGTAGAAGCTAGAGGATCAGGCATGTATAACAGGGAGGGCACTGATCAGGGAATACCTGACAAGGAGGATCAGTTAATGGATCAGGCAATGTATCAGGGAATACATGACAGGGAGGCAACAACGAGTCATGATACGTGGAGAGGTATCACAGTGGGAGCCTGTGACGAGCGGGGTCCCACAGGGGTCAGTTCTAGGACCAGTGCTGTTTTTGACATACGTGAACGACATGATGGAAGGAATAGACTCTGAAGTGTCACTATTTGCAGATGAAGTGAAGCTGATGAGAAGAATCAAATCGGATGAGGATGAGGCAGCACTGCAAAGAGACCTGGACAGGCTGGACACGTGGCCCAGAAACTGGCTTCTCGTATTCAACCCTGCCAAATGCAAAGTCATGAAGATTGGGGAGGGGCAAAGAAGACCTCAGACAGAACATAGGCTAGGTGGACAAAGACTACAGACCTCACTCAGGGAGAAAGACCTTGGTGTGACCATAACACCGAGCACGTCACTGGAGGCACACATCAACCAAATAACTGCTGCAGCATACGGGTGCATGGCAAACCTGAGAATAGCGTTCCGATACCTTAATAAGGAATCGTTGAAGACACTGTACACTGTGTATGTTAGGCCCATACTGGAGTATGCAGCAACAGTCTGGAACCCACACCTGGTTAAGCACGTCAAGAAGTTAGAGAAAGTACAAAGGTTTGCAACAAGGCTAGTTCCAGAGCTCAGGGGAATGTCGTACGAAGAAAGGTTAAGAGAAATCGGACTGACGACACTGGAGGACAGAAGGGTCAGGGGAGACATGATAACGACATATAAGATACTGCGGGGAATTGACAAGGTGGACAGAGACAGGATGTTCCAGAGAGGGGACACAGAAACAAGGGGTCACAATTGGAAGCTGAAGACTCAGACGAGTCACAGGGACGTTAGGAAGTATTTCTTCAGTCATAGAGTCGTCAGGAAGTGGAATAGCTTAGCAAGTGAAGTAGTGGAGCCAGGAACCATACATAGTTTTAAGAAGAGGTATGACAAAGCTCGGGAAGCAGAGAGGGAGAGGACCTAGTAGCGATCAGTGAAGAGGCGGGGCCAGGAGCTGAGTCTCGACCCCTGCAACCACAATTAGGTGAGTACAATTATGTGAGTACAAACACACACACACACCTGGACAGGCTGGACACCTGGCCCAGCATCTGACTTCTTGAATTTAACCCTGCCAAATGCAAAGCCATGAAGATTGGGGAAGGACAAAGAAGACCGCAGACAGAGTATAGGCAAAGTGGCCAAAGACTGCAAACCTCGCTCAAGGAGAAAGATCTTGGGGTGAGTATAAGACCGCAGAGGCAAGGAGCCTGGAAAGGGGACGTGTAGCAGACGAGGGCAGAGTCACTGGTAGGCGGGATTCCCTAATGCAACATCATGGAATCTTGATTCTGAGGATAACAAAAAAGGCACAATACCGTGACTGGAACGATACACAAATAACCCGCACATAAAAGAGAGAAGCTTAAGACGACGTTTCGGTCCGACTTGGACCATTTACAAAGTCACACTAACCAGAAGTGGAGCAGGACGGCTATATATAGGCAGGAAGAGGTGGTGGTAGTAGTAGTAGTAGTACAAGAATGGTATATAATACCGACAAGATGAAATTAAGACACATGCGCAACACCAGGCATCCCAATCGTAGACGTTTCGCCATCCAGCCAGCCACTGGATGGCGAAACGTCCACAACAAAGACACCCAGACGTCGCACATGCGTCTTAATTTCATCAGTAGTAGTATTAGTTGTAGTAGTAGAAGAGGTAGTAGTAGTGGTAGTGGTAGAAATGGGGAATAAGGAGGACGAGCCAGTCAAAAACAAAGGAAGGGGAGCACTGCAAGAGAGCTAGGTGCCCACAGAGGAAGAGCAAGTGCACAGAGGTGCGTGAAAGGAGAAGTGGTGAAATAAATGAAGAATGAACAGAAACACGAGACAGAAGAGAGAAAGACAACCTAGAGGAGAAAAAGGAAAGAGGAAAGGGGAAGAGGGAGAAGAAGAAAAAGAAAAAGAAAAAATGAGGAGTCAGGTTAAGTCACGGGTGTTCTGAAGTTTGGAGCATTTTACAATGTAGTGGGAGAGGAAGGCATCTACAGAGACGAAGCCAGGGCTAAGATTCATACAAGGAAAGTTGTGTATTAGAGAGGATTCAACTAGACGGCGACTGTTCGAGTTGGAAGTAGGGAAGACAGTTTTAGCAGAAGACCAGTCAATAGGATGGCTATGATCTCTGACGTGACAGAAAAGAGCATTGTTAGTGTCGGCAAGCCTAAAACTATTTTTGTGCTCCCTGGAGAGTTTATCTGGAGAGTTTATCTGGAGAGAGTTCCGGGGGTCAACGCCCCGCGGCCGGGTCTGTGACCAGGCCTCCTTAGGTCAGTGTCCCAGGATACGACCACACACCAGTCGACTAACACCCAGGTACCCATTTTACTGATGGGGAACATAGACTACAGGTGGAAAGAAACACGTCCAATGTTTCTACTCTGGCTGGGAATCGAACCCAGGCCCTCACCGTGTGAAGCGAGAGCGTTAACCACCAGGCCACCCCCCTAAGTCTGTCAGAAAGAGATCGACAAGTTTCTCCGAAGTATTGAAGAGGACAGGAGGAGCAAGAAATAGAGTAGACACCAGGAACATCTGTAGAGGGAGGAGAGGTATTAACGAGATTAGTGTGAAGAGTGTTAGTCTGGCGGAAGGTAAGCTTGATGTCTAAGGGACGGAGAGAATTCTTGAGATTAGAAAGACCGGAAATGTAGAGAAGGCAGAGGACAGAAGAGTTCCCAGGAGTAGAGAGTTTGGGAGAGAAGAAATTACGTTTAGTACGTGAGAGGGCAGAGTCTATGAAATGGGAAGGGTAGCCAAGACGGGAAAACGAATTATGAAGAGTGGAAATTTCTGCTGGAAGGAACTGAGGATCACAGATGCGGAGGGCACGGAGAAAGAGGGAGATAAGAACACTTTTCTTGACAGGGGAAGCATGATAGGAAAAGTAGTGAATGTACATGCCACTGTGCATAGGTTTTCGGTAAACGGAAAAGGAAAATCCTGTATCTGAGCGGTGGACATGGACATCAAGGAAAGAAAGCAAGGAATTAGATTCCCATTCAGCTTTAAACTTAATGGAAGGGGCAAGATTATCAAGAGCTTCAAGAAAAGGTTGGAAGAGACTGGAGTCATGAGGCCGCAGAGCAAAGATGTCATCCATATAGCGGACCCAGAGTGAAGGTTGCACATCGAGGGTAGGAAGAGGAACAGTCTCGAAGTATTCCATGTAAAGATTAGCAAGGACAGGAGAGAGGGGAGAGCCCATAGCGACACCGAAGGTTTGAGAATAATATTTCCCTTGGAAGGAAAAGGAGTTAGAGTCCACACAGAGGCAGATAAGATCAAGAAAGACATCAGTAGGTATAGGGAGATGTAGAAACCCTTCATGGGCCTTCTCTCTAAGGAAATCAAGGACATCATCATGAGGGACATTGGTGAAGAGGGACTCAACGTCAAGACTAAGCATCTTACAGGTTGGTAGAGAGCGAACCCGTTCAATGAAGTCTTGAGAGTGACGGAGGTGGGCAGGAGAAAAAGTACCAAGAAAGGGAGTGAGGGTTTTGGCCATTCAAGAAGCAAGAGAATAAGAGACAGAACCTCTAGAGGATATGATAGGACGAAGAGGAATATCAGGTTTATAAGTTTTGGGAAGGCCATAGAAATAGGGAAGAGAGGGACAGATGACACGAAACCGTTGAACAAGGTCAAAGTCAGGAGGACAGAGGTCGGAGAGAGTCCTTAGTTTCTTGTTGAAAGTTCTCTTGATGCGATCAAGAGGGTTAGAAACGAGAGGAGTGTAGGTACGTGAGTCAGAGAGCAAGACATCAGCTTTATGGAGGTAATCCTCGCGATCAAGGATAACTATCGAATTACCTTTGTCAGAAGATTGTATGACAATGTTAGTGTTGGATTTAAGAGAAGAAAGGGCAAGTTGGTAACGGCGTGGAAGGTGGTGATTCTTAGAAAACAGACTAACAAGAGCAGGAAGGAGAGCACCACGAAAAGTGGACAACTCAGGAAGATTACGGGAGCGAGATTGACGAAAGGAATCAAAAGAGCTAATCAGGGAAATACCAGCGCGAGGGGTAGGTGAAGTAGCAAAGGAAAGGCCAAAACCAAGAAGTTCAAGCTCATACTGAGAGAGTGAGACAGAAGACAGATTAGTAACACAGTCAGTGAGGGAGAATTTAGACCAAGGGCTAGCTGAGATGAGACGTTGAAGTTTATTCTGTAGTTTAGAAGAATGAATTTGTGTATTCAGGCGAGCAGTGTCAAAGGCAATGGTAGAGAGAAGGTTACATAGATCCTGTGGTAGAGCCGCAAAGAGAGCACGTTGACGCTGATGGAAAGTAAAGAAGGCATCTTCAACTTGTGATTTAGTAGAAAGAATGAGCTGTTGAAGTAGGAGACGGGCATGATCAGGAAAGGGAGTGCCCAGTGGGTTGGTTTTCAGGAAGTGGGAGAAGGAAGGTGGCAGAACTTGTTCAGCAAGACAGTCACGTAGGAAGCGAAGCTGATTCTTACGACGCCGGGTAGCAATAAGAGCAGTCTCGTAAGATCGAAAGAGGGGTTTAAAAGAGGGAAGAACATTAAAAAAAGTTGGAGAGAATATGACTCTTAATTGCGGGGTCCATAAATAACAAGAAAGGCACAATACCGTGACTGGAACGATACACAAATAACCCGCACATAAAAGCGAGAAGCTTACGACGACGTTTCGGTCCGACTTGGACCATTCACAAAGTCACACTAACCAGAAGTGGAGCAAGACGGCTATATATAGGCAGGAAGAGGTAGTGGTAGTAGTAGTAGTAGTACAAGAATGGTATATAATACCGACAAGATGAAATTAAGACACATGCGCAACACCCGGGCATCCCAATCGTAGACGTTTCGCCATCCAGCCAGCCACTGGATGGCGAAACGTCCACAACAAAGACACCCAGACGCCGCACATGTGTCTTAATTTCATCAGTAGTAGAAATAGTGGTAGTAGTAGAAGAGGTAGTAGTAGTGGTAGTGGTAGAAATGGGGAATAAGGAGGACGAGCCAGTCAAAAACAAAGGAAGGGGAGCACTGCAAGAGAGCTAGGTGCCCACAGAGGGAGAGCAAGCGCACAGAGGTGCATGAAAGGGAAAGTGGTGAAATAAATGAAGAAGGAACAGAAACACGAGACAGAAGAGAGAAAGACAACCCAGAGGAGAAAAAGGAAAGAGGAAAGGGGAAGAGGGAGAAGAAGAAAAAGAAAAAGAAAAAATGAGGAGTCAGGTTAAGTCAAGGTGTTCTGAAGTTTGGAGCATTTTACAATGTAGTGGGAGAGGAAGGCATCTACAGAGACGAAGCCAGGGCTAAGATTCATACATGGAAAGTTGTGTATTAGAGAGAATTCAACAAGACGGCGACTGTTCGAGTTGGAAGTAGGGAAGACAGTTTTAGCAGAAGACCAGTCAATAGGATGGCTGTGATCTCTGACGTGACAGAAAAGAGCATTGTTAGTGTCAGCAAGCCTAACACTATTTTTGTGCTCCCTAAGTCTATCAAAAAGAGATCGGCCAGTTTTTCCGAAGCATTGAAGAGGACAGGAGGAGCAAGAAATAAAGTAGACACCAGGAACATCTGTAGAGGGAGGAGAGGTATGAACGAGATTAGTGCGAAGTGTTAGTCTGGCAGAAGGTAAGGCTTGCCGACAATAACAATTCTCTTTTCTGTCACGTCAGAGATCATAGCCATCCTATTGACTGGTTTTCTGCTAAAACTGTCTTCCCTACTTCCAGCGAACCAGGGAACTAAGGGCTGACGATGAGGCCCCGTCGTTCAACCAGTACACAGGTTCCAGCCAATGAGAAGATGGTTTTGGCAATCGCAGAAGTGATGTGGGCACCACTCGCCTGTCAGCCCTTGTCATTCCCATTCAAGAGCTGGTTGAAGCACGGTCTGCTCTCTAGTGGCTTCTATTCTGCCTTGCTTACCGTGGAGTGCACTAATACATATTGTTGTACATAGTGTATATAGTGTACATACTTCTGTTCTAAATTGGTGAAGGATGATACAAGTCAAAAGTTTTACTGCTGTGTTTATTTTGCTCCCTTTACATCCAGGATAACAGGCCTTTGGGACTCCTGGGTTGTAATATTATATATATATATATATATATATATATATATATATATATATATATATATATATATATATATATATATATATATATATATATATATATATATATATATATATTATTACATATTATGGTACAGAAGATTTAAGAGATACATTGTTGATATAAAGGTGGCATATACGGAAAGATGAAAATTAATATTTAATATTAGAAAGCTGATTAATATCGATGATAATCGCAATGTACTATTAGATAGATGAACAAAAAATGCAAGACATATATAGAAAAACCGCATCTCGGCGTAACACTGGTATTTGTGAGCAACATGACGGGAGGAATAGACTCCAAAGTTTCCCTGTTTGCAGCTGTTGAGAAGAATTCAATTGGATGAGGACCAGTCAGAACTACAAAGGAATCTGGATAGGCTGCAGGCCTTTTCCAGCAACTGGCTCCTGGAGTTCAACCCCACCAAGAGCAAGGTCATAAATATTGGGGATGGACAAAGAAAACCATACACGGAGTACAGTCTAGGGGCCAGAGACTACATACCTCACTCAAGGATAATGACTTTAGTGTGAGTATAATGGGGTCCAGTCCCTGGACCCATTATGTTCCTCTGTAATCTTTTGACTACCGCCCACAGGATGGGTATGTGGGTGCATAATAAACATATTAAACTGGGTGAGTATAGCACCAGGCACATCTGAGGCGCAAATCAACCAAATAACTGCTGCAGCATACAGGCGCCTAGCAAACCTAAGAACAGCATTCCAACATCTAAATAAGAAATCGTTTAGGTCCCTGTACTCTGAGTACATTAGGCCCATACTGGGGTATGCAGCACATGTTTGATACCTACACCTGGCTACGCATGTAAGGAAACTAGAGAAAGTGCAAAGGTTTGCAACAAGACTAGTCCCAGAGCAAAGGGGTATGTATTATGAGGAGATGTTAAAGGAAATCGACCTGACGTTATTGGAAGAAAGGATAAATTGGAAGGATAAGATAACCACATGTAAAAAACTGAGAGGAATCGACAAGGTGGACAGAAATAGGATGTTCCAGAGATCGGACATAGCACCAAAGGGTCACAGTTGGAAGTTGAAGACTCAGATGAATTATAAGGATATCAGGAAGTATTTCTTCAGTCACAAAGTTGTCAGTAAGTGGAATAGTCTGGGAAGTGATGTAGTGGAGGCAGGATCCATACATAGCTTTAAGAAGAGGTATGATGAAGCTGATGGAGCGGGAAGATTGACCTAGAAGTGGCCAGTGAAGAGACGAGGCCAGGAGCTGTGATTCGACCCCTGCTCCCACAACTAGGGGAGTACACACACACACATACACACACACACACACACACACACACACACACACACACACACACACACACACACACACACACACACACACACACACACACACACACACACACACACACACACACACACACACATACACGCACACACACACACATACACACACACACACACACACACACACACACACACACACACACACACACACACACACACACACACACACACACACACACACACACACACACAGGAGATCCCAGACCCAGGAAGAAGATCAAATGCAGCCTCCCACACAACCAGGTCAACCCCAGTGCAACCAAACACTCTAAACCAAAGCACCCATGCCACATCCAATGCCCCCACCTACTGCATTACAAACTCCACCCCCACAGCAACCACCCATAGTTCCTTATCAGGTCTCCCACTTCCCCAACCCCAATATAATTCCCAGACCACAGTGTTAGAAAAGAAGTTGAAGGTGTGATATACAAATGCAGATGGAATAGCAAATAAGTATGAGGAGTGGCACGAAAGAATCAAGGAGACATCACAAGACATAATAGCACTCACAGAAACAAAACTCACCAGAATAATAACAGATTCAATCTTTCCATCCGGATATCAAATCCTCAGGAAAGACAGAGGGAGGAGAGGGGGAGGTGGAGTTGCACTGCTCATTAAAAACCAGTGGGGGGTTGAGAAAATGGAAGGAATGGATGGCACGGGCGAAAGGGACTACTTAGTAGGAACAATCCAGTCTGAGGGACATAAGGTGATAATTGCAGTAATATACAACCCACCACAGAACTGCAGGAGGCCAAGAGAAGAATACGATGAGAGCAACAGAGCAATGGTCGATGCACTAGCTGAGGTGGCCAGGAGAGCACACATGGGGGGAGCAAAGTTACTAGTTATGGGGGATTTCATTCACAAGGAGATTGACTGGGAAAACCTGGAGCCCCATGGGGGTCCCGAAACATGGAGAGCCAAGATGATGGATATGGTACTGAAAAACCTCATGCATCAACATGTTAGAGACACTACAAGAGAGAGAGGAGAGGATGAACCAGCTAGACTGGACCTTGTATTCACCTTGAGTAGTTCTGACTTCGAGGACATCATGTATGAAAGGCCCGTAGGAGCTAGTGATCATGTGGTTCTCTGCTTCGACTACATAGTTGAGCTCCAAGTGGAGAGAGTAGCATTAATAGGTTGGGAAAAACCAAACTACAAAAGGGGGAACTACTCAGGCTTGAGGAACTTCTTTCAAGACATTCAGTGGGAGAGGGAACTGACAGGAAAACCAGTACAAGAAATGATGGACTATGTGGCAACAAAATGCAAGGAGGCAGAGGAGAGGTTTGTTCCCAAGGGAAACAGAAATAATGGGAAGAACAGAACGAGTCCTTAGTTCACCCAAAGGTGTAGGGAGGCAAAAACTAGGTGTACTACAGAATGGAAAAGGTAGAGAAGACAGAGAACTCAGGAAAATAAAGAGATTAGCCGAGGAGCAAGAAACGAATATGCATAGATAAGAAGGGAGGCTCAGCGGCAATACGAAAATGACACAGCATCTAAAGTCAAG
>NC_091386.1:10669221-10688859 GCF_038502225.1 Cherax quadricarinatus
ATAACAAACAAGTATGAGGAGTGGCACGAAAGAATCAAAGAGACATCCCCAGACATAATAGCACTCACAGAAACAAAACTCACCAGAATAATAACAGATTCAATCTTTCCATCCGGATATCAAATCTTCAGGAAAGACAGAGGGAGGAGAGGGGGAGGAGGAGTTGCACTGCTCATTAAAAACCAGTGGGGTTTTGAGAAAATGGAAGGAATGGATGGCATGGGCGAAAGGGACTACTTAGTAGGAACAATCCAGTCTGAGGGACATAAGGTGATAATTGCAGTAATGTACAACCCACCACAGAACTGCAGGAGGCCAAGAGAAGAATACGATGAGAGCAACAGAGCAATGATCAACACACTAGCCGAGGTGGCCAGGAGAGCACACATGGGGGGAGCAAAGTTACTAGTTATGGGTGATTTCAATCACAAGGAGATTGACTGGGAAAACCTGGAGCCCCATGGGGGTCCCGAAACATGGAGAGCCAAGATGATGGATGTGGTACTGGAGAACCTCATGCATCAACATGTTAGAGACACTACCAGAGAGAGAGGAGAGGATGAACCAGCAAGGTTGGACCTTGTATTCACCATGAGTAGTTCGGACATCGAGGGTATCATGTATGAAAGGCCCCTGGGAGCTAGTGATCATGTGGTTCTGTGCTTCGACTACATAGTTGAGCTCCAAGTGGAGAGAGTAGCAGGAATAGGCTGGGAAAAACCAAACTACAAAAGGGGGAACTACTCAGGCATGAGGAACTTCCTTCAAGACATTCAGTGGGAGAGGGAACTGACAGGAAAACCAGTACAAGAAATGATGGACTATGTAGCAACAAAATGCAAGGAGGCAGAGGGGAGGTTTGTTCCCAAGGGAAACAGAAATAATGGGAAGAACAGAACGAGTCCTTGGTTCACCCAAAGGTGTAGGGAGGCAAAAACTAGGTGTACTAGAGAATGGAAAAGGTACAGAAGACAGAGAACTCAGGAAAATAAAGAAATCAGCCGAAGAGCCAGAAACGAATATGCACAGATAAGAAGGGAGGCTCAGAGACAATATGAAAATGACATAGCATCAAAAGTAAAGACTGACCCGAAGCTGTTGTACAGCCACATCAGGAGGAAAACAACAGTCAAGGACCAGGTAATCAGACTGAGGAAGGGTGATGGGGAATTCACAAGAAACGACCGAGAGGTATGTCAGGAGCTCAACACAAGATTTAAAGAGGCATTTTCAGTGGAAACCAGTAGGACTCCAAGAAATCAGAACAGGGGGGCACACCAGCAAGTGCTGGATGAGATACATATAACCAAGGAGGAGGTGAAGAAGCTGCTATGCGAACTTGACACCTCAAAGGCGGTGGGACCAGACAACATCTCTCCATGGGTCCTTAAAGAGGGAGCAGAGATATTGTGTGAGCCATTAACAAAGATCTTCAACACATCATTTGAAACTGGGCACTCCCTGAGGTATGGAAAATGGCAAATGTAGTCCCAATTTTTAAAAAGGGAGACAGACATGAGGCACTAAACTACAGACCTGTATCTCTAACGTGTATAGTATGCAAGGTCATGGAGAAGATCATCAGGAGGAGAGTGGTGGGGCACCTGGAAAGAAACAAGTGTATAATTGACAACCAGCACGGTTTCAGGGAAGGAAAATCCTGTGTCACAAACCTACTAGAGTTTTATGACAAGGTGACAGAAGTAAGACAAGAGAGAGAGGGGTGGATCGACTGCGTATTTTTGGACTGCAAGAAGGCTTTCGACACAGTTCCTCACAAGAGGTTACTGCAAAAGCTAGAGGACCAGGCACACATAACAGGAAAGGCACTGCAATGGATCAGAGAATATCTGACAGGGAGGAAACAACGAGTCATGGTACGCGACGAGGTGTCAGAGTGGGCGCCTGTGACAAGCGGGGTTCCACAGGGGTCAGTCCTAGGACCTGTGCTGTTCTTGGTATACGTGAACGACATAACGGAAGGGATAGACTCAGAAGTGTCCTTGTTTGCAGACGATGTGAAGTTAATGAGAAGAATCGAATCGGACGAGGATCAGGCAGGACTACAAAGAGATCTGGACAGGCAACAAGCCTGGTCCAGCAACTGGCTCCTTGAATTTAACCCTGCCAAATGCAAAGTCATGAAGATTGGGGAAGGGCAAAGAAGACCGCAGACACAATATAGTTTAGATGGCCAAAGACTGAAAACCTCACTAAAGGAAAAAGATCTGGGGGTGAGTATAACACCGAGCATATCTCCTGAGGCGCACATCAATCAGATAACTGCTGCAGCATACGGGCGCCTGGCAAACCTACGGATAGCGTTCCGATACCTCAGTAAGGATTCGTTTAAGACTCTGTACACCATCTACGTCAGGCCCATACTGGAGTATGCAGCACCAGTTTGGAATCCACACCTAGTCAAGCACGTCAAGAAATTAGAGAAAGTGCAAAGGTTTGCAACAAGACTAGTCCCAGAGCTACGGGGATTGTCCTATGAAGAAAGGTTGAGGGAAATCGGCCTGACGACACTGGAGGCCAGGAGGGTCAGGGGAGACATGATAACGACATATAAAATACTGCGCGGAATAGACGAGGTGGACAAAGACGGGATGTTCCAGAGATGGGACACAGACACAAGAGGTCACAATTGGAAGTTGAAGACTCAGATGAATCAAAGGGATGTTAGGAAGTATTTCTTCAGTCATAGAGTAGTCAGGCCATGGAATAGCCTAGAAAGTGATGTGGTGGAGGCAGGAACCATACATAGTTTTATGGCGAGGTATGATAGAGCTCATGGGGCAGGGAGAGAGAGGACCTAGTAGCAATCAGCGAAGAGGCGGGGCCAGGAGCTGTGAATCGACCCCTGCAACCACAAATAGGTGAGTACAAATAGGTGAGTACACACATACACACACACACACACACACACACACACACACACACAGACACATATGCACACACACACACACACACACACACACACACACACACACACGCACACACTAACACACGCACACACACACACACACACACACACACACACACACACACACACACGCACACACACACACACACACTGTGTCCAGAGATTGGACACAGTAACAAGGGGACACAGTTGGAAGCTGAAGACACAGATGAATCACAGGGATGTTAGGAAGTATTTCTTCAGCCACAGAGCAGTCAGTAAGTGGAATAGTTTGGGAAGTGATGTAGTGGAGGCAGGATCCATACATAGCTTTAAGCAGAGGTATGATAAAACTCACGGCTCAGGGAGAGTGACCTAGTAGCGATCAGTGAAGAGGCGGGGCCAGGAGCTCGGACTCGACCCCCGCAACCTCAACTAGGTGAGTACAACTAGGTGAGTACACACACACACACACACACACACACACACGCACACACACACACACACACACACACACACACACACACACACACACACACACACGCACACACACACAGGACTCACAGGAGCTCGGACTCGACCCCCGCAACCTCAACTAGGTGAGTACACACACACACACACACACACACACACACACACACACACACACAAGCACACACACACCCACACACACACACACACACACACCCACGTGAAGCAGTATCGCTAAATAGTGCTCCCAGGATTTTGCGTTCTAGTGGCTGTCCTAAGATATTATTAGCGGTCATCGTACGTGAGTGAATCAGTGAACATACCTACACGAGTGTAACAACTTTCAAGAGTGCGGATAATGTGATAAGATCAAGAATTTTACAATTTAAATTTGAATGAATGGAGAGTGAGGGAGGGTAGCAGTCAGCTGATGAATGTTGAGTGAGGGAGGGTAGCAGTCAGCTGATGAATGTTGAGTGAGGGAGGGTAGCAGTCAGCTGATGAGGCTGCTGGCTGCAGTGTTGACACAAAATATCCAAACAGTTAATTGGGTTAACGATGTGATCTGAAATATTGACAAATACATATGTTGGTTGGTTATAGCAGCAGTGTAGTGATAATGTCATATACGAGTGATTAAGTAAATACTGAAAGTAAGAAAAAAATTAGTCAATCCCCAGCTGTTGGTGTTGTGAATGTAGCTAACATCATCAGATTTGTTATGACCAATACTGTACTAAAGAAAAAAGAGTGAATACCAAGTCTTAAAAGAAAAATAAAATAAAAACTTGAATGCATGATAAAGTTCCTGAAGGAGTTACAAAGTGAAGGAGTTGATAGCAGCCGACCAGCTGGAACCTCCATTGTTGTGCAGACGACATCACTTGCCTATGTGTGGTTAATTTTGGTTAGTGTCTAAAGTCTCAGTGTCTCGCCCTGCTGGTTATATGTTATACCATCACTCTCTCCCTAACTTTCAGTACCAGGAGATAGATAGTGGTAACCCTGATAATTTAAGAATTGAAACACTTATGCAACACATGGGAATCTTTATTGAAGAAACGTTTCGCCACACAGTGGCTTCATCAGTCCAATACAAAGTTGAAGTAGGTAAGGAGAGTAGAAGTTTGAGGTAATCAGTCCCTCAACCTTGAATCGATGTGTTCAGTCCATCACTCTTGTAGGAAATGCAGCATTGGGCCAGAGAGGTGGCTTATATAATGCGGTGAGATGAGTTGAAGCAGGAGGAGGCAGGATCATAGTGGGACCTGCCACTAGTGTTTTTGAAAACCGACAACGCTTGCCCAACCTTTGGACGACGACCTACATACACTAGTGGCAGGTCCCACTGTGATCCCGCCTCCTCCTGCTTCAACTCATCTCACCGCAGTATATAAGCCACCTCTGTGGCCCTATGCTGCACTTCCTACAAGAGTGATGGACTGAACACATCGATTCAAGGTTGAGGGACTGATTACCTCAAACTTCTACTCTCCTTACCTACTTCAACTTTGTATTGGACTGATGAAGCCACTGTGTGGCGAAACGTTTCTTCAATAAAGATTCCCATGTGTTGCATATCTCAATTCTTCAACTTGTCGGTTTTCAAAACCATTCATAACAACCCTGAAAATGTTTAGTAAATTATCTAAATATCTTCAGAAGATGTGGAAAAAGACACTTATGTACAGTTCAGGACCTTTATTAGAGGAAACGTTTCGCCACGAGTGGCTTCTTCAGTCCTAATACAGAGAAAACTAAGAAAACGTATATATATAGTGGCAGGAATCAGGTGAGGTGACGCGTGGGTAGAGGTGGTAGTAGTAGTAGTGGAACTAAGGAGGTGATGCTAGAGAGTGGTAGTAGTAGTAGTAGTAGTAGTAGTAGTAGTAGTAGTAGTAGTAGTGGAACTAAGGAGGTGATGCTTGAGAGGGACCTGCTGACATCATGTAGCCGGGAGAGTACCGGTGAACCAAGAACAACAAAGATCCGGGCCGGGAGAGTACCGGTGAACCAAGAACAACAAAGATCCGGGCCGGGAGAGTACCGGTGAACCAAGAACAACAAAGATCCGGGCCGGGAGAGTACCGGTGAACCAAGAACAACAAAGATCCGGGCCGGGAGAGTACCGGTGAACCAAGAACAACAAAGATCCGGGCCGGGAGAGAACCGGTGAACCAAGAACAACAAAGATCCGGGCCGGGAGAGTACCGGTGAACCAAGAACAACAAAGATCCGGGCCGGGAGAGTACCGGTGAACCAAGAACAACAAAGATCCGGGCCGGGAGAGTACCGGTGAACCAAGAACAACAAAGATCCGGGCCGGGAGAGTACCGGTGAACCAAGAACAAAAAAGATCCGGGCCGGGAGAGTACCGGTGAACCAAGAACAACAAAGATCCGGGCCGGGAGAGTACCGGTGAACCAAGAACAACAAAGATCCGGGCCGGGAGAGTACCGGTGAACCAAGAACAACAAAGATCCGGGCCGGGAGAGTACCGGTGAACCAAGAACAACAAAGATCCGGGCCGGGAGAGTACCGGTGAACCAAGAACAACAAAGATCCGGGCCGGGAGAGTACCGGTGAACCAAGAACAACAAAGATCCGGCCGGGAGAGTACCGGTGAACCAAGAACAACAAAGATCCGGGCCGGGAGAGTACCGGTGAACCAAGAACAACAAAGATCCGGGCCGGGAGAGTACCGGTGAACCAAGAACAACAAAGATCCGGGCCGGGAAAGTGAACCAAGAACAACAAAGATCCGGACCGGGAGAGTACCGGTGAACCAAGAACAACAAAGATCCGGGCCGGGAGAGTACCGGTGAACCAAGAACAACAAAGATCCTGGCCGGGAGAGTACCGGTGAACCAAGAACAACAAAGATCCGGGCCGGGAGAGTACCGGTGAACCAAGAACAACAAAGATCCGGGCCGGGAGAGTACCGGTGAACCAAGAACAACAAAGATCCGGGCCGGGAGAGTACCGATGAACCAAGAACAACAAAGATCCTGGCCGGGAGAGTACCGGTGAATCAAGAACAACAAAGATCCAGGCCGGGAGAGTACTGGTGAACCAAGAACAACAAAGACCCGGGCCGGGAGAGTACCGGTGAACCAAGAACAACAAAGATCCGGGCCGGGAGAGTACTGGTGAACCAAGAACAACAAAGCTCCTGGCCGGGAGAGTACCAGTGAACCAAGAACAACAAAGATCCGGGCCGGGAGAGTACCGGTGAACCAAGAACAACAAAGATCCGGGCCGGGAGAGTACCGGTGAACCAAGAACAACAAAGATCCTGGCCGGGAGAGTACCGGTGAACCAAGAACAACAAAGATCCTGGCCGGGAGAGTACCGGTGAACCAAGAACAACAAAGATCCGGGCCGGGAGAGTACCGGTGAACCAAGAACAACAAAGATCTGGGCGGGGAGAGTACCGGTGAACCAAGAACAACAAAGATCCGGGCCGGGAGAGTACCGGTGAACCAAGAACAACAAAGATCCTGGCCGGGAGAGTACCGGTGAACCAAGAACAACAAAGATCCGGGCCGGGAGAGTACCGGTGAACTAAGAACAACAAATATCCGGGCCGGGAGAGTACCGGTGAACCAAGAACAACAAAGCTCCGGGCCGGGAGAGTACCGATGAACCAAGAACAACAAAGATCCTGGCCGGGAGAGTACCGGTGAATCAAGAACAACCGGGAGAGTACCGGTGGGATCCGGGCCGGGAGAGTACCGATGAACCAAGAACAACAAAGATCCGGGCCGGGAGAGTACCGGTGAACCAAGAACAACAAAGATGCGGGCCGGGAGAGTACCGGTGAACCAAGAACAACAAAGCTCCTGGCTGGGAGAGTACCAGTGAACCAAGAACAACAAAGATCCGGGCCGGGAGAGTACCAGTGAACCAAGAACAACAAAGATCCGGGCCGGGAGAGTACCGGTGAACCAAGAACAACAAAGATCCTGGCCGGGAGAGTACCGGTGAACCAAGAACAACAAAGATCCTGGCCGGGAGAGTACCGGTGAACCAAGAACAACAAAGATCCGGGCCGGGAGAGTACCGGTGAACCAAGAACAACAAAGATCCGGGCCGGGAGAGTACCGGTGAACCAAGAACAACAAAGATCCTGGCCGGGAGAGTACCGGTGAACCAAGAACAACAAAGATCCGGGCTGGGAGAGCACCGGTGAACCAAGAACAACAAAGATCCGGCCGGGAGAGTACCGGTGAACCAAGAACAACAAAGATCCGGGCCGGGAGAGTACCGGTGAACCAAGAACAACAAAGATCCGGGCCGGGAGAGTACCGGTGAACCAAGAACAACAAAGGTCCGGGCCGGGAGAGTACCGGTGAACCAAGAACAACAAAGATCCGGGCCGGGAGAGTACCGGTGAACCAAGAACAACAAAGATCCGGGCCGGGAGAGTACCGGTGAACCAAGAACAACAAAGATCCGGGCCGGGAGAGTACCGGTGAACCAAGAACAACAAATTTCCGGGCCGGGAGAGTACCGGTGAACCAAGAACAACAAAGATCCGGGCCGGGAGAGTACCGGTGAACCAAGAACAACAAAGATCCGGGCCGGGAGAGTACCGGTGAACCAAGAACAACAAAGATCCGGGCCGGGAGAGTACTGGTGAACCAAGAACAACAAAGATCCGGGCCGGGAGAGTACCGGTGAACCAAGAACAACAAAGATCCGGGCCGGGAGAGTACCGGTGAACCAAGAACAACAAAGATCCGGGCCGGGAGAGTACCGGTGAACCAAGAACAACAAAGATCCTGGCCGGGAGAGTACCGGTGAACCAAGAACAACAAAGATCCGGGCCGGGAGAGTACCGGTGAACCAAGAACAACAAAGATCCGGGCCGGGAGAGTACCGGTGAACCAAGAACAACAAAGATCCGGGCCGGGAGAGTACCGGTGAACCAAGAACAACAAAGATCCGGGCCGGGAGAGTACCGGTGAACCAAGAACAACAAAGATCCGGGCCGGGAGAGTACCGGTGAACCAAGAACAACAAAGATCCGGGCCGGGAGAGTACCGGTGAACCAAGAACAACAAAGATCCGGGCCGGGAGAGTACCGGTGAACCAAGAACAACAAAGATCCGGGCCGGGAGAGTACCGGTGAACCAAGAACAACAAAGATCCGGGCCGGGAGAGTACCGGTGAACCAAGAACAACAAAGATCCGGGCCGGGAGAGTATCCGGGCCGGGAGAGTACCGGTGAACCAAGAACAACAAAGATCCGGGCCGGGAGAGTACCGGTGAACCAAGAACAACAACAAAGTACCGGTGAACCAAGAACCTGGCCGGGAGAGTACCGGTGAACCAAGAACAACAAAGATCCGGGCCGGGAGAGTACCGGTGAACCAAGAACAACAAAGATCCGGGCCGGGAGAGTACCGGTGAACCAAGAACAACAAAGATCCGGGCCGGGAGAGTAACGGTGAACCAAGAACAACAAAGATCCGGGCCGGGAGAGTACCGGTGAACCAAGAACAACAAAGATCCGAGCCGGGAGAGTACCGGTGAACCAAGAACAACAAAGATCCGGGCCGGGAGAGTACCGGTGAACCAAGAACAACAAAGGTCCGGGCCGGGAGAGTACCGGTGAACCAAGAACAACAAAGATCCGGGAAGGGAGAGTACCGGCGAACCAAGAACAACAAAGATCCGGGCCGGGAAAGTACTGGTGAACCAAGAACAACAAAGATACTGGCCGGGAGACTATCGGTGAACCAAGAACAACAAAGATCCTAGCCGGGAGACTACCGGTGAACCAAGAACAACAAAGATCCGGGCCGGGAGAGTACCGGTGAACCAAGAACAACAAAGATCCGGGCCGGGAGAGTACCGGTGAACCAAGAACAACAAAGCTCCAGGCCGGGAGAGTACCGGTGAACCAAGAACAACAAAGATCCGGGCCGGGAGAGTACCTGTGAACCAAGAACAACAAAGATCCGGGCCGGGAGAGTACCGGTGAACCAAGAACAACAAAGATCCGGGCCGGGAGAGTACCGGTGAACCAAGAACAACAAAGATCCGGGCCGGGAGAGTACCGGTGAACCAAGAACAACAAAGATCCTGGCCGGGAGAGTACCGGTGAACCAAGAACAACAAAGATCCGGACCGGGAGAGTACCGGTGAACCAAGAACAACAAAGATCCGGGCCGGGAGAGTACCGGTGAACCAAGAACAACAAAGATCCTGGCCGGGAGAGTACCGGTGAACCAAGAACAACAAAGATCCTGGCCGGGAGAGTACCGGTGAACCAAGAACAACAAAGATCCGGGCCGGGAGAGTACCGGTGAACCAAGAACAACAAAGATCCGGGCCGGGAGAGTACCGGTGAACCAAGAACAACAAAGTTCCGGGCCGGGAGAGTACCGGTGAACCAAGAACAACAAAGATCAGGGCCAGAAGAGTACCGGTGAACCAAGAACAACAAAGATCCGGGCCAGGAGAGTACGGGTGAACCAAGAACAACAAAGATCCGGGCCGGGAGAGTACCGGTGAACCAAGAACAACAAAGATCCGGGCCGGGAGAGTACCGGTGAACCAAGAACAACAAAGATCCGAGCCGGGAGAGTACCGGTGAACCAAGAACAACAAAGATCCGGGCCGGGAGAGTACCGGTGAACCAAGAACAACAAAGATCCTGGCCGGGAGAGTACCGGTGAACCAAGAACAACAAAGATCCGGGCCGGGAGAGTACCGGTGAACCAAGAACAAAAAAGATCCGGGCCGGGAGAGTACCGGTGAACCAAGAACAACAAAGATCCGGGCCGGGAGAGTACCGGTGAACCAAGAACAACAAAGATCCGGGCCGGGAGAGTACCGGTGAACCAAGAACAACAAAGATCCGGGCCGGAAGAGTACCGGTGAACCAAGAACAACAAAGATCCGGGCCGGGAGAGTACCGGTGAACCAAGAACAACAAAGATCCGGGCCGGGAGAGTACCGGTGAACCAAGAACAACAAAGATCCAGGCCGGGAGAGTACCGGTGAACCAAGAACAACAAAGATCCGGGCCGGGAGAGTACCGGTGAACCAAGAACAACAAAGATCCGGGCCGGGAGAGTACCGGTGAACCAAGAACAACAAAGATCCTGGCCGGGAGAGTACCGGTGAACCAAGAACAACAAAGATCCGGGCCGGGAGAGTACCGGTGAACCAAGAACAACAAAGATCCGGGCCGTGAGAGTACCGGTGAACCAAGAACAACAAAGATCCGGGCCGGGAGAGTACCGGTGAACCAAGAACAACAAAGATCCGGGCCGGGAGAGTACCGGTGAACCAAGAACAACAAAGATCCGGGCCGGGAGAGTACCAGTGAACCAAGAACAACAAAGATCCGGGCCGGGAGAGTACCGGTGAACCAAGAACAACAAAGATCCGAGCCGGGAGAGTACCGGTGAAACAAGAACAACAAAGTTCCGGGCCGGGAGAGTACCGGTGAACCAAGAACAACAAAGTTCCGGGCCGGGAGAGTACCAGTAAACCAAGAACAACAAAGATCAGGGCCGGGAGAGTACCGGTGAACCAAGAACAACAAAGATCCGGGCCGGGAGAGTACCGGTGAACCAAGAACAACAAAGATCCGGGCCGGGAGAGTACCGGTGAACCAAGAACAACAAAGATCAGGGCCGGGAGAGTACCGGTGAACCAAGAACAACAAAGATCCGGGCCGGGAGAGTACCGGTGAACCAAGAACAACAAAGATCCTGGCCGTGAGAGTACCGGTGAACCAAGAACAACAAAGATCCGGGCCGGGAGAGGTGAACCAAGAACAACAAAGATCCGGGCCGGGAGAGCACCGTTGATCCAAGAACAACAAAGATCCGGGCCGGGAGAGTACCGGTGAACCAAGAACAACAAAGATCCGGGCCGGGAGAGTACCGGTGAACCAAGAACAACAAAGATCCGGGCCGGGAGAGTACCGGTGAACCAAGAACAACAAAGATCCGGGCCGGGAGAGTACCGGTGAACCAAGAACAACAAAGATCCGGGCCGGGAGAGTACCGGTGAACCAAGAACAACAAAGATCCGGGCCGGGAGAGTACCGGTGAACCAAGAACAACAAAGATCCGGGCCGGGAGAGTACCGGTGAACCAAGAACAACAAAGATCCGGGCCGGGAGAGTACCGGTGAACCAAGAACAACAAAGATCCGGGCCGGGAGAGTACCGGTGAACCAAGAACAACAAAGATCCGGGCCGGGAGAGTACCGGTGAACCAAGAACAACAAAGATCCGGGCCGGGAGAGTACCGGTGAACCAAGAACAACAAAGATCCGGGCCGGGAGAGTACCGGTGAACCAAGAACAACAAAGATCCGGGCCGGGAGAGTACCGGTGAACCAAGAACAACAAAGATCCGGGCCGGGAGAGTACCGGTGAACCAAGAACAACAAAGATCCGGGCCGGGAGAGTACCGGTGAACCAAGAACAACAAAGATCCGGGCCGGGAGAGTACCGGTGAACCAAGAACAACAAAGATCCGGGCCGGGAGAGTACCGGTGAACCAAGAACAACAAAGATCCTGGCCGGGAGAGTGCCTGTGAACCAAGAACAACAAAGATCCGGGCCGGGAGAGTACCGGTGAACCAAGAACAACAAAGATCCGGGCCGGGAGAGTACTGGTGAACCAAGAACAACAAAGATCCGGACAGGGAGAGTACCGGTGAACCAAGAACAACAAAGATCCGGGCCGGGAGAGTACCGTTGATCCAAGAACAACAAAGATCCGGGCCGGGAGAGTACCGGTGAACCAAGAACAACAAAGATCCTGGCCGGGAGAGTACCGGTGAACCAAGAACAACAAAGAGTCCGGTGAACCAAGGATCCGGGCCGGGAGAGTACCGGTGAACCAAGAACAACAAAGATCCGGGCCGGGAGAGTACCGGTGAACCAAGAACAACAAAGATCCGGGCCGGGAGAGTACCGGTGAACCAAGAACAACAAAGATCCGGGCCGGGAGAGTACCGGTGAACCAAGAACAACAAAGATCCGGGCCGGGAGAGTACCGGTGAACCAAGAACAACAAAGATCCGGGCCGGGAGAGTACCGGTGAACCAAGAACAACAAAGATCCGGGCCGGGAGAGTACCGGTGAACCAAGAACAACAAAGATCCGGGCCGGGAGAGTACCGGTGAACCAAGAACAACAAAGATCCGGGCCGGGAGAGTACCGGTGAACCAAGAACAACAAAGATCCGGGCCGGGAGAGTACCGGTGAACCAAGAACAACAAAGATCCGGGCCGGGAGAGTACCGGTGAACCAAGAACAACAAAGATCCGGGCCGGGAGAGTACCGGTGAACCAAGAACAACAAAGATCCGGGCCGGGAGAGTACCGGTGAACCAAGAACAACAAAGATCCGGGCCGGGAGAGTACCGGTGAACCAAGAACAACAAAGATCCGGGCCGGGAGAGTACCGGTGAACCAAGAACAACAAAGATCCTGGCCGGGAGAGTACCGGTGAACCAAGAACAACAAAGATCCGCGCCGGGAGAGGACCGGTGAACCAAGAACAACACAGATCCGGGCCGTGAGAGTACCGGTGAACCAAGAACAACAAAGATCCGGGCCGGGAGAGTACCGGTGAACCAAGAACAACAAAGATCCGGGCCGGGAGAGTACCGGTGAACCAAGAACAACAAAGATCCGGGCCGGGAGAGTACCGTTGAACCAAGAACAACAAAGATCCGGGCCGGGAGAGTACCGGTGAACCAAGAACAACAAAGATCCGGGCCGGGAGAGTACCGGTGAACCAAGAACAACAAAGATCCGGGCCGGGAGAGTACCGGTGAACCAAGAACAACAAAGATCCGGGCCGGGAGAGTACCGGTGAACCAAGAACAACAAAGATCCGGGCCGGGAGAGTACCGGTGAACCAAGAACAACAAAGATCCGGGCCGGGAGAGTCCCGGTGAACCAAGAACAACAAAGATCCGGGCCGGGAGAGTACCGGTGAACCAAGAACAACAAAGATCCGGGCCGGGAGAGTACCGGTGAACCAAGAACAACAAAGATCCGGGCCGGGAGAGTACCGGTGAACCAAGAACAACAAAGATCCGGGCCGGGAGAGTACCGGTGAACCAAGAACAACAAAGATCCGGGCCGGGAGAGTACCAGTGAACCAAGAACAACAAAGATCCGGGCCGGGAGAGTACCGGTGAACCAAGAACAACAAAGATCCGGGCCGGGAGAGTACCGGTGAACCAAGAACAACAAAGATCCTGGCCGGGAGAGTACCGGTGAACCAAGAACAACAAAGATCCGGGCCGGGAGAGTACCGGTGAACCAAGAACAACAAAGATCCGGGCCGGGAGAGTACCGGTGAACCAAGAACAACAAATATCCGGGCCGGGAGAGTACCGGTGAACCAAGAACAACAAAGATCCGGGCCGGGAGAGTACCGGTGAACCAAGAACAACAAAGATCCGGGCCGGGAGAGTACCGGTGAACCAAGAACAACAAAGATCCGGGCCGGGAGAGTACCGGTGAACCAAGAACAACAAAGATCCGGGCCGGGAGAGTACCGGTGAACCAAGAACAACAAAGATCCGGGCCGGGAGAGTACCGGTGAACCAAGAACAACAAAGATCCGGGCCGGGAGAGTACCGGTGAACCAAGAACAACAAAGATCCGGGCCGGGAGAGTACCGGTGAACCAAGAGCAACAAAGATCCGGGCCGGGAGAGTACCGGTGAACCAAGAACAACAAAGATCCAAGGGCCGGGAGAGTACCGGTGAACCAAGAACAACAAAGATCCTGGCCGGAGAGTACCGGTGAACCAAGAACAACAAAGATCCTGGCCGGGAGAGTACCGGTGAACCAAGAACAACAAAGATCCGGGCCGGGAGAGTACCGGTGAACCAAGAACAACAAAGATCCGGGCCGGGAGCATACCGGTGAACCAAGAACAACAAAGATCCAGGCCGGGAGAGTACCGGTGAACCAAGAACAACAAAGATCCGGGCCGGGAGAGTACCGGTGAACCAAGAACAACAAAGATCCGGGCCGGGAGAGTACCGGTGAACCAAGAACAACAAAGATCCGGGCCGGGAGAGTACCGGTGAACCAAGAACAACAAAGATCCGGGCCGGGAGAGTACCGGTGAACCAAGAACAACAAAGATCCGGGCCGGGAGAGTACCGGTGAACCAAGAACAACAAAGATCCGGGCCGGGAGAGTACCGGTGAACCAAGAACAACAAAGATCCGGGCCGGGAGAGTACCGGTGAACCAAGAACAACAAAGATCCGGGCCGGGAGAGTACCGGTGAACCAAGAACAACAAAGATCCGGGCCGGGAGAGTACCGGTGAACCAAGAACAACAAAGATCCGGGCCGGGAGAGTACCGGTGAACCAAGAACAACAAAGATCCGGGCCGGGAGAGTACCGGTGAACCAAGAACAACAAAGATCCGGGCCGGGAGAGTACCGGTGAACCAAGAACAACAAAGATCCGGGCCGGGAGAGTACCGGTGAACCAAGAACAACAAAGATCCGGGCCGGGAGAGTACCGGTGAACCAAGAACAACAAAGATCCGGGCCGGGAGAGTACCGGTGAACCAAGAACAACAAAGATCCGGGCCGGGAGAGTACCGGTGAACCAAGAACAACAAAGATCCGGGCCGGGAGAGTACCGGTGAACCAAGAACAACAAAGATCCGGGCCGGGAGAGTACCGGTGAACCAAGAACAACAAAGATCCGGGCCGGGAGAGTACCGGTGAACCAAGAACAACAAAGATCCTGGCTGGGAGAGTACCAGTGAACCAAGAACACCAAAGATCCGGGCCGGGAGAGTACCGGTGAACCAAGAACAACAAAGATCCGGGCCGGGAGAGTACCGGTGAACCAAGAACAACAAAGATCCGGGCCGGGAGAGTACCGGTGAACCAAGAACAACAAAGATCCTGGCCGGGAGAGTACCGGTGAACCAAGAACAACAAAGATCCGGGCCGGGAGAGTACCGGTGAACCAAGAACAACAAAGATCCGGGCCGGGAGAGTACCGGTGAACCAAGAACAACAAAGATCCGGGCCGGGAGAGTACCGGTGAACCAAGAACAACAAAGATCCGGGCCGGGAGAGTACCGCTGAACCAAGAACAACAAAGATCCGGGCCGGGAGAGTACCGGTGAACCAAGAACAACAAAGATCCGGGCCGGGAGAGTACCGGTGAACCAAGAACAACAAAGATCCGGGCCGGGAGAGTACCGGTGAACCAAGAACAACAAAGATCCTGGCCGGGAGATTACCGGTGAACCAAGAACAACAAAGATCAGGGCCGGGAGAGTACCGGTGAACCAAGAACAACAAAGATCCGGGCCGGGAGAGTACCGGTGAACCAAGAACAACAAAGATCTGGGCCAGGAGAGTACCGGTGAACCAAGAACAACAAAGATCCGGGCCGGGAGAGTACCGGTGAACCAAGACCAACAAAGATCCGGGCCGGGAGAGTACCGGTGAACCAAGAACAACAAAGATCCGGGCCGGGAGAGTACCGGTGAACCAAGAACAACAAAGATCCGGGCCGGGAGAGTACCGGTGAACCAAGAACAACAAAGATCCGGGCCGGGAGAGTACCGGTGAACCAAGAACAACAAAGATCCGGGCCGGGAGAGTACCGGTGAACCAAGAACAACAAAGATCCGGGCCGGGAGAGTACCGGTGAACCAAGAACAACAAAGATCCGGGCCGGGAGAGTACCGGTGAACCAAGAACAACAAAGATCCTGGCCGGGAGAGTACCGGTGAACCAAGAACAACAAAGATCCGGGCCGGGAGAGTACTGGTGAACCAAGAACAACAAAGATCCGGGCCGGGAGAGTACCGGTGAACCAAGAACAACAAAGATCCGGGCCGGGAGAGTACCGGTGAACCAAGAACAACAAAGATCCTGGCCGGGAGAGTACCGGTGAACCAAGAACAACAAAGATCCGGGCCGGGAGAGTACCGGTGAACCAAGAACAACAAAGATCCGGGCCGGGAGAGTACCGGTGAACCAAGAACAACAAAGATCCGGGCCGGGAGAGTACCGATGAACCAAGAACAACAAAGATCCGGGCCGGGAGAGTACCGGTGAACCAAGAACAACAAAGATCCGGGCCGGGAGAGTACCGGTGAACCAAGAACAACAAAGATCAGGGCCGAATGAGTACCGGTGAACCAAGAACAACAAAGATCCGCGCCGGGAGAGTACCGGTGAACCAAGAACAACAAAGATCCGGGCCGGGAGAGTACCGGTGAACCAAGAACAACAAAGATCCGGGCCGGGAGAGTACCGGTGAACCAAGAGTACCGTTGAACCAAGAACAACAAAGATCCTGGCCGGGAGAGTACCGGTGAACCAAGAACAACAAAGATCCGGGCCGGGAGAGTACCGGTGAACCAAGAACAACAAAGATCCGGGCCGGGAGAGTACCGGTGAACCAAGAACAACAAAGATCCGGGCCGGGAGAGTACCGGTGAACCAAGAACAACAAAGATCCTGGCCGGGAGAGTACCGGTGAACCAAGAACAACAAAGATCCGGGCCGGGAGAGTACCGGTGAACCAAGAACAACAAAGATCCGGGCCGGGAGAGTACCGGTGAACCAAGAACAACAAAGATCCGGGCCGGGAGAGTACCGGTGAACCAAGAACAACAAAGATCCGGGCCGGGAGAGTACCGGTGAACCAAGAACAACAAAGATCCGGGCCGGGAGAGTACCGGTGAACCAAGAACAACAAAGATCCGGGCCGGGAGAGTACCGGTGAACCAAGACCAACAAAGATCCGGGCCGGGAGAGTACCGGTGAACCAAGAACAACAAAGATCCGGGCCGGGAGAGTACCGGTGAACCAAGAACAACAAAGATCCAGGCCGGGAGAGTACTGGTGAACCAAGAACAACAAAGATCCGGGCCGGGAGAGTACCGGTGAACCAAGAACAACAAAGATCCGGGCCGGGAGAGTACCGGTGAACCAAGAACAACAAAGATCCGGGCCGGGAGAGTACCGGTGAACCAAGAACAACAAAGATCCGGGCCGGGAGAGTACCGGTGAACCAAGAACAACAAAGATCCGGGCCGGGAGAGTACCGGTGAACCAAGAACAACAAAGATCCTGGGCCGGGAGAGTACCGGTGAACCAAGAACAACAAAGATCCGGGCCGGGAGAGTACCGGTGAACCAAGAACAACAAAGATCCGGGCCGGGAGTGTACCGGTGAACCAAGAACAACAAAGATCCGGGCCGGGAGAGTACCGGTGAACCAAGAACAACAAAGATCCGGGCCGGGAGAGTACCGGTGAACCAAGAACAACAAAGATCCGGGCCGGGAGAGTACCGGTGAACCAAGAACAACAAAGATCCGGGCCGGGAGAGTACCGGTGAACCAAGAACAACAAAGATCCGGGCCGGGAGAGTACCGGTGAACCAAGAACAACAAAGATCCGGGCCGGGAGAGTACCGGTGAACCAAGAACAACAAAGATCCGGGCCGGGAGAGTACCGGTGAACCAAGAACAACAAAGATCCGGGCCGGGAGAGTACCGGTGAACCAAGAACAACAAAGATCCGGGCCGGGAGAGTACCGGTGAACCAAGAACAACAAAGATCCGGGCCGGGAGAGTACCGGTGAACCAAGAACAACAAAGATCCGGGCCGGGAGAGTACCGGTGAACCAAGAACAACAAAGATCCGGGCCGGGAGAGTACCGGTGAACCAAGAACAACAAAGATCCGGGCCGGGAGAGTACCGGTGAACCAAGAACAACAAAGATCCGGGCCGGGAGAGTACCGGTGAACCAAGAACAACAAAGATCCGGGCCGGGAGAGTACCGGTGAACCAAGAACAACAAAGATCCGGGCCGGGAGAGTACCGGTGAACCAAGAACAACAAAGATCCTGGCCGGGAGAGTACCGGTGAACCAAGAACAACAAAGATCCGGGCCGGGAGAGTACCGGTGAACCAAGAACAACAAAGATCCGGGCCGGGAGAGTACCGGTGAACCAAGAACAACAAAGATCCGGGCCGGGAGAGTACCGGTGAACCAAGAACAACAAAGATCCGGGCCGGGAGAGTACCGGTGAACCAAGAACAACAAAGATCCGGGCCGGGAGAGTGAACCAAGAACAACAAAGATCCGGGCCGGGAGAGGTGAACCAAGAACAACAAAGATCCGGGCCGGGAGAGTACCGGTGAACCAAGAACAACAAAGATCCGGGAGGCCGGGAGAGGTGAACCAAGGAGAGTACCGGTGAACCAAGAACAACAAAGATCCTGGCCGGGAGAGTAGTGAACCAAGAACAACAAAGATCCCGGGAGAGTACGGTGAACCAAGAACAACAAAGATCCGGGCCGTGAGAGTACCGGTGAACCAAGAACAACAAAGATCCGGGCCGGGAGAGTACCGGTGAACCAAGAACAACAAAGATCCTGGCCGGGAGAGTACCGGTGAACCAAGAACAACAAAGATCCGGGCCGGGAGAGTACCGGTGAACCAAGAACAACAAAGATCCGGGCCTGGAGAGTACCGCTGAACCAAGAACAACAAAGATCCGGGCGGGGGAGAGTACCGGTGAACCAAGAACAACAAAGATCCGGGCCGGGAGAGTACCGGTGAACCAAGAACAACAAAGATCCGGGCCGGGAGAGTACCGGTGAACCAAGAACAACAAAGATCCGGGCCGGGAGAGTACCGGTGAACCAAGAACAACAAAGATCCGGGCCGGGAGAGTACCGGTGAACCAAGAACAACAAAGATCCGGGCCTGGAGAGTACCGGTGAACCAAGAACAACAAAGATCCGGGCCGGGAGAGTACCGGTGAACCAAGAACAACAAAGATCCGGGCCGGGAGAGTACTGGTGAACCAAGAACAACAAAGATCCGGGCCGGGAGAGTACCGGTGAACCAAGAACAACAAAGATCCGGGCCGGGAGAGTACCGGTGAACCAAGAACAACAAAGATCCGGGCCGGGAGAGTACCGGTGAACCAAGAACAACAAAGATCCGGGCCGGGAGAGTACCGGTGAACCAAGAACAACAAAGATCCGGGCCGGGAGAGTACCGGTGAACCAAGAACAACAAAGATCCGGGCCGGGAGAGTACCGGTGAACCAAGAACAACAAAGATCCGGGCCGGGAGAGTACCGGTGAACCAAGAACAACAAAGTTGAACCAAAAGGCTGGAACAACAAAAGAATCAAGGGCCGGAAGTGCAGTTAACCAGACAACAAGATCCTATTGGAGGAGAGTGCTGGTGAACCAA
>NC_091386.1:10688959-10711459 GCF_038502225.1 Cherax quadricarinatus
ACAGTAACACAGTATAACAGTAACACAGTATAACAGTAACACAGTATAACAGTAACACAGTATAACAGTAACACAGTATAACAGTAACACAGTATAACAGTAACACAGTATAACAGTAACACAGTATAACAGTAACACAGTATAACAGTAACACAGTATAACAGTAACACAGTATAACAGTAACACAGTATAACAGTAACACAGTATAACAGTAACACAGTATAACAGTAACACAGTATAACAGTAACACAGTATAACAGTAACACAGTATAACAGTAACACAGTATAACAGTAACACAGTATAACAGTAACACAGTATAACAGTAACACAGTATAACAGTAACACAGTATAACAGTAACACAGTATAACAGTAACACAGTATAACAGTAACACAGTATAACAGTAACACAGTATAACAGTAACACAGTATAACAGTAACACAGTATAACAGTAACACAGTATAACAGTAACACAGTATAACAGTAACACAGTATAACAGTAACACAGTAACACAGTAATAACAGTATAACAGTAACACAGTATAACAGTAACACAGTATAACAGTAACACAGTATAACAGTAACACAGTATAACAGTAACACAGTATAACAGTAACACAGTATAACAGTAACACAGTATAACAGTAACACAGTATAACAGTAACACAGTATAACAGTAACACAGTATAACAGTAACACAGTATAACAGTAACACAGTATAACAGTAACACAGTATAACAGTAACACAGTATAACAGTAACACAGTATAACAGTAACACAGTATAACAGTAACACAGTATAACAGTAACACAGTATAACAGTAACACAGTATAACAGTAACACAGTATAACAGTAACACAGTATAACAGTAACACAGTATAACAGTAACACAGTATAACAGTAACACAGTATAACAGTAACACAGTATAACAGTAACACAGTATAACAGTAACACAGTATAACAGTAACACAGTATAACAGTAACACAGTATAACAGTAACACAGTATAACAGTAACACAGTATAACAGTAACACAGTATAACAGTAACACAGTATAACAGTAACACAGTATAACAGTAACACAGTATAACAGTAACACAGTATAACAGTAACACAGTATAACAGTAACACAGTATAACAGTAACACAGTATAACAGTAACACAGTATAACAGTAACACAGTATAACAGTAACACAGTATAACAGTAACACAGTATAACAGTAACACAGTATAACAGTAACACAGTATAACAGTAACACAGTACAACAGTAACACAGTACAACAGTAACACAGTACAACAGTAACACAGTATAACAGTAACACAGTATAACAGTAACACAGTATAACAGTAACACAGTATAACAGTAACACAGTATAACAGTAACACAGTATAACAGTAACACAGTATAACAGTAACACAGTATAACAGTAACACAGTATAACAGTAACACAGTATAACAGTAACACAGTATAACAGTAACACAGTATAACAGTAACACAGTATAACAGTAACACAGTATAACAGTAACACAGTATAACAGTAACACAGTATAACAGTAACACAGTATAACAGTAACACAGTAACACTGTATAACAGTAACACAGTACAACAGTAACACAGTATAACAGTAACACAGTATAACAGTAACACAGTATAACAGTAACACAGTATAACAGTAACACAGTATAACAGTAACACAGTATAACAGTAACACAGTATAACAGTAACACAGTATAACAGTAACACAGTATAACAGTAACACAGTATAACAGTAACACAGTATAACAGTAACACAGTATAACAGTAACACAGTATAACAGTAACACAGTATAACAGTAACACAGTATAACAGTAACACAGTATAACAGTAACACAGTATAACAGTAACACAGTATAACAGTAACACAGTATAACAGTAACACAGTATAACAGTAACACAGTATAACAGTAACACAGTATAACAGTAACACAGTATAACAGTAACACAGTATAACAGTATCACAGTACAATTAACACAGTATAACAGTAGCACAGTACAACAGTAACACAGTATAACAGTAACACAGTATAACAGTAACACAGTATAACAGTAACACAGTACAACAGTAACACAGTACAACAGTAACACAGTATAACAGTAACACAGTATACAAGTAACACAGTATAACAGTAACACATTATAACAGTAACACAGTATTACAGTAACACAGTATAACAGTAACACAGTATAACAGTAACACAGTAACACAGTAACACAGTATAACAGTAACACAGTATAACAGTAACACAGTATAACAGTAACACAGTATAACAGTAACACAGTATAACAGTAACACAGTATAACAGTAACACAGTATAACAGTAACACAGTATAACAGTAACACAGTATAACAGTAACACAGTATAACAGTAACACAGTATAACAGTAACACAGTATAACAGTAACACAGTATAACAGTAACACAGTATAACAGAAACACAGCATAACGGAAACAGTATAACAGTAACACAGTATATCAATAACACAGTATAACAATAACACAGTTTAACAGTAACACAGTATAACATAAACACAGTATAACAGTAACACAGTATAACAGTAACACAGTATAACAGTAACACAGTATAACAGTAACACAGTATAACAGTAACACAGTATAACAGTAACACAGTATAACAGTAACACAGTATAACAGTAACACAGTATAACAGTAACACAGTATAACAGTAACACAGTATAACAGTAACACAGTATAACAGTAACACAGTATAACAGTAACACAGTATAACAGTAACACAGTATAACAGTAACACAGTATAACAGTAACACAGTATAACAGTAACACAGTATAACAGTAACACAGTATAACAGTAACACAGTATAACAGTAACACAGTATAACAGTAACACAGTATAACAGTAACACAGTATAACAGTAACACAGTATAACAGTAACACAGTATAACAGTAACACAGTATAACAGTAACACAGTACAACAGTAACACAGTATAACAGTAACACAGTATAACAGTAACACAGTATAACAGTAACACAGTATAACAGTAACACAGTATAACACAGTCACACAGTAACACAGTACACAGTAACACAGTATCACAGTAACACAGTATAACAGTAACACAGTATAACAGTAACACAGTATAACAGTAACACAGTATAACAGTAACACAGTATAACAGTAACACAGTATAACAGTAACACAGTATAACAGTAACACAGTATAACAGTAACACAGTATAACAGTAACACAGTAACACAATATAACAGTAACACAGTATAACAGTAACACAGTATAACAGTAACACAGTATAACAGTAACACAGTATAACAGTAACACAGTATAACAGTAACACAGTATAACAGTAACACAGTATAACAGTAACACAGTATAACAGTAACACAGTATAACAGTAACACAGTATAACAGTAACACAGTATAACAGTAACACAGTATAACAGTAACACAGTATAACAGTAACACAGTATAACAGTAACACAGTATAACAGTAACACAGTATAACAGTAACACAGTATAACAGTAACACAGTATAACAGTAACACAGTATAACAGTAACACAGTATAACAGTAACACAGTATAACAGTAACACAGTATAACAGTAACACAGTATAACAGTAACACAGTATAACAGTAACACAGTATAACAGTAACACAGTATAACAGTAACACAGTATAACAGTAACACAGTATAACAGTAACACAGTATAACAGTAACACAGTATAACAGTAACACTATAACAGTAACACAGTATAACAGTAAAACTGTATAACAGTTATAAAGTAACACAGCACAACAGTAATACAGTATAACCGTAACACAGTATAACAGTAACACAGTATAACAGTAACACAGTATAACAGTAACACAGTATAACAGTAACACAGTATAACAGTAACACAGTATAACAGTAACACAGTATAACAGTAACACAGTATAACAGTAACACAGTATAACAGTAACACAGTATAACAGTAACACAGTATAACAGTAACACAGTATAACAGTAACACAGTATAACAGTAACACAGTATAACAGTAACACAGTATAACAGTAACACAGTATAACAGTAACACAGTATAACAGTAACACAGTATAACAGTAACACAGTATAACAGTAACACAGTATAACAGTAACACAGTATAACAGTAACACAGTATAACAGTAACACAGTATAACAGTAACACAGTAAAACAGTAACACAGCATTACAACAACACAGTATAACAGTAACACAGTATAACAGTAACACAGTATAACAGTAACACAGTATAACAGTAACACAGTATAACAGTAACACAGTATAACAGTAACACAGTATAACAGTAACACAGTATAACAGTAACACAGTATAACAGTAACACAGTATAACAGTAACACAGTATAACAGTAACACAGTATAACAGTAACACAGTATAACAGTAACACAGTATAACAGTAACACAGTATAACAGTAACACAGTATAACAGTAACACAGTATAACAGTAACACAGTATAACAGTAACACAGTATAACAGTAACACAGTATAACAGTAACACAGTATAACAGTAACACAGTATAACAGTAACACAGTATAACAGTAACACAGTATAACAGTAACACAGTATAACAGTAACACAGTATAACAGTAACACAGTATAACAGTAACACAGTATAACAGTAACACAGTATAACAGTAACACAGTATAACAGTAACACAGTATAACAGTAACACAGTATAACAGTAACACAGTATAACAGTAACACAGTATAACAGTAACACAGTATAACAGTAACACAGTATAACAGTAACACAGTATAACAGTAACACAGTATAACAGTAACACAGTATAACAGTAACACAGTATAACAGTAACACAGTATAACAGTAACACAGTATAACAGTAACACAGTATAACAGTAACACAGTATAACAGTAACACAGTATAACAGTAACACAGTATAACGGTAAGACAGTAACACAGAATAACAGTAACACAGTATAATAGTAACACAGTATAACAGTAACACAGTATAACAGTAACATAGTATAACATTAACACAGTATAACAGAAACACAGTATAACATAAACACAGTATAACAGTAAGACAGTAACACAGAATAACAGTAACACAGTATAACAGTAACACAGTATAACAGTAACACAGTATAACAGTAACACAGTATAACAGTAACACAGTATAACAGTAACACAGTATAACAGTAACACAGTATAACAGTAACACAGTATAACAGTAACACAGTATAACAGTAACACAGTATAACAGTAACACAGTATAACAGTAACACAGTATAACAGTAACACAGTATAACAGTAACACAGTATAACAGTAACACAGTATAACAGTAACACAGTATAACAGTAACACAGTATAACAGTAACACAGTATAACAGTAACACAGTATAACAGTAACACAGTATAACAGTAACACAGTATAACAGTAACACAGTATAACAGTAACACAGTATAACAGTAACACAGTATAACAGTAACACAGTATAACAGTAACACAGTATAACAGTAACACAGTATAACAGTAACACAGTATAACAGTAACACAGTATACAAGTAACACAGTATAACAGTAACACAGTATAACAGTAACACAGTATAACAGTAACACAGTATAACAGTAACACAGTATAACAGTAACACAGTATAACAGTAACACAGTATAACAGTAACACAGTATAACAGTAACACAGTATAACAGTAACACAGTATAACAGTAACACAGTATAACAGTAACACAGTATCACAGTAGCACAGTAGGCAGTAATTTAGGTGCTTTATTGTACTTGTGCTCTCCGAGAAAGTTCTCTGTATATTCTTCAAGTCAGCAATTTTCGCTGCCTTGATGTTGGCAGTTAGTGTGCAGCAGTATTCCAGTCTAGAGAGAAAAAACGATTTAAAGAGAATCACCATGGGCTTGGCATCCCTAATTTTGAAGGTTCTCATTATCCATCCTATCATTTTTCTAGTAGATGAGGTAGATACATTGTTGTGATCTTTGAAGGTGAGATCTTCTGACATTATCACTTCCAGGTCCTTCACACTACGTAGTTTTTCGCTCTATTGTTTGGATAGAATTTGCTTAATACCCCGATAAAGATTTAATTTCCATATCAGAGTAGTTGAAATTTCTCTTCATTGAACTTCATATTGTTTTCTGCGGCCCATTTAAAGATTTGGTTGATGTCCGCTTGGAGTCTTACATTGTCTTCGATGGACGACACTGTCATGGCAATTCAGGTGTCATCCGCAACTGAAGACAAGGAGCTATAACTCACATATTTGTCTATGTCAAATATGAGGATGAGGAACAGGATAGGAGCGAGTACTGTGCCTTTTGGAACAGAGCTTTTCACTGTAGTCGCCTTAGATTTTACTCTGTTTATTATTAGTCTTTGTGTAGGAGAGAGGGAGATTATTCCCCAATAAAAGTAGGACTTAGACGGGAATGCATGATGACAACAAGGTTGTTAAATATATTTTTAGATACAGTTGTAATAGTAGTAAATTCTCGGGTGTTGGCAAGTGGTGTGGGATTAAGAGACAAATATCTACCACAAAGTGAGAGTTATCTCAGTTGGTTTTTGCTGATGACACTGTACCTTTTGGAGAATCTGAAGGGAAGTTAGAGAGGGTATGTAAAAGAAGAAATTAAAAGTGAACACAGGAGAGAGCGAGGTTATGAGGATATACCTTTGATATACCTTTGAAGAGTTTTGAGAGTTTTTCTACTATCTGAGCCCGGCCATGGGCCACGCTCGTCTGGTGCTTGCCTGGTTAACCAGGCTGTTCCTGCTGGAGGCCCGCTGCCCCACATATCCATCACAGCCTGGTTGATCTGGCACCTGGTGAAGATACTTGTGCAGTTTCCTCTTGAAGGCTTCTACACTTGTTCCAGCCATGTTTCTGATATCTTTTCGTAAGATGTTGAATAGTCTTGAACCCCAGATGTTGATACAGTGTTCCCTTATTGTCCCCACCGCACCCATGATCCTCACTGGGTATATTTTACACTTCCATATCTCTCACTCCAGTATGTTGTTATGGCAGTGTGCAGAATCGGGAACAGACCGTCGAGTACTTTCCAGGTATATATTATCACGTTTCTCTCTCTCTCCTCCGCTCCAATGAGTACATGTTCAAGACTTGAAGACGTTCTCAGTAGTTTAGATGCTTTACAGGCTCAATATGAGCCGTAAACGATCTCTATATTTGTTCCAGCTCTGATATTTCTTCTGCTTTGAACGGGGCCGTCAGCTCTGAGCAATATTTTAAGTGAGGGAGAACTAGTGACTTGAAGAGTGTCACCATCGGTATTATTTCTTTTGTTTTGAAAGTTCTCAATACCAACCCCGTCATCTTCCTGGCTGTTGTGAGCTTTGTCTTGTTATGGTCTTTACAAGAAAGGTCCGCTGACATAATTATTCCCAGGTCTTTTACGTGTTCCTTATGTTCTATTTGGTGACTCTCTTCAGTTTTATATATAGTGTTCCATTTCAGTTCTTCATTCTCTCCATACCTTAGCTAATGAAAGATAAGATACCAGATTGGAGGGAGGGAGTAGAGAGGAAGTGAATGCATTTAGATATTTGGGAGTGGACTTGTCAGTATATGGGTCTATGAAAGATGAGGTGAATCATAGAATTTATTTAGGAGCTGCAGTGTGGAGTCCGTTGAAACAAAGAATAATATCCATAGAACAAGATGGGAATGTTCTAGAGTATAGTAGTACCAGCGCTTTTATATGGGTGTGAAGAATGGGTGGTGAATGTTGTAACAAGGAAAAGGCTGGAGGCAGTGATGACGTGTCTGTGGGCAATATTCAGTGTGAATATTATGCAGAGAATCCGCAGCTTGGAAATTAGGAGGTGCAGGGTTGCGAAAAGTATTATTCAGACGGCTGAGGAGGTGTTGTTGATGTGGTTAGGACATTTAGAGACGTTGGAATGTAATACAATAACATGGAGGGCGTATAAATCTATAAAGGAAGGAAGGCGGGGTATGAATCGACCTAGGAAAGGTTGAGGTGGCGGAGGATAAATGTTTGTGTGGGCGAGGGTCTTGGACTTCTAGCAAGCATGCCAGAACGTGTTAGAAAGGACGGAGTGGAGGTAATTGGTTGTTATTAACTAACAACAAGGCACAATACCGTGACTGGAACAATACACAAATAACCCGCACATAGGAAAGGGGAGTTTACGACGACGTTTAAGTCTGACTTGGACGATTTACAGATTCAATGGTCCAAGTCGGAACAAGTAAATGACCAAGTCAGACCGAAACGTAGTCGTAAGCTTCCCTCTCCTGTTTGTGGGTTATTTGTGAAATGTTTTTATAACTTGACTTTCTGTTTGAGTGTGACCAAATATTTATGAAGGAATTCAGGGAAACCGGTTAGCAGGACCTGAGTCCTGGAAGTGGAGGCATAGTGCTGGCAGGACCTGAGTCCTGGAGGTGGAGGTATAGTGCTGGCAGGACCTGAGTCCTGGAAGTGGAGGCATAGTGCTGGCAGGACCTGAGTCCTGGAGGTGGAGGTATAGTGCTGGCAGGACCTGAGTCCTGGAGGTGGAGGTATAGTGCTTGCAGTACCTGAGTCCTGGAGGTGGAGGTATAGTACTGGCAGGACCTGAGTCCTGGAGGTGGAGACATAGTGCTGGCAGGACCTGAGTCCTGGAGGTGGAGGTATAGTGCTGGCAGGACCTGAGTCCTGGAGGTGGAGGTATAGTGCTGGCAAGACCTGAGTCCTGGAGGTGGAGGTATAGTGCTGGCAGGACCTAAGTCCTGGAGGTGGAGACATAGTGCTGGCAGGACCTGAGTCCTGGAGGTGGAGGTATAGTGCTGGCAGGACCTGAGTCCTGGAGGTGGAGGTATAGTGCTGGCAGGGCGTAAGTCCTGGAGGTGGGAGTATAGTGCTGGCAGGACCTAAGTCCTGGAGGTGGAGGTATAGTGCTGGCAGGGCCTAAGTCCTGGAGGTGGGAGTATAGTGATGGCAGGACCTGAGTCCTGGAGGTGGAGGTATAGTGCTGGCAGGACCTAAGTCCTGGAGGTGGAGGTATAGTGCTGGCAGGATCTAAGTCCTGGAGGTGGAGGTATAGTGCTGGCAGGACCTAAGTCCTGGAGGTGGAGGTATAGTGCTGGCAGGATCTAAGTCCTGGAGGTGGAGGTATAGTGCTGGCAGGGTGTAAGTCCTGGAGGTGGAGGTATAGTGCTGGCAGGTCCTGGAGGTGGAGGTATAGTGCTGTAAGTCCTGGAGGTGGAGGTATAGTGCTGGCAGGGCGTAAGTCCTGGAGGTGGAGGTATAGTGCTGGCAGGGTGTAAGTCCTGGAGGTGGAGGTATAGTGCTGGCAGGGTGTAAGTCCTGGTGGTGGAGGTGGAGGTATAGTGCTGGCAGGGTGTAAGTCCAGGTATAGTGCTGGCAGGGTGTAAGTCCTGGAGGTGGAGGTATAGTGCTGGAGGCTGGAGGTAGTCCTGGAGGTGGAGGTATAGTGCTGTAAGCTGGAGGTGGAGGTATAGTGCTGGCAGGGTGTAAGTCCTGGAGGTGGAGGTATAGTGCTGGCAGGGTGTAAGTCCTGGAGGTGGAGGTATAGTGCTGGCAGGGTGTAAGTCCTGGAGGTGGAGGTATAGTGCTGGCAGGGTGTAAGTCCTGGAGGTGGAGGTATAGTGCTGGCAGGGTGTAAGTCCTGGAGGTGGAGGTATAGTGTGCTGGCAGGGTGTAAGTCCTGGATAGGTATAGTGCTAGTTTTGGAGGTATACTGTAATATAGGCGCGTCTCTGTCAAGACAGTGATGGAGTGAATGATAATGAAAGTGTTTCACTGGGAAACTGCTAATGTATTAACAGCATTATAATGATAATAATAATAATAATAATAATAATAATAAAAAAATAATAATAATAATAAATAATAAAAAATAATAATAATAATAATAATAATAATAAAAAATAATAATAATAATAATTATAATAATAATAATAATAATTATAATAATAATAATAATAATTATAATAATAATAATAATAATTATAATAATAATAATAATTATAATAATAATAATAATAATAATAATAATAATAATAATAATAATAATAATAATAATAATAATAATAATAATAATAATAATAATAATAATAATAATAATAATAATAATAATAATAATAATAATAATAATAATAATAATAATAATAATCCTGTAATAGTTTTGCATGATGCTAGGATTGCTGGTGTCTTTTTCTGTCTGCTAAACATGCAATTGTTCAGATATATCGTGCTACTTCTACTTACACTTAGGTCACACTACACATACATGTACAAACATATGTATACTGTTTTCTTCCTAGTTCTTCCTAGTTCTTGTTCTTCTTTATTTCTTCTTATCTCCATTATGAAATGGAACAGAATTCTTCCTCCGTGAACTATGCGTGTCGCAGGAGGTGACTAGATGCCGGGAGCAATGGGCTAGTAATCCTTCTCCTGTAAAAAGTACTAAAAACAAGGAAAAAAACTTTTTAAAATTGGGATGTTTGAATGTGCATGGATGTAGTGCGGATGATAAGAAAGAAATGATTGCTGATGTTATGAATGAAAAGAAGTTGGATGTCCTGGCCCTAAGCGAAACAAAGATGGCGGGGGTAGGGTAGTTTCAGTGGGGAGAAATAAATGGAATTAAGTCAGGAGTATCTGAGAGAGTTAGAGCTAGGGAAGGGGTAGCAATAATGTTAAAGGATCAGTTATGGAGAGAGATGAGGGAATATAAATGTATAAATTCAAGGATTATGTGGATTAGAATAATGGTCGGATGTGAAAAGTGGGTCGTAATAAGTGTGTATGCACCTGGAGAAGAGAAGAGTGTAGAGGATATAGAGAAATTTTGGGAGATTTTAAGCGAGTTGTAAGGAACTTTTGAGCCAAGTAAGAGAGTAATTGTGGGAGGGGACCTAAATGCTAAAGTAGGAAAAGCGTTTAGAGAGGGTGTGGTAGGTAAGTTTGGGGTGCCAAGTGTAAATGATAATGGGGAGTATTTGATTGAACTTTGTATATAATGGGGTTTGGTTATAGGTAACACATACTTTAAGAAAAAGTGCATAAATAAGTATACAAGATATAACAGTAGTTTGCTAGGCTACATAATAGTAGATACAAGATTTTTGGGTAGATTTCAGCATGTACATGTTTATAGAGGGGCCACAGTTATATTAGGTCACTTTTTAGTTGTAGCTACAGTGAAAGTAAAACTTAGATAGGATACAAAGTAAATGGTGGCAGCAAGTAAGGGAGAAGTGAAGGTTTATAAACTAAAGGAGGAGGCAGTTAGGGTAAGATACAAACAACAGTTGGAGGACAGATGGGCTAGTGAGATTATAGGTAATGGGGTAGAAGATGTATGGGGTAAGTTTAAGAATATGGTGTTAAAGTGTTCAGCAGAAGTTTATAGTTACAGGAAAGTGGGTGCAGGAGAGAAGAAGAGCGATTGATGGAATGATGATGTAAAGAGAGAAGTAAGAGAGAAAAAGTTAGCATATGAGAAGTTTTTACAAAGTAGAAGTGATGCAAAGAGGGACGAGTATACTGAGAGAAAAAGAGAGGTTAAGAGAGTTGAGAAGCAATGTAAAAAGAGAGCAAATGAGAGAGTGGGTGGTATGTTATCAACAAATTTTGTTGAAAATAAGAAAAAGTTTTGGAGTGACATTAACAAGCTGAGAAAGCCTAGGAAAAGAATGGATTAGTTAGTAAAAAATAGGAGAGGAGAGTTACTAAATAGAGAGTTTGAGGTATCAGGTAGATAGGGGGTATATTTTGAGGAATTGTTAAATGTTGATGAAAATAGGGAAGCTGTGATTTCTTGTCTAGGGCAAGGAGGAATTACATCTTCTAGGAGTGAGGAATAATAATAATATCTTTATTTACGACAAGTACATGTACATGGTATACAGGCAATAGCTGATATCAGTGACATTCTACTATACAGAAAGCCGCTTGTTATCCTGAGCATTTAGGGCAAATTAGGTCAGAGTTCCAGGATGCGACCCACACCAGTCGACTAACACCCAGGTACCCATTCTACTGATGGGGAACATAGACAAGAGGTGTAAAGAAACACGCCCAATGTTTCTACACTGGATGGGAAGTGAACCCAGGTCCTCGAAGTGTGGAGCGAAAGCTTTAGCCACCAGGCCACCAGAGCCCCCAGTTGTGAGTGTGGAGGAAGTGCATGGGGCAGTGAGTAAAATGAAAGTGGGTAAAGCAGCTGGAAATGATGGGATAAAAATAGAAATTTTAAAAGTAGGTGGGGATATAGTTTTGGAGTGGTTACTGTTTTTATTTAATAAGAGTGTGAAAGAGGGTAAGGTACCTAGGGATTGGCAGAGAGTATGCATAATTTTTAAGTATAAAGGCAAAGGGGACAAAAGAGGGGAATAAATCTGTTGAGCATACCTGGTAAAGTGTATGATAGACCTATTATTGAAAGAATTATGAGTAAGACGAAGAGCAGGATAGCAGATGAGCAAGGAGGCTTTAGGAAAGGTAGGGGGTGTGTAGACCAAGTGTTTGCAATGAAACATATAGGTGTACAGCATTTAGATAAGGGTAAAGAGGTTTTTGGGGCATTTCTGGATTTGGAAAAGGCATATGTTAGGGCAAATGTATGGAATAGGAGGTAGATTACTGAAAGCGGTGAAAAGTTTTTACGAGGATAGTGAAGCTCAGGTTAGAGAATGTAGGCTACAGGGAGATTATTTCCCAGTAAAAGAAGGCCTTAGACAGGGATGTGTGACGTCACCATGGTTGTTCTATATATTTATAGATGGAGCTGTAAGAGAAGTGAATGCTCAGGTGTTGGCAAGAGGTGTGGGATTAAAAGATAAAGAATCTAACACAAAGTGGGAGCTGTCGCAGTTGCTCTTTGCTGATGACACTGTGCTTTTGGGAGATTCTGAAGAAAAGTTGCCGAGGTTGGTGGATGAGTTTGTTAAGGTATGTAAAAGAAGGAAATTAAAAGTGAATATAGGAAAGAGTAAGGTGATTAGGATAACTTAAAAATTAAGTAACTGAATATTCGGTAAAGAATGTGAGGGAGAGAGTATTTAAGAGGTGAATGTGCTCAGATATTTGAGAATGGACATGTCAGTAGATGGGTCTTTGAAGGATGAGGTGAATCATAGACTTGACGAGAGGAAAAAGGTGAGTGGTGCACTGAGGAGTCTGTAGAGACAAAGAACTTCATCGATGAAAGCAAAAAGAGGATTGTATGAAAGTATTGTTATACCAACGCTCTTGTATGGGTGTGAGACATGGGTAGAGAATGTTGCAACAAGAAGGCTGGAGGCAGTGGAGATGTCATGTCTGAGGGCAATGTGTGGCGTGAATATAATGCAGGGAATCTGTAGTTTGGAGATTAGGAGATGTGGCATTACCAAACTATTATCCAGGAGGCTGAGGAGGGGTTGAGATGTTTTGGACATATAGAGAGGAAGGAACGAAATGGAATGACTTCGAGAGTGTATAAATCTGTAGTGGAGGAAAGACAGGGTAGGGGTCGGCCTAGGAAACGTGGGAGGGAGGGGGTAAAGGAAGTTTTGTGTGCAAGGGGCTTGGACTTCCAGCAAGCGTGCGTGAGCATGTTAGATAAGAGTAAATGGAGACAAATGCATTTTTAGGACTTGACGTGCTGTTGGAGTGTAAGCAAGGAACATTTTTGAAGGAATTCAGGCCGGACTTGAGTCCCGGAGATGGGAAGTACAGTGTCTGCACTCTGAAGGAGGGGAGTTAATGTTGTAGTTTTATAACAGTAATGTAGACAAGCCTCTGACAAGACAGTGATGGAGTGTATTATGATGTAAGTTTTTCTTTTTCTAGCCACCCTGCAAAATTATTTGTTAACAAATTATCATGATTTGATGTTGCAGGTAGAACAGCTCTTCACATAGCAGCTGGGAAGGGTGATGATGATTGTGTTAAGATGCTGCTTGATGCTGGTGCTGACGTCAACTGTCAGGATGATAACGGCCGGACACCACTACACTGCACTCTCAGGCTCGACACTTCTTATTACTGGAGATCAGAACTCTACGATGCTGAATGTCTTCAAGTGTTATTAAATGATTCCCGCTGTGATCCCAACATAAAAGACAACTATAATAACACCAGCTTATATTATGCTGTGGAGAATAAAGGTATTGTACCAGATAATATGTTTTTCGTTATTTTTGTATTATTTATTTTTTCATACATTGTGTTATGTTTTTTTTATATTCTGGTCTAGAGTGTGTGTGTGTGTGTGTGTGTGTGTGTGTGTGTGTGTGTGTGTGTGTGTGTGTGTGTGTGTGTGTGTGTGTGTGTGTGTGTGTGTGTGTGTGTGTGTGTGTGTGTGTACTCATCTAGTTGTATTCACCTAGTTGTGGTTGCAGGGGTCGATTCATAGCTCATGGCCCCGTCCTCTTCCCTGGTCGCTTTTAGGTCACAGTCTCTGCTCCATGAACTTTATCATACCTTTTCTTAAAGTTATGTATGAATCCTGCCTCCACCACCTCACTTTCCAGAAATACTTCCTAACAAATATGTGATTCATCTGAGTCGTCAACTTCCAATTGTGACTCTTTGTCTCTGTATCCCATCTCCGGAACATCTTATCTCTGTCCACCTTGTCCATTCCTCTAAGTATTTTATATGCTGTTATCATGTCTCCTCTGGCCCTCCTGTCCTCCATTGTCTTCAGGTCAATTAACCTCTCCTCGTAGGACATACCCCTTAGCTCAGTGACTAGTCTCGTTGCAAACGTTTACTCTCTCTAATTTCATGACTTGCTTAAACAGGTGTGGGTTATAAACTGATGCTGCATACTCCAATATAGCCCTGACGTACACGGTGTACAGAGTCCTGAATGACTCCTTACAAAGATGTCGGAAAGCTATTCTTAGGTTTGCTAGTCGCCCATATGTTGCACCTGTGTTGAAAAATCTCCAGATTGATAAGGGGAAGGGGTATCTCTCAGCCCACTGCCCTCTGAAAGACTTAGCACTCTCACAAAGGGTTAGTAGACTTTTCCTACTTCCCACAACAGTTTTATAAGGAACACATGTGTACCAGGCATCTCCATGCACAGGTCTCTCCTTGCTAGAATTTCTGATCAACTACACAATGAGGGCTAAACGAAAGTAATTACTCTTTTACCCATTGCAGGAAAATTAAGAGAAAACCTGCGCCCCACTTGGTCTACAACTCAGGGATATTTGACTTCCAGTCTACAGCTAAATAACAAGAAACCTACTCTCTTGTGTTACTTCTGATTGTACAGACTAGCAACGAGTGGATATAAAACTGAACTTAGCAGTTCATTTGAGCGGATGATGAGCTGATGGACGCGGGGCTTGGTGACAAGCTAGGTTGAATTCAGACATCAGAGCGTGAATACGTCACAAAATCTCCCACTGAGAACAAAGACAATAGTGAATTTGTGATTAGGGTTGTCCTATTCGAGGTCATAATTTGCTGACTTCACGCCCAAACCATGTGAGCATTCATCAGCATCATACTTAGCAAATAGTGACATGCTGGATATACGTTCCTTTGGGAGCATATATCTGTGGCCACTGATACAGCAACCCGAAGGGACTTCTAAGGAGTGGCTGTTGGAAATCGTGCTGCTTAAAGATAAATAACATTTGTCTTATGGTTATTAGCATGCAGGAAAGTGTACTTATCTAACCAGATTCTACACAGCACGAGTTATTTGGTTGATGTGCGCCTCAGGAGATATGTTTGGTATTATACTCTCCCCAAGATCCTCATCCTTGAGAGAGGTTTGTAGTCTTTGGCCCCCTAGGCTGTATTCTGTCTGTGGTCCTGTTTGCCCTTCCTCGATATTCATGATTTTGCATTTGGCGGGGATGAACTCCAGGAGCCACTTGCCAGACTAGGCCTGTAGCCTTTCCAGATCCTTTGTAGTCCTGCCTGGTTCTCCTCCAATTGAATTCTCATTAAGTTTACATCGTGTGCAAACAGAGACACTTCTGAGTCTATTCCTTCTATCATATCATTCATATTTACCAGAAACAGCACCGGTCCTAGAAGTGACCCCCTGTGGAACCCCATTCGTCACAGTCACCTACTCCGACACCTCGTCACATACCATGACTCGCTGTTGCCTTTATGTCAGGTATTCTCTTATCCACTGCAGTGCTTTCCCTGTTATACCAGCCTGGACCTCCAGCTTCTGCACTAATCTCTTGTGTGGAACTTTGTCAAAAGCCTTTTTAAGTCAAGGGAACTGCAATCTACCCATCCCTCTCTTGTTTTATTTGTCACCTTGTCATGGAACTCTAGGAGGTTTATGACACAGGATTTCCGTCAGTGCTGGTTGTCGCTGATAAGCTCATTCCTTTTCAGGTGCTCCACCACTCTTCTCCTGATAATCTTTTCCTGGTTTATAGTTTAATGCTGCATGTCTGTCTCGTTTTTTAAAATTTGGGACTACACTTGCTGTCTTCCATATCTCAGGTAGTCGCCCTGTTTCGATAGATGTGTTGAAGATTGTTGTTATTTGCACATAGAACGTCTCTGCTCCCTCTCTCAGGACCCACGGATAGATATTATCTGGCCCCATTACCTTTGAGGTATCTAGTTCACTTAGCAGTCTCTTTACCTCCTCCTCGGCTGTGTTTATTGTGTCCAACACTTGATGGAGTATCCCCCCACTCCGTGTTTCCAGAGTCCTTTCTGTCTTCACGCTGAATACTTCTTTAAATCGCTTGTTGAGCTGCTCACATATTTGTTGGTCATTTATTGTGAGCTTCCTTCCTTCTTTCTTGAGCTTGATTACATGGTTCTTTAGTGTTGTTTTCCTCAAGAGGGAGTTGGCGCTCGCTGCTATGCCATTGTCGTATTGCTGTTGGGCCTCCCTTCTTACCTGAACATTTTCAGTTCTGGCTCTTTAACTACTCTCCTTATTACCCTGGATCCTTGGTCTTTAATAATTGTTCCATTCTCTGGCACACTTATTTTTGGCATCTCTATACCTTTGGGAGAACAAACGGCTCATCCTCGCCATCTCATTATTTCTGTTTCCTTTGGTATGAAACTCTCCTCTGCTTCTTCGCATATTATTGTCACTGAACCTCGTGCAAGAAACCCCTTAATCCTGTTTAGTCCCCTCTCTTCTAGTCTGACTTCATCCTGCCCTTCTTGCTTCTCTCTCTACTTGTAACTCTACTATGTTTTCTCAGAATCACATGATCACTAGATCCGAGGGTCTTTCATATGTGATGTCCTCAATATCTGCACTACTCAAAGTGAATAATAGGTCCAGTCTCGCTGGTTCATCCTCTCCTGTCTCTCTCTCTGTTACTACCTCTAAAATGTTGATGCATGGGCTTGACGTACACGGTATACAGTGTCATGCATGACTCCTTACCTTGATAATGAAACGCTATTCTCAGGTTTGCCAGGCACCTGTATTCTGCAGCAGTTATTTGGTTAATGTGCACCTCAGACGATGTGCTCGCTGTGATGCTTACCCTAAGCTCTTTTCCTTGAGTGAGTTTTGCAGCCTTTGATCTTCCTTAATCTTCATAATTTTGCACTTTCTTGGATTAATCAAACTCCAGGAGCCATTTGTCAGACCCAATTTGCACTCTGTAGATATCCCCTTGTAAATTTACCTTATCCTCTTCCGCTTGTAATCTGCTCATTAGTTTCACATTATCTACAAACAGGGACACCTCTGACTCTCTCCCTTCCCTTATATCATTCACAAATACAAGAAACATCACCGGACGGACTGACCTTTGTGGAACCCCACTCGACACATGGAACCACTGTGACACCTTGACTCGAACCGACACAAGTTTTTTCCTTTCTGTCAGGTATTTCCTGATCCATTCAGTACTTTCCCTCCTATTCCTGCCTGCTCCTCAATTTTTTTAACCAATATCTTGTGTGAACCTGTGTTGAAGACCTTCCCACATTCCAAGAAAATGAGGTCTACCTATCCATCTCTCCCCTGTCTTACTTTTGTTACCTTGTCATAGATCTCCAATAGGTTAATGATGCAGAATTTCCCTCTCCTAAAGCCATGCTGGTTGTCATGTATCAGGCCATTGTGTTCTAGGTATTAAACCATTCTTTACCCGGCAATCTTCTTCATAACTTTACATACAATGCATGTCATCTACACCGGTCTGTAGTTTAGCGCCTCTTGTTTGTCTCCTTTCTTAAAAATTGGGACTAAGTTTTCTATCTTCCGCAGTTCAGGCAGTTGCCCTGTTTCAATAGGATTATTGAAAATTGTTGGTAGATGCTCACACAGTGTGCCCTCTCCCTCTCTCAAGACACAAGAAGAGATATTATCTGGACCCACTGATTTCATAGGTATCTAGTTCTTCTAGCAATTTCTGCACCTAATCCTCAATTGTGTACAGTGTGTCCAGCACTTGCTGATGCACCCTACCACCTCGTTTTTCTGGGAGCCTCTCTGTCTCCACAGTGAATATCTCCCTGAGTACTGAGCTGAGCTCTTCACATATTTCCTGATCGTTCTTCGTGAGCTCCTCTCTCTCCTTCCTTCCTCAATTTGATTCCCTGATTCTCCTGATGTAGCTGTATAACAACTTTGGGTCAGATTTGGCTTTTTTTATGGTATGTTATTCTTGTATTGATACTGAGCTTCTCACCTTATTCATGCATATTCATTTCTGGCTCTTTTGTTCAACTGTTTTCCTGGGTCCTTTGCCTTCTATACATTTTCCATGTTCTTGCACACTTGGCTTTGACCTCTCCACACCTCTTGGTAAACCGTGGGCTGTAATGTTCCTGTTGTTTCTGTTGTCCTTTGATACAAACTTCTCCACTGCCTTCCTGCACTTTATATTCACTAATTCCATTATACGGTGGCCTGTGGCCTGGTGACAAAATCTCTCGCTTCACACGGTGAGGGTCTGGGTTTGATCTCTTTAATCTCTCCCTATATTTTCTCATCATGTGTCCCCTTCTGCCTCAGGAATTCCATGAATAATGATTATCCTCTCCTTTCCTCATCCCATTTTGTTTTCCTCCGTATCTCTGTGGTCTGATTTATGTATCTCCTTGGCGCTCTCCCTTACCATCTCCCAGACTTCCCGGTAGCCTGGTAATGTTTCCCTGAGGCATTTCTTTGCTCTTTACCCTCGTCCTATTCCCTCACTGTATGCTGTTGTTCCTTTGCACAGTTCCTTGCTACTGTTGGTCCTTGCCTCTATATTGTGCTTCGGGACTTCAAATTCCTCCTCTGGTCTCTGCATGCTTGCCTCAGCAGCAAAAGCTTGTAACTCCCACTTCTTGATCTCTCCAGATATCTTCTCTACCACTGTCTTGCAAAACTCATTTAGCTTTTGATCCCACTACCGTTTCATTTTGCTTTTGATCCCTTCTGCCAGTGCTTCTTGTTCAGCCCATCCATCCCTGGTACCTTTGTATCTTCGTCTTGATATGTGTGTGTGGGTACTCACCTATTTGTAGTTACAGTGACATAGTTCGAGACATAGTTCCTGGCCCTGCCTCTTCACTGATCGCTACTAGGTCCTCTCTCTCCCCTGCTCCATGAACTTTATCATACCTCGTCTTAAAACAATGTATGGTTCCTGCCTTCATTTTGTTGTCAGCATAGTTGCCGAGCCCCTACATATGTTGTATAGCTTATCTGAGTATCACAGTACCATCCATATGTTTTATATAGAAGACCCCTTGCTGGACTTAGTGGCTAGCATGGGTGACATCACGTGATGTAACATGTGAGCCTCAGACACGTTGTCCCTTTCTCAGTCCACGGACAGGCCTATAATCGGTTATAGGCAGGCTCGGCTGTGTGTGTGTGTGTGTGTGTGTGTGTGTGTGTGTGTGTGTGTGTGTGTGTGTGTGTGTGTGTGTGTGTGTGTGTGTGTGTGTGTGTGTGTGTGTGTGTGTGTGTGTGTGTGTGTGTGTGTACTCACCTAGTTGTACTCACCTAGTTGAGGTTGCGGGGGTCGAGTCCGAGCTCCTGGCCCCGCCTCTTCACTGATCGCTACTAGGTCACTCTCCCTGAGCCGTGAGCTTTATCGTACCTCTGCTTAAAGCTATGTATGGATCCTGCCTCCACTACATCGCTTCCCAAACTATTCCACTTACTGACTACTCTGTGGCTGAAGAAATACTTCCTAACATCCCTGTGATTCATCTGTGTCTTTAGCTTCCAACTGTGTCCCCTTGTTACTGTGTCCAATCTCTGGAACATCCTGTTTTTGTCCACCTTGTCAATTCCTCTCAGTATTTTGTATGTCGTTATCATGTCCCCCCTATCTCTCCTGTCCTCCAGTGTCGTCAGGTTGATTTCCCTTAACCTCTCCTCGTAGGACATACCTCTTAGCTCTGGGACTAGTCTTGTTGCAAACCTTTGCACTTTCTCTAGTTTCTTTACGTGCTTGGCTAGGTGTGGGTTCCAAACTGGTGCCGCATACTCCAATATGGGCCTAACGTATACGGTGTACAGGGTCCTGAACGATTCCTTATTAAGATGTCGGAATGCTGTTCTGAGGTTTGCTAGGCGCCCATATGCTGCAGCAGTTATTTGGTTGATGTGCGCTTCAGGAGATGTGCCTGGTGTTATACTCACCCCAAGATCTTTTTCCTTGAGTGAGGTTTGTAGTCTCTGACCCCCTAGACTGTACTCCGTCTGCGGCCTTCTTTGCCCTTCCCCAATCTTCATGACTTTGCACTTGGTGGGATTGAACTCCAGGAGCCAATTGCTGGACCAGTTCTGCAGCCTGTCCAGATCCCTTTGTAGTTCTGCCTGGTCTTCGATCGAGTGTATTCTTCTCATCAACTTCACGTCATCTGCAAACAGGGACACCTCAGAGTCTATTCCTTCCGTCATGTCGTTCACAAATACCAGAAACAGCACTGGTCCTAGGACTGACCCCTGCGGGACCCCGCTGGTCACAGGTGCCCACTCTGACACCTCGCCACGTACCATGACTCGCTGCTGTCTTCCTGACAAGTATTCCCTGATCCATTGTAGTGCCTTCCCTGTTATCCCTGCTTGGTCCTCCAGTTTTTGCACCAATCTCTTGTGTGGAACTGTGTCAAACGCCTTCTTGCAGTCCAAGAAAATGCAATCCACCCACCCCTCTCTCTCTTGTCTTACTGCTGTCACCATGTCATAGAACTCCAGTAGGTTTGTGACACAGGATTTCCCGTCCCTGAAACCATGCTGGCTGCTGTTGATGAGATCATTCCTTTCTAGGTGTTCCACCACTCTTCTCCTGATAATCTTCTCCATGATTTTGCATACTATACATGTCAGTGACACTGGTCTGTAGTTTAATGCTTCATGTCTGTCTCCTTTTTTAAAGATTGGGACTACATTTGCTGTCTTCCATGCCTCAGGCAATCTCCCTGTTTCGATAGATGTATTGAATATTGTTGTTAGGGGTACACATAGCGCCTCTGCTCCCTCTCTCAATACCCATGGGGAGATGTTATCTGGCCCCATTGCCTTTGAGGTATCTAGCTCACTCAGAAGCCTCTTCACTTCTTCCTCGGTTGTGTGCACTGTGTCCAGCACTTGGTGGTGTGCCCCACCTCTCCGTCTTTCTGGAGTCCCTTCTGTCTCCTCTGTGAACACTTCTTTGAATCTCTTGTTGAGTTCTTCACATACTTCCCGGTCATTTCCTGTTGTCTCTCCTCCTTCCTTCCTTAGCCTGATTACCTGGTCCTTGACTGTTGTTTTCCTCCTGATGTGGCTGTACAACAGTTTCGGGTCAGATTTGGCTTTCGCTGCTATGTCATTTTCATATTGTCTTTGGGCCTCCCTTCTTATCTGTGCATATTCATTTCTGGCTCTACGACTGTTCTCCTTATTCTCCTGGGTCCTTTGCCTTCTATATTTCTTCCATTCCCTAGCACACTTGGTTTTTGCCTCCCTGCACCTTTGGGTAAACCATGGGCTCATCCTGGCTTTTTCATTACTCCTGTTACCCTTGGGTACAAACCTCTCCTCAGCCTCCTTGCATTTTATTGCTACATATTCCATCATCTCATTAACTGGTTTCCCTGCCAGTTCTCTGTCCCACTGAACCCCGTTCAGGTAGTTCCTCATTCCTGTGTAGTCCCCTTTCTTGTAGTTTGGCTTCATTCGTCCTGGCCTTCCTGCTTCTCCCTCCACTTGTAGCTCTACTGTGTATTCGAAGCTTACAACCACATGGTCACTGGCCCCAAGGGGTCTTTCATATGTGATGTCCTCGATATCTGCACTACTGAAGGTGAATACTAAGTCCAGCCTTGCTGGTTCATCCTCTCCTCTCTCTCTTGTAGTGTCCCTTACGTGTTGGTACATGAAGTTCTCCAGTACCACCTCCATCATCTTAGCCCTCCAAGTATCTTGGCCCCCATGTGGGTCCAAGTTCTCCCAATCTATCTCCTTGTGGTTAAAGTCAC
>NC_091386.1:10716459-10732277 GCF_038502225.1 Cherax quadricarinatus
GCGTGTGTACTCACCTAGTTGTACTCACCTAGTTGAGGTTGCGGGGGTCGAGTCCGAGCTCCTGGCCCCGCCTCTTCACTGATCGCTACTAGGTCACTCTCCCTGAGCCGTGAGCTTTATCATACCTCTGCTTAAAGCTATGTATGGATCCTGCCTCCACTACATCGCTTCCCAAACTATTCCACTTACTGACTACTCTGTGGCTGAAGAAATACTTCCTAACATCCCTGTGATTCATCTGTGTCTTCAGCTTCCAACTGTGTCCCCTTGTTACTGTGTCCAATCTCTGGAACATCCTGTCTTTGTCCACCTTGTCAATTCCTCTCAGTATTTTGTATGTCGTTATCATGTCCCCCCTATCTCTCCTGTCCTCCAGTGTCGTCAGGTTGATTTCCCTTAACCTCTCCTCGTAGGACATACCTCTTAGCTCTGGGACTAGTCTTGTTGCAAACCTTTGCACTTTCTCTAGTTTCTTTACGTGCTTGGCTAGGTGTGGGTTCCAAACTGGTGCCGCATACTCCAATATGGGCCTAACGTACACGGTGTACAGGGTCCTGAACGATTCCTTATTAAGATGTCGGAATGCTGTTCTGAGGTTTGCTAGGCGCCCATATGCTGCAGCAGTTATTTGGTTGATGTGCGCTTCAGGAGATGTGCCTGGTGTTATACTCACCCCAAGATCTTTTTCCTTGAGTGAGGTTTGTAGTCTCTGGCCCCCTAGACTGTACTCCGTCTGCGGTCTTCTTTGCCCTTCCCCAATCTTCATGACTTTGCACTTGGTGGGATTGAACTCCAGGAGCCAATTGCTGGACCAGGTCTGCAGCCTGTCCAGATCCCTTTGTAGTTCTGCCTGGTCTTCGATCGAGTGAATTCTTCTCATCAACTTCACGTCATCTGCAAACAGGGACACCTCAGAGTCTATTCCTTCCGTCATGTCGTTCACAAATACCAGAAACAGCACTGGTCCTAGGACTGACCCCTGTGGGACCCCGCTGGTCACAGGTGCCCACTCTGACACCTCGCCACGTACCATGACTCGCTGCTGTCTTCCTGACAAGTATTCCCTGATCCATTGTAGTGCCTTCCCTGTTATCCCTGCTTGGTCCTCCAGTTTTTGCACCAATCTCTTGTCTTACTGCTGTCACCATGTCATAGAACTCCAGTAGGTTTGTGACACAGGATTTCCCGTCCCTGAAACCATGTTGGCTGCTGTTGATGAGATCATTCCTTTCTAGGTGTTCCACCACTCTTCTCCTGATAATCTTCTCCATGATTTTGCATACTATACATGTCAGTGACACTGGTCTGTAGTTTAGTGCTTCATGTCTGTCTCCTTTTTTAAAGATTGGGACTACATTTGCTGTCTTCCATGCCTCAGGCAATCTCCCTGTTTCGATAGATGTATTGAATATTGTTGTTAGGGGTACACATAGCGCCTCTGCTCCCTCTCTCAATACCCATGGGGAGATGTTATCTGGCCCCATTGCCTTTGAGGTATCTAGCTCACTCAGAAGCCTCTTCACTTCTTCCTCGGTTGTGTGCACTGTGTCCAGCACTTGGTGGTGTGCCCCACCTCTCCGTCTTTCTGGAGCCCCTTCTGTCTCCTCTGTGAACACTTCTTTGAATCTCTTGTTGAGTTCTTCACATACTTCACGGTCATTTCTTGTTGTCTCTCCTCCTTCCTTCCTTAGCCTGATTACCTGGTCCTTGACTGTTGTTTTCCTCCTGATGTGGCTGTACAACAGTTTCGGGTCAGATTTGGCTTTCGCTGCTATGTCATTTTCATATTGTCTTTGGGCCTCCCTTCTTATCTGTGCATATTCGTTTCTGGCTCTACGACTGCTGAGGTCTTGAACTAGCCTTGTTACAAACCTTTGTACTTTCTCTAACTTCTTGACGTGCTTTACCAGGCGTGGGTTCCAGACTGGTGCTGCATACTCCAGTATGGGCCTAACATACACAGTGTACAGTGTCTCGAACGATTCCTTATTGAGGAATCAGAACGCTATTCTCAGGTTTGCCAGGCGCCTGTATGCTGCAGCAGTTATTTGGTTGATGTATGCCTCCGGTGACGTGATCGGTGTTATTTTCAAGCCAAGATCTTTCTCCCTGAGTGAGGTCTGTAGTCTTTGTTCACCTAGCCTATACTCTGTCTGTGGTTTTCTTTGCCCCTCCCCAATCTTCATAACTTTGCATTTGTCAGAGTTGAATTCGAGAAGCCAGTTTCTGGACCACGTGTCCAGCCTGTCCAGGTCTCTTTGCAGTCATGCCTCATCCTCATCCGATTTGATTCTTCTCATCAGCTTCACATCATCTGCGAGTAGGGACACTTCAGTGTCTATTCCTTCCATCAAGTCGTTCGTGTATATCAAAAAAAGCACTGGTCCTAGAACTGACCCCTGTGGGAACCCGCTCGTCACAGGCGCCCACTGTGATACCTCTCCACGTACCATGACTCGTTGTTGCCTCCCTGTCAGGTATTCCCTGATCCATTGCAGTGTCCTCCCTGTTATATGCGCCTGGTCCTCCAGCTTCTGTGCTAATCTCTTGTGAGGAACTGTGTCAAAGGCCTTCCTGCAGTCCAGGAAAATGCAATCAACCCACCCCTCTCTCTCGTGTCTTACTTCTGTTACCTTGTCATAAAACTCCATAAGGTTTGTGACACAGGATTTGCCTTCCATGAACCCATGCTGGTTTTCATTTATAATCTTGTTCCTTTCCAGGTGTTCGACCACTCTCCTCCTGATAATCTTCTCCGTGACTTTGCATACTATACATGTCAGAGACACAGCTCTGTAGTTTAGTGCCTTGTTTCTGTTTCCTTTCTTGAATATGGAGACTACATTTGCTGTCTTCGATTTCTCGGGTAGTTGCCCAATTTCAAGGGATGTGTTGAAGATTGTGGTTAGGGGCACACACAGTATCTCTGTTCCTTCTCTAAGGACCCACTAGGAGATGTCCCGTCACACCGCCTTTGAGGTATCAAGGTCATCTAGCAGCTTCTGCACCTCCTCCTCGGTTGTTCGTATGTCATCCAACACTTGTTGGTATATTCCGTCTTGATGTTCCCTTCTGTGCTGTCTTCCCACAGCCCTTACTGTCTCTACTGTAAAAACTTCCTTAAATCTCTTGTTTAGCTTCTCACATACCTCCTGATCACTTCTTGTGAGTTCCCCACCTTCTGTCCTCAGTCTGATCACCTGGTCTTTGCCTGTTGTCTTCTGCATGGTGTGGCTATACAATAGTTTCTGGTCAGTCTTGGCTTTCGATGCTATGTTATTTTCATACTGTCACTGATCCTCCCTCCTTACCTGTGCATACTCGTTCCTGGCTCAGCGACTAATCTCCCTATTTTCTTGTGTTCTATGCCTTCTGTACTTTTTCCATTCTCTATTGCACTTTGTTTTTGCCTCCCTACACCGTCGGGTAAAATAGGGGCTTGTTCTGGTCTTCCCATTGTTTCTGTTGCCCTTGGGAATAAACCTTTCCACTGCCTCCTTGCATTTTGTTGTTACATATTCCATCATTTCATTTACTGTCTTTCCTGCCAGTTCTCTGTCCCACGGAACCTCCTGCAGGAAGTTCCTCAAACCTGTGTAGACCCCTCTTTCATAGTCTGGCTTTTCCCATTCAACTCCTGTTACTCTCTCCACTTGCAACTCTACTATGTATTCAAAGCACAGAACCACATGGTCACTAGCTCCTAGGGGACTCTCATGTGATGTCCTCAATGTCTGAACTGCCCAGGGTGAACACAAGGTCCAGTCTTGCTGGTTCATCCTCCCCGCTCACTCTGGTAGTGTCCTTAACATGTTGGTGCATGAGGTTTTCAAGCACCACATCCAACATCTTGGCTCTCCATGTTTCGGGACCCACATATGGCTCCGGTTTTCCCAGTCAATCTCCCTGTGGTTGAAATCACGCATAACCAGCAACTTTGCTCTGCTGGAGTGAGCTCTTCTTGCCACCTCTGCAAGTGTGTCCACCATTGCTCTGTTGCTCTCTTCTTATTCCTCTCTTGGCCTCCTGCAGTTCTGTGGTGGATTATACATCACTGCTATGACCACCTTGTGCTCCCCAGACTCGAGTGTACCTACTATGTAGTCCCTTTCTCCTTCCTCGTCTATGCTTCCCATTTTCTCGAATTTCCATCTTTTTTTTACGAGCAGAGCAACCCCTCCTCCCCCCCTGCCCCTTCTATCTTTCCTCATGATCTGGTATCCTGGTGGGAAGATTGCATCTGTTATTGTCTCTGTGGGTTTTGTTTCTGTAACTGCTATGATGTCTGGGGACTTCTCATTGATTCTTTCTCGCCATTCTTCATATTTATTCGTTAATCCATCTGCATTTTTGTACCAAACCTTCAACTTCTGTTTTAATACTGTAACTGTGGTCCTGGGGGAATACTCTGGTTGGGAGAGCAGGAGCCCTGGTGGGACCTGTGGGGGGTTGCAGTGGAGGTGGAGGAAGAGCTCCCATAGGGGGTTGCTGTAGGGGTAGGGTTCGAAGTGTTGGGGGTGGGAACTGAGGGATCGGTGTGTGATGGTTGGTTTAGATTGTTCAGTTGCCTCGTGTGTGTGTGTGTGTGTGTGTGTGTGTGTGTGTGTGTGTGTGTGTGTGTGTGTGTGTGTGTGTGTGTGTGTGTGTGTGTGTGTGTGTGTGTGTGTGTGTGTGTGTGTGTGTGTATGTGTATGTGTATGTGTGTGTGTGTGTGTGTGTGTGTGTGTGTTTGTGTGTGTGCGGAGATGTAGTGTATGTGTGTTTATGTTGGGTATGTATGTATGTGTTCAGGTGTAGTGTATGTAGGATATGCATGTGTGTGTGTCTGTGTGTGAGTGTGTGTCTGTGTGCATGTTTATATGTGCAGTGTGTGTATTTGTGTGTGTATATGTGTGTGTATGTGTGTGTGTGTGTGTGTGTGTGTGTGTGTGTGTGTGTGTGTGTGTGTGTGTGTGTGTGTGTGTGTGTGTGTGTTTGCTGTGTGTGTGTGTGTGTTTGCTGTGTGTGTGTGTGTGTGTGTGTGTGTGTGTGTGTGTGTGTGTGTGTGTGTGTGTGTGTGTGTGTGTGTGTGTGTGTGTATGTGTGTGTGTGTGTGTGTATGTTTATGTGTGCAGTGTGTGTATTTGTCGTGGCGGGTTCGTAGGAGATATGAGGGTTGGTGATAAACATACTTGTTGGATGGTAACACTATATTGCAGAGTGTGTAGGGAGAGAGCCCAAACTGCCCTGTTGCCTGTTGTAGACCTGTGTGTGGACTGAGAGCGAAGACGAGCGCGAAGGGCTCACAATTGCGTCACGTGACGTCACACAAACTAGTCCCTATGCCTAGAAAAGGGGACGTGTATGTAAAACATATGGATGGTACTAACTATGATACTCAGATAAGCTATACAACACATGAAGGGGATTCTGCTGTTCTTCTCCTCCTTTCGTTTTTGTACTCTCTCTTTCAGTATCATCCTTTCCACCTGTGTTCTGTCTCGATTGAGGTACACACTCTTGAACTCCTGTTTGCCTCTGAGCCGTGCTTTCTCATGCAGGATCATGGTTCGAGTTGATTTTGCCTTGAAGATTACTTTGAGAGGCCGTTTCCTTCTCTCTTTAAACCAACCGATTCTCTGAAAATTTGCCACCTAGATCATGTCTCCCTCGCCTATCACCTTCATGATACCTTTAATCGTTTTTTTCTCCTCCAGTTTTTTTTCATCAAAAGTTTTCTCTTCAGCTTCGTCTAGCCCATAGACAAAAACTGATCTCTCCCTTTCCACCTCCCACTGTGACTCCCATTGCATCCTCCTAGGTGTTTTAGTTCCTTCCCATCGAGTGTTCCTTCCTTCAATCCCTTCCCTAGATGTGGCCCCTATGCTCATTGGCTTGTCCTTTCTGCTCACCTGTTCCTGCCCTCCACAAGTGTCTGGTAAGATCCCTGCACATGTCCTAGTTCCTTCAATGTCTTCCATCCTCTCATGCTGTCCTAGTGTGCTCCCTGTCTTTGTTTTGGCCTTTTGTGGGTTTGACAGGACCTCTGCATACAGTTTAGCTTCCATGCTCCCTTCAGACCCTTTGTCTGTGTCTGATGTAACCATTGCTGATGCTACCTCTGTATTATCTTTATATCTAGGTTGTTTCAGATTTCTCAGCTCCTCTTCTAATTTCTGTATCTTGGTTTCTGCTACTGTGGCATGTTGCTCCCACCTACTGCATTCTGCTGCTAACCTCTCCTCCATCTTCCTTGCAAGCTCATCTAACCTCCTTCCCCAGTCTTCCTCCCTTTTTTTTGTGGTTAAAGATCCGTTATACGTCTCTTTCGTGTAGGCTCAAATTTAGTCCCAGCTGTCTTCCCTAGTAATGCTACTCTCTCTACGTATTGCACTTTCTGGGTTTAAGTATTTATTACTGCTGGTTATTATGCTATTCCTTGCTCACATTGTGAGAGGACTTCCTAGCTTCCTAAGTATTCCTCCTCACTAGGCTGCTCTCCTCTTCACATTTGTCAACACTATCTTCACCTTATTTATGCTATTTCTACTCTAATTCTGGTAATAGCTTGCAGGAGTGAGTGACCAGTATCTAACAGTGATGCAAGGCCAGGATCCAGAGCCCGCTCCATGCAAACCACAGTAGGTGAGCAATACTTGCGCTGGCAGCGGTGCAATGACAAGTTGCCAGATGCTGATGACGTAGTCGTCATACATAGGCCTATTTTGGAGATCCTTCACCCGTGATGTTTATAACCATATATGCTCATACATCCCGCATTCCTCACGTGATTTCACTTTTCACTTATGATAGTATACACTTATATACACTTCACTTTTTATGTATAATGGCACGCAACTTGTTGTGACGTCACTGCTTCAGCAGGCCTAATCTGTCACTATTCCCTTATTTTATGTTTTATTTTTCTTTTCTCCTTTTGCTTATTAACTTTTTCACTCTCTGTATGTCTCCCTGTATGGTGCCCCACATTTCACTTGTTAACCAAACGCTGGTAATTCTTGAACACCCGCTTCCACACTCACTTTGATCTTTGTATATTTGAATCTGTGTGGCAACAGTGCCTTACTAAGCTCTAATGATTTGGCACTTTGAAATATTAATGATTTCAGGCTTCCTCTCGACTTTTTTAATTAATAACCTTAGTTATCACTCGTAGGATTGCTCACCGACGTTGTCACTACAACAGATTACTGCTAGCACTTACTGTATTCACCTATATGTACTCACTTATATGTGGTTGCAGGGGTCGAGTCATAGCTCCTAGCCTCGCCTCTTCACTGGTCGATACTAATTCACTCTCTCCCTGCTCCATGATATTTGTCATACCTCTTCTTAAAGCTATTTATGGAACTTGCTTCCACTACTTCACTCTCCAGATTATTCCAGCTCCTGACAACTCTAAGACTAAAGAAATACTTCCTAACATCCCTATGACTCATCTGGGTTTTCAGTTTCCAATTGTGTCCCCGTGTTTCTGTATCCCATCTCTGAAACATTCGATCCTTGTCCACGTTGTCAATGCCTCTTAGTATTTTATACATTGTTATCATATCCCCTCTATCCCTCCTATCCTCTAGTGTCATCAGGTTGAGTTCCCTTAACCTCTCCTCATAAGACATACCCCTCAGTTCCGGGACTAATCGTGTTGCAAATTTTTGCACTTTCTCCAATTTCTTGACGTGTTTGACTAAGTGAGGGTTCCATACTGGCGCTGCATATTCCAGTATAGGCCTTACATACACTGTGTACAATGTCGTGAATGACTCCTTACTCAGATGTCTAAATGCCAATCTCAGGTTTGCCAATCTCCCATACGCTGCAGCAGTTATTTGATTGATGTGTGCCTCATGGGACATGTTCGTTATGATGCTTACCCCAAGTTCCCTTTCTTTAACTGACGTTTGCAGCTGTTGGTTTCCTAACCTGTACTCTGTCCGCAGTCTTCTGTGTCCTTCCCCAATCTTCATGACCTTAAACTTACTGGGGTTAAACTCCAGGAGCCATTTGTCGGACCATACTTGTAGCTTGTCCAGATCCCCTTGTAATCTTAATTGATCCTCTCCCACTTGTATTCTCCTCATCAGTTTCACATCATCAGCGAACAGTGACACTTCTGAATCTATTCCTTCCACCATGTCATTCACGTATACAAGAAACAGCACCGGGCAAAGGACTGACCCTTGTGGAACCCCACTCGACACATTCGCCCACTCCGACACTTCATCATGTACCAACACACGTTGTTTCCTTCCTGTCAGGTATTCCCTGATCCATTGCAGTACTTTCCCCTTTATTCCTGCCTGCTCCTCTTATTTTTGCACCAGTCTCTTGTGTGGTACTGTGTCAAAAGCATTCTTGCAATCTAAGAAGATGCAATCTACCCATCCCTCTCTCTCCTGTCTTAATTCTGTTACCTTATCGTAGAACTCAAGTAAATTTGTGACACAGGATTTCCCATCTCTGAAGCCGTGCTGACTGTCATGTATGAGCCCAATCTTTTCAATGTGTTCCACTACTTTTCTCCTAATAATCTTTTCCATGGCTTTACATACTATACAAGTCAGTGACACTGGTCTGTAGTTTAATGCTACCTGTCTGTCCCATTTCTTAAAAATTGGAACTACATGTGCTGTCTTCCACGCCTCAGGCAACTGCCCTGTTTCGATAGATTTACTGAAGATTGCTGCTAATGGCACACACAGTTCCTCTGCTCCCTCTCTCAGTATCCATGGAGATATGTTATCTGGGCCCACCGCCTTTGATGTATAGAGTTCGTCTAGAAGTTTCTTCACCTCTACCTTGGTTATGTGTATTGTGTCCAGCACCTGCTGGTGCACCCTACCTCCACAGTTTGCTGGAAGCATTCCTGACTCTTTTCTGAATACTTCTCTAAATCTTTTGTTTAGTTTATCACATACTTCTTGGTCACTCTTCGTGAGCTCCCTCCTTCTTTCCTCAGCCTGATTACCTGGTCCTTGACTGTTGTTTTTCTCCTAATGTGACTGTATAACAACTTTGGTTCAGATTTGGCTTTTGATGCTATGTCGTTCTCGTATTGCCTCTGGGCCTCTCTCCTTATCCTTGCATATTCGTTTCTGGTTCTTCTGCTCATCTCCTTGTTTTCTTGAGTCCTTTGCCTTCTATACCTTTTCCATGCTCTCGCACACTTGGCTTTGGCCTCTTTACACCTCCAATTAAACCATGGGCTCACTCTGGTCTTACCATTTTTTCTGTTGCCCTTCGGTATGAACCTTTTCTCTGCCTCCCTGCACTTAGTGGTTACTATTTCCATCATTTCATTTACTGTCTTTCCATCTAGTTCTCTTTCCCACTGCACTTCATGCAGAAAACTTCTCATTCCTATGTAGTCCCCTTTTCTGAAGTTTGGTTTCTCTTTCTGTTCTCGTGCTACTGCATTCTCCACTGTTAATTCGACAAGATATTCAAAACTCAGGACATCATGATCACTAGTGCCAAGGGGTCTTTCATGGGTGATATCCCTTATGTCTGAACTATTCAAGGTGAATATGAGATCTAGCCTTGCTGCAACATCCTCTCCTCTCTCTCTGGTTGTATCCCTAACATGTTGATGCATGAAGTTCTCCAATACAGTCTCCAACATCTTAGCCCTCCATGTTTCTGGTCCACCATGTGGCTCTAGGTTTTCCCAGTCAATCTCTTTATGATTGAAATCCCCCATTATAAGCAATTTTGTCCTACCCATATGAGCCCTCCTGGCCACTTCAGCTAGTGTCTCCACCATTGCCCTATTGTGCACATCATACTCGTCTCTTGTTCTCCTGCTGTGGGTTATACATCACTGCTATCATCACCTTTAGACCACCAGTCTGAAGTGTTCCTACAATGAAGTCGTCTGTTTCCCTTCTTTCCATTCCTCCCATCTCCTCAAAACTCTACTGTTTTTTTTATGAGCAATGCTACTTCTCCCCCTCCTCTGTTCTCTCTGTCTTTCCTCATAATCTGATATCCAGGTGGAAAAATTGCATGTTATCATCCCTGTAAGTTTTGTCTCTGTTAGTGCTATAATGTCAGGTGATGCATCAATGATGCGTTCTTGCCACTCTTCACTCTTATTTGTTATTCCATCTTCATTGGTGTACCATACCTTTAGCTTCCTTTCCATTACTGTATTTTGGGAGATGGAAGAGGAAGGTGCAGGCTGGGAGGGTGGGAGGCAGGGCACAATATTATGGGAGGCTGCTGTGACTGTGGAATTAGTGCTTAGGGGGTGGTGGCTATGGAGTGAGGTTCGTTTCTGTTTACTGTGATTGGTTGACATGTGGTGACGGGTTGAGAGGTTTCTGCAAGCATTTGTGTTTGATGTTCACCCAAAGGCTGAGTTTTCCTGTCTGTCGTTGCCTGTCCTGTCTCTCTTTCCTTCCACTGGTTCTGTCTTGCTCTAACTTTCAGTTGTTCCCTTTCCTTTCATGTTCTGTCTCGAATGAGGAACACTTTTTGATAATCTGGAGTCCTTTAACAGTGGTTTCTGTTGTAGTGTCCTGTTCCATACCACATCTGTCTTGAATGTCAATCTGACTGGTCGATTTCTTTCCCTCGAATACCCCCCCAAGTCTGTGAAAATTTTCTACCTGAGACATGTCCCTCTCTCCTGTTATTGCAATGTTCTTAATCTCTGTTTTCTCCCAATGCTTTCTTTCATCATAGGTCTGCCCTTCAGCCTCCTGAAGCCCATGAATAATTATTGATCTCTCCCTCTCATCTTCCCATTTCTTTTCCCGCTGTATCTCTGGATCTGATTTAAGCATATCCTTTGCTGTTTCCCTAATTATCACCCATGATGGCCTGATATTACTGCTGCAAAAGACTGCTTAGATCCATCCCCTCCTTCAGTCCCCTCGCTGCCTGCTGATGTTCCCATTTCAGTCACTTTGCTCCTTTCGGACCTCACTTTTAGATCCTGGTTCAGCACATCCATTTCTTTCTCCACTCTCTGTATCTTTGCGTCAGCTACTACAACTCGTGATTCTCACTTCTTGCTCTCTGCAGATATTTGCTCTAACATGTTATTGCAAAGCTCGTTTAACCTTTTCTCCCATTGTTGTTCCATTTTGTTCTTGAGCCGTTCTATCCATTCTTCCTTTTCTGACCAGCCATCATCGGTTTCCTTGCCTGTACGTCCTCCCTTTTGAGAGCCATTTTGTTTTTATCCTGTTGGGATGTTCTAGCTTCTTCAGCCGTAAAAATGTGTGTATGGTGGGGGATTTGTGAGCTAATATGTTTGGTTAGGTTAGTTTTTTTATTTTTTTTTTTTTTTTTTTTATTTTTATTTTTATATATATATTTTTTTTTTTAATTTGTTTTTTTTTATACAGTTTTTGTGTGTGTGTGTGTGTGTGTGTGTGTGTGTGTGTGTGTATGTGTGTGTGTGTGTATGTGTACTCACCTAGTTCTCACCTAGTTGAGGTTGCAGGGGTCGAGTCCAAGCTATTGCCCCGCCAGGATGTGTGATGTGTATGTGTGTTTGTGTGGGTGTGTATATGTGTGTTTGTGTGTGTGTGTGTGTGTGTGTGTGTATGTGTGTGTGTATGTGTGTGTGTATGTGTTCTGCCTGGTCTTCGATCGAGTGAATTCTTCTCATCAACTTCACGTCATCTGCAAACAGGGACACCTCAGAGTCTATTCCTTCCGTCATGTCGTTCACAAATACCAGAAACAGCACTGGTCCTAGGACTGACCCCTGCGGGACCCCGCTGGTCACAGGTGCCCACTCTGACACCTCGCCACGTACCATGACTCGCTGCTGTCTTCCTGACAAGTATTCCCTGATCCATTGTAGTGCCTTCCCTGTTATCCCTGCTTGGTCCTCCAGTTTTTGCACCAATCTCTTGTGTGGAACTGTGTCAAACGCCTTCTTGCAGTCCAAGAAAATGCAATCCACCCACCCCTCTCTCTCTTGTCTTACTGCTGTCACCATGTCATAGAACTCCAGTAGGTTTGTGACACAGGATTTCCCGTCCCTGAAACCATGTTGGCTGCTGTTGATGAGATCATTCCTTTCTAGGTGTTCCACCACTCTTCTCCTGATAATCTTCTCCATGATTTTGCATACTATACATGTCAGTGACACTGGTCTGTAGTTTAATGCTTCATGTCTGTCTCCTTTTTTAAAGATTGGGACTACATTTGCTGTCTTCCATGCCTCAGGCAATCTCCCTGTTTCGATAGATGTATTGAATATTGTTGTTAGGGGTACACATAGCGCCTCTGCTCCCTCTCTCAATACCCATGGGGAGATGTTATCTGGCCCCATTGCCTTTGAGGTATCTAGCTCACTCAGAAGCCTCTTCACTTCTTCCTCGGTTGTGTGCACTGTGTCCAGCACTTGGTGGTGTGCCCCACCTCTCCGTCTTTCTGGAGTCCCTTCTGTCTCCTCTGTGAACACTTCTTTGAATCTCTTGTTGAGTTCTTCACATACTTCACGGTCATTTCTTGTTGTCTCTCCTCCTTCCTTCCTTAGCCTGATTACCTGGTCCTTGACTGTTGTTTTCCTCCTGATGTGGCTGTACAACAGTTTCGGGTCAGATTTGGCTTTCGCTGCTATGTCATTTTCATATTGTCTTTGGGCCTCCCTTCTTATCTGTGCATATTCGTTTCTGGCTCTACAACTGTTCTCCTTATTCTCCTGGGTCCTTTGCCTTCTATATTTCTTCCATTCCCTAGCACACTTGTGTGTGTGTGTGTGTGTGTGTGTGTGTGTGTGTGTGTGTGTGTGTGTGTGTGTGTGTGTGTGTGTGTGTGTGTGTGTGTGTGTGTGTGTGTGTGTGTGTGTGTGTGTGTGTGTGTGTGTGTGTGTGTGTGTGTGTGTGTGCACACTAGGCTATGCTACTCTTTTGAAAATTATAATTTTTTTTTCACAATCAATTCAGTATTAATATACACTAATATATACTATATAATATTTACTGTGTACACTTGTGTTTGTGTGTGTGTATTTACTAGCTTGTCGTTCTTTAAAAAAGAGGGGGGGGTCACGTTAACACTATTGTTATTGTTCTTTGTTCACCAGTACTCTCCCGACCAGGACCTTTGTTGTTCTTGGTTCACCAGTACTCTCCCGGCCAGGATCTTTGTTGTTCTTGGTTCACCTGTACTCTCCCGGCCCAGATCTTTGTTGTTCTTGGTTCACCGGTACTCTCCCGGCCCAGATCTTTATTGTTCTTGGTTCACCGGTACTCTCCCGGCCCAGATCTTTGTTGTTCTTGGTTCACCGGTACTCTCCCGGCACAGATCTTTGTTGTTCTTGGTTAACCGGTACTCTCCCGGCCCAGATCTTTGTTGTTCTTGGTTCACCGGTACTCTCCCGGCCCAGATCTTTGTTGTTGTTGGTTCACCGGTACTCTCCCGGCCAGTACCTTTGTTGTTCTTGGTTCACCGGTACTCTCCCGGCCAGGATCTTTGTTGTTCTTGGTTCACCAGTACTCTCCCGGCCAGGATCATTGATGTTCTTGGTTCACCAGTACTCTCCCGGCCCAGATCTTTGTTGTTGTTGGTTCACCAGTACTCTCCCGGCCCAGATCTTTGTTGTTCTTGGTTCACCGGTACTCTCCCGGCCCAGATCTTTGTTGTTGTTGGTTCACCGGTACTCTCCCGGCCCAGATCTTTGTTGTTCTTGGTTCACCAGTACTCTCCCGGCAGGATCTTTGTTGTTCTTGGTTCACCGGTACTCTCCCGGCCAGGATCTTTGTTGTTCTTGGTTCACCGGTACTCTCCCGGCCCAGATCTTTGTTGTTCTTGGTTCACCAGTACTCTCCCGGCCAGTATCTTTGTTGTTCTTGGTTCACCGGTACTCTCCCGGCCAGGATCTTTGTTGTTCTTGGTTCACCGGTACTCTCCCGGCCCAGATCTTTGTTGTTCTTGGTTCACCAGTACTCTCCCGGCCAGGATCTTTGTTGTTCTTGGTTCACCGGTACTCTCCCAGCCCAGATCTTTGTTGTTCTTGGTTCACCGGTACTCTCCCGGCAAGGATCTTTGTTGTTCTTGGTTCACCGGTACTCTCCCGGCCCGGATCTTGCTCTTGGTTCACCGGTACTCTCCCGGCCCGGATCTTTGCTGTTGTTGGTTCACCAGTACTCTCCCGGCCCGGATCTTTGTTGTTCTTGGTTCACCGGTACTCTCCGGGCCCTGAGCTTTGTTGTTCTTGGTTCACCAGTACTCTCCCGGCCCGGAGCTTTGTTGTTCTTGGTTCACCGATACTCTCCATCCCAGATCTTTGTTGTTCTTGGTTCACCAGTACTCTCCCAGCCAGGATCTTTGTTGTTCTTGTTTCACCGGTACTCTCCCGGTCCAGATCTTTGCTGTTGTTGGTTCACCAGTACTCTCCCGGCCCGGATCTTTGATGTTCTTGGTTCACCGGTACTCTCCCGGCCCGGATCTTTGTTGTTCTTGGTTCACCGGTACTCTCCCGGCCCTGAGCTTTGTTGTTCTTGGTTCACCAGTACTATCCCGGCCCGGACTTTTGTTGTTCTTGGTTCACCGGTACTCTCCCGGCCCAGATCTTTGTTGTTCTTGGTTCACCGGTACTCTCCCGGCCCGGATCTTTGTTGTTCTTGGTTCACCGGTACTCTCCCGGCCCGGAGCTTTGTTGTTCTTGGTTCACCGGTACTCTCCCGGGTCGGAGCTTTGTTGTTCTTGGTTCACCGGTACTCTCCCGGCCAGGATCTTTGTTGTTCTTGGTTCACCGGTACTCTCCCGGCCCAGATCTTTGTTGTTCTTTGTTCACCAGCACTCTCCCGGCCAGGATCTTTGTTGTTCTTGGTACAACGGTACTCTCCCGGCCAGGATTTTTGTTGTTCTTGGTTCACCGGTACTCTCCCGGCCCAGATCTTTGTTGTTCTTGGTTCAGCGGTACTCTCCCGGCCCAGATCTTTGTTGTTCTTGGTTCACCGGTACTCTCCCGGCCCAGATCTTTGTTGTTCTTGGTTCACCAGTACTCTCCCGGCCAGTATCTTTGTTGTTCTTGGTTCACCGGTACTCTCCCGGCCAGGATCTTTGTTGTTCTTGGTTCACCGGTACTCTCCCGGCCCAGATCTTTGTTGTTCTTGGTTCACCAGTACTCTCACGTCAAAGATCTTTGTTGTTCTTGGTTCACCGGTACTCTCCCGGCCCAGATCTTTGTTGTTCTTGGTTCTCCGGTACTCTCCTGGCCCAGATCTTTGTTGTTCTTGGTTCACCAGTACTCTCCCGGCCAGGATCTTTGTTGTTCTTGGTTCACCGGTACTCTCCCGGCCCAGATCTTTGTTGTTCTTGGTTCACCGGTACTCTCCCGGTCCAGATCTTTGTTTTTCTTGGTTCACCAGTGCTCTCCCAGCCAGGATCTTTGTTGTTCTTGGTTCACCGGTACTCTCGCGGCCCAGATCTTTGTTGTTCTTGGTTCACCGGTACTCTCCCGGTCCAGATCTTTGTTGTTCTTGGTTCACCAGTACTCTCCCGGCCCGGATCTTTGTTTTTCTTGGTTCACCGGTACTCTCCTGGCCCGGATCTTTGTTGCTCTTGGTTCACCGGTACTCTCCCAGCCCGGATCTTTGTTGTTCTTGGTTCACCGGTACTCTCCCGGCCAGGAACTTTGTTGTTCTTGGTTCACCGGTACTCTCCCGGCCCAGATCTTTGTTGTTCTTGGTTCACCGGTTCTCTCCCGGCCAGCATCTTTGTTGTTCTTGGTTCACCGTTACTCTCCCGGCCCGGATCTTGCTCTTGGTTCACCGGTACTCTCCCGGCCCAGATCTTTGCTGTTGTTGGTTCACCAGTACTTTCCCGGCCCGGATCTTTGATGTTCTTGG
>NC_091386.1:10732377-10748129 GCF_038502225.1 Cherax quadricarinatus
GGTCCGGAACTTTGTTGTTCTTGGTTCACCGGTAACTTTCCCTGGCCCAGATTCTTTGCTTGTTCTGGCTTCACCAGGCACTCCCGGCCCAGATCTTTTGTTGTTCTTGGTTCACCGGTTCATTCCCGGTCCGGATCTTTGTTGCTTCTTGGTTCTACCTGGGTACTTCCTCCCGGCCTGGATCTTTGATTGTTCTTGTGGTTCACTGGTACTCTCCCGGCACGGGATCCTTTGTTGTTCTTTTTGTTCCCACCGGTTCAGCATTCTCCCTGGGCCTGGATCTGCTATTCTGGTTCAACGGTACTCTCCCAGCACGGATCTTTGCTTGCTTCTTGGTTCCACCGGCAACTCGGCCCGGGATGTCGCACTTCTGGTTCATGGCACTTCCTTCCCGGCACGGATCTGGTTGTTCTTGGTTCACAGGTTATCTAATCCACACGGGATCTTTGTTGTTGCTTGGTTCCACCGTACAATTTCCCGGCCCGGATTTTTGTTGTTCTTGGCTCCACTGCGTCCCTGGCTCCCAGATCCCCATGCTTGCTTCTTGGTTCACAAGTTACTCCCGGCACGGATCTTTGCTGCTTCTGATTCACTCGGTACTTCCCGGTCCGGATCCTTTGCTTGTTCTTTTGGTTCACCGGTACTCCTCCCCTGGCCCAGATCTTTTGCTTGTTCTTGGTTCACCGGCCAATTTCGGCCTTCCGACCTTCTTGTTCTTTTGGTTCACCGGTACTCTCCCGGCCTGGATCTTTGTTGTTCTTGGTTCACCGGTACTCTCTCGGTCCGGATCTTTGTTGTTCTTGGTTTACCGGTACTCTCTCGGTCCGGATCTTTGTTGTTCTTGGTTCACCGGTACTCTCCCGGCCCGGAGCTTTGTTGTTCTTGGTTCATCGGTACTCTCCCGATCCGGATCTTTGTTGTTCTTGGTTCACCGGTACTCTCCCGGTCCGGATCTTTGTTGTTCTTGGTTCACCGGTACTCTCCCGGCCCGGATCTTTGTTGTTCTTGGTTCACCGGTACTCTCCCTGCACGGATCTTTGTTGTTCTTGGTTCACTGGTACTCTCCCGACACGGATCTTTGTTGTTCTTGGTTCACCGGTACTCTCCCGGCCTGGATCTTTGTTGTTCTTGATTCACCGGTACTCTCCCGGTCCGGATCTTTGTTGTTCTTGGTTCACCGGTACTCTCCCGGCCTGGATCTTTGTTGTTCTTGGTTCACCGGTACTCTCTCGGTCCGGATCTTTGTTGTTCTTGGTTTACCGGTACTCTCTCGGTCCGGATCTTTGTTCTTGGTTCACCGGTACTCTCCCGGCCCGGAGCTTTGTTGTTCTTGGTTCATCGGTACTCTCCCGATCCGGATCTTTGTTGTTCTTGGTTCACCGGTACTCTCCCGGTCCGCATCTTTGTTGTTCTTGGTTCACCGGTACTCTCCCGGCCCGGATCTTTGTTGTTCTTGGTTCATCGGTACTCTCCCGGTCCGGAACTTTGTTGTTCTTGGTTCACCGGTACTCTCCCGGCCCAGATCTTTGTTGTTCTTGGCTCACCGGTACTCTCCCGGCCCAGATCTTTGTTGTTCTTGGTTCACCGGTACTCTCCCGGTCCGGATCTTTGTTGTTCTTGGTTCACCGGTACTCTCCCGGCCTGGATCTTTGTTGTTCTTGGTTCACCGGTACTCTCCGGCCCGGATCGTTCACCAGTCCGGAGCTTTTTGTTGTTGGTTCAGTTCTACCGGTACTGGTCTCTCGGTCCGGATCTTTTTTGTTCTTGGTTCACCGGTACTCTTCCGGCCCGGATCTTTGTTGTTTTTGGTTCATCGGTACTCTCCCGATCCGGATCTTTGTTGTTCTTGGTTCATCGGTACTCTCCCGGTCCTTGATCTTTGTTGTTCTTGGTTCACCGGTACTCTCCCGGCCCGGATCTTTGTTGTTCTTGGTTCACCGGTACTCTCCCGGCACGGATCTTTGTTGTTCTTGGTTCACTGGTACTCTCCCGACACGGATCTTTGTTGTTCTTGGTTCACCGGTACTCTCCCGGCCTGGATCTTTGTTGTTCTTGATTCACCGGTACTCTCCCGGTCCGGATCTTTGTTGTTCTTGGTTCACCGGTACTCTCCCGGCCCAGATCTTTGTTGTTCTTGGTTCACCGGTACTCTCCCTGTCTGGATCTTTGTTGTTCTTGGTTCACCAGTACTCTCCCGGCCTGGATCTTTGTTGTTCTTGGTTCACCGGTACTCTCTCGGTCCGGATCTTTGTTGTTCTTGGTTTACCGGTACTCTCTCGGTCCGGATCTTTGTTGTTCTTGGTTCACCGGTACTCTCCCAGCCCGCATCTTTGTTGTTGATGGTTCGGTAGCTTTGTTGTTCTTGGTTCATCCCGGCCCGCATCTCTCACCGATCCGCCCGCATCTTTGCTGTTCTTGGTTCATCGGTACTCTCCCGGTCCGGATCTTTGTTGTTCTTGGTTCACCGGTACTCTCCCGGCCCGGATCTTTGTTGTTGTTGGTTCACCGGTACTCTCCCGGCACGGATCTTTGTTGTTCTTGGTTCACTGGTATTCTCCCGACACGGAGCTTTGTTGTTCTTGGTTCACCGGTACTCTCCCGGCCTGGATCTTTGTTGTTCTTGATTCACCGGTACTCTCCCTGTCCGGATCTTTGTTGTTCTTGGTTCACCGGTACTCTCCCGGCCTGGATCTTTGTTGTTCTTGGTTCACCGGTACTCTCTCGGTCCGGAGCTTTGTTGTTCTTAGTTTACCGGTACTCTCTCGGTCCGGATCTTTGTTGTTCTTGGTTCACCGGTACTCTCCCGGCCCGGAGCTTTGTTGTTCTTGGTTCATCGGTACTCTCCCGATCCGGATCTTTGTTGTTCTTGGTTCACCGGTACTCTCCCGGTCCGGATCTTTGTTGTTCTTGGTTCACCGGTACTCTCCCGGCCCAGATCTTTGTTGTTGTTGGTTCACCGGTACTCTCCCTGCACGGATCTTTGTTGTTGTTGGTTCACTGGTACTCTCCCGACACGGATCTTTGTTATTCTTGGTTCACCGGTACTCTCCCAGCCTGGATCTTTGTTGTTCTTGATTCACCGGTACTCTCCCGGTCCGCATCTTTGTTGTTGTTGGTTCACCGGTACTCTCCCGGCCTGGATCTTTGTTGCTCTTGGTTCACCGGTACTCTCTCGGTCCGCATCTTTGTTGTTCTAGGTTCACCGGTACTCTCTCGGTCCGGATCTTTTTGTTCTTGGTTCACTGGTACTCTCCCGGCCCGGAGCTTTGTTGTTCTTGGTTCATCGGTACTCTCCCGATCCGCATCTTTGTTGTTCTTGGTTCACCGGTACTCTCCCGGTCCGCATCATTGCTGTTCTTGGTTCACCGGTACTCTCCCGGCCCGGATCTTTGTTGTTCTAGGTTCATCGGTACTCTCCCGGTCCGCATCTTTGTTGTTCTTGGTTCACCGTTACTCTCCCGGCCCAGATCTTTGTTGTTCTTGGCTCACCGGTACTCTCCCGGCCCAGATCTTTGTTGTTCTTGGTTCACCGGTACTCTCCCGGTCCGGATCGTTGTTGTTCTTGGTTCACCGGTCCCGGCCCGGATCTCTCACCGGCCTCCCAGCCCGCATCTTTGTTGTTCTTGGTTCACTGGTACTCTCCCGGCCCGGATCCGGTTCACTGGTACGGATCTTTGTTGTACTCTCCCGGCCCGGATCTTTGTTCACCGGTACTCTCCCGGCCCGGATCTTTGTTGTTCTTGGTTCACTGGTACTCTCCCGGCCTGGATCTGATGGTTCCCAGCACGGATCTTTGTTGTTCTTGGTTCACCGGTACTCCCGGCCCGCATCTCGGTTCACCGGACTCTGTTTGTTATTCTTGGTTCACAGGTACTCTCCCGGCACGGATCTTTGTTGTTCTTGGTTCACAGGTACTCTCCCGGCACGGATCTTTGTTGTTGTTGGTTCACCGGTACTCTCCCGGCCCGGATTTTTGTTGTTCTTGGTTCACTGGTAGTCTCCCGGCCCAGATCTTTGTTGTTCTTGGTTCACAAGTACTCTCCCGGCACGGATCTTTGTTGTTCTTGATTCACCGGTACTCTCCCGGTCCGGATCTTTGTTGTTCTTGGTTCACCGGTACTCTCCCGGCCCAGATCTTTGTTGTTCTTGGTTCACCGGTACTCTCCCGGCCTGGATCTTTGTTGTTCTTGGTTCACCGGTACTCTCCCGGCCTGGATCTTTGTTGTTCTTGGTTCACCGGTACTCTCTCGGTCCAGATCTTTGTTGTTCTTGGTTTACCGGTACTCTCTCGGTCCGGATCTTTGTTGTTCTTGGTTCACCGGTACTCTCCCGGCCCGGAGCTTTGTTGTTCTTGGTTCATCGGTACTCTCCCGATCCGGATCTTTGTTGTTCTTGGTTCACCGGTACTCTCCCGGTCCGGATCTTTGTTGTTCTTGGTTCACCGGTACTCTCCCGGCCCGGATCTTTGTTGTTCTTGGTTCACCGGTACTCTCCCGGCACGGATCTTTGTTGTTCTTGGTTCACTGGTATTCTCCCGACACGGACCTTTGTTGTTCTTGGTTCACCGGTACTCTCCCGGCCTGGATCTTTGTTGTTCTTGATTCACCGGTACTCTCCCTGTCCGGATCTTTGTTGTTCTTGGTTCACCGGTACTCTCCCGGTCCGCATCTTTGTTGTTCTTGGTTCACCGGTACTCTCCCGGCCCGGATCTTTGTTGTTCTTGGTTCATCGGTACTCTCCCGGTCCGGATCTTTGTTGTTCTTGGTTCACCGGTACTCTCCCGGCCCAGATCTTTGTTGTTCTTGGCTCACCGGTACTCTCCCGGCCCAGATCTTTGTTGTTCTTGGTTCACCGGTACTCTCCCGGTCCGGATCTTTGTTGTTCTTGGTTCACCGGTACTCTCCCGGCCTGGATCTTTGTTGTTCTTGGTTCACTGGTACTCTCCCGGCACGGATCTTTGTTGTTCTTTGTTCACCGGTACTCTCCCGGCCCGGATCTTTGTTGTTCTTGGTTCAACGGTACTCTCCCAGCACGGATCTTTGTTGTTCTTGGTTCACCGGTACTCTCTCGGCCCGGATGTTTGTTATTCTTGGTTCACAGGTACTCTCCCGGCACGGATCTTTGTTGTTCTTGGTTCACCGGTACTCTCCCGGCCCGGATTTTTGTTGTTCTTGGTTCACTGGTAGTCTCCCGGCCCAGATCTTTGTTGTTCTTGGTTCACAAGTACTCTCCCGGCACGTATCTTTGTTGTTCTTGATTCACCGGTACTCTCCCGGTCCGGATCTTTGTTGTTCTTGGTTCAGCGGTACTCTCCCGGCCCAGATCTTTGTTGTTCTTGGTTCACCGGTACTCTCCCGGCCTGGATCTTTGTTGTTCTTGGTTCACCGGTACTCTCCCGGCCTGGATCTTTGTTGTTCTTGGTTCACCGGTACTCTCTCGGTCCAGATCTTTGTTGTTCTTGGTTTACCGGTACTCTCTCGGTAAGGATCTTTGTTGTTCTTGGTTCATCGGTACTCTCCCGATCCGGATCTTTGTTGTTCTTGGTTCACCGGTACTCTCCCGGTCCGGATCTTTGTTGTTCTTGGTTCACCGGTACTCTCCCGGCCCGGATCTTTGTTGTTCTTGGTTCACCGGTACTCTCCCGGCACGGATCTTTGTTGTTCTTGGTTCACTGGTATTCTCCCGACACGGACCTTTGTTGTTCTTGGTTCACCGGTACTCTCCCGGCCTGGATCTTTGTTGTTCTTGATTCACCGGTACTCTCCCTGTCCGGATCTTTGTTGTTCTTGGTTCACCGGTACTCTCCCGGCCTGGATCTTTGTTGTTCTTGGTTCACCGGTACTCTCTCGGTCAGGAGCTTTGTTGTTGTTGGTTCACCGGTACTCTCGGATCCTTGGTTTACCGGTACTCTCGCGGTCCGGATCTTTGTTGTTCTTGGTTCACCGGTACTCTCCCGGCCCGGAGCTTTGTTGTTCTTGGTTCATCGGTACTCTCCCGATCCGGATCTTTGTTGTTCTTGGTTCACCGGTACTCTCCCGGTCCGGATCTTTGTTGTTCTTGGTTCACCGGTACTCTCCCGGCTTGGATCTTTGTTGTTCTTGGTTCACCGGTACTCTCCCGGCACGGATCTTTGTTGTTCTTGGTTCACTGGTACTCTCCCGACACGGATCTTTGTTGTTCTTGGTTCACCGGTACTCTCCCGGCCTGGATCTTTGTTGTTCTTGATTCACCGGTACTCTCCCGGTCCGGATCTTTGTTGTTCTTGGTTCACCGGTACTCTCCCGGCCTGGATCTTTGTTGTTCTTGGTTCACCGGTACTCTCTCGGTCCGGATCTTTGATGTTCTTGGTTCACCGGTACTCTCTCGGTCCGGATCTTTGTTGTTCTTGGTTCACCGGTACTCTCCCGGCCCGGAGCTTTGTTGTTCTTGGTTCATCGGTACTCTCCCGATCCGGATCTTTGTTGTTCTTGGTTCACCGGTACTCTCCCGGTCCGCATCTTTGTTGTTCTTGGTTCACCGGTACTCTCCCGGCCTGGATCTTTGTTATTGTTGGTTCACCGGTACTCTCCCGGCCTGGATCTTTGTTATTGTTGGTACACCGGTACTCTCCCGGCCTGGATCTTTGTTGTTGTTGGTTCACTGGTACTCTCCCGGCCCGCATCTTTGTTGTTGTTGGTTCACTGGTACTCTCCCGGCCTGGATCTTTGTTGTTGTTGGTTCACTGGTACTCTCCCGGCCCGCATCTTTGTTGTTGTTGGTTCACTGGTACTCTCCCGGCCTGGATCTTTGTTGTTGTTGGTTCACTGGTACTCTCCCGGCCCGCATCTTTGTTGTTGTTGGTTCACTGGTACTCTCCCGGCCCGCATCTTTGCTGTTGTTGGTTCACTGGTACTCTCCCGGCCCGCATCTTTGCTGTTGTTGGTTCACTGGTATTCTCCCAGCCCGCATCTTTGTTGTTGTTGGTTCACTGGTACTCTCCCGGCCTGGATCTTTGTTGTTGTTGGTTCACTGGTACTCTCCCGGCCCAGATCTTTGTTGTTCTTGGCTCACCGGTACTCTCCCGGCCCAGATCTTTGTTGTTCTTGGTTCACCGGTACTCTCCCGGTCCGGATCTTTGTTGTTCTTGGTTCACCGGTACTCTCCCGGCCTGGATCTTTGTTGTTCTTGGTTCACTGGTACTCTCCCGGCACGGATCTTTGTTGTTCTTTGTTCACCGGTACTCTCCCGGCCCGGATCTTTGTTGTTCTTGGTTCAACGGTACTCTCCCAGCACGGATCTTTGTTGTTCTTGGTTCACCGGTACTCTCTCGGCCCGGATGTTTGTTATTCTTGGTTCACAGGTACTCTCCCGGCACGGATCTTTGTTGTTCTTGGTTCACAGGTACTCTCCCGGCACGGATCTTTGTTGTTGTTGGTTCACCGGTACTCTCCCGGCCCGGATCTTTGTTGTTCTTGGTTCACCGGTACTCTCCCGGTCCGGATCTTTGTTGTTCTTGGTTCACCGGTACTCTCCCGGCCCGGATCTTTGTTGTTCTTGGTTCACCGGTACTCTCCCGGCCCGGATCTTTGTTGTTCTTGGTTCACCGGTACTCTCCCGGCCCGGATCTTTGTTGTTCTTGGTTCACCGGTACTCTCCCGGCCCGGATCTTTGTTGTTCTTGGTTCACCGGTACTCTCCCGGTCCGGATCTTTGTTGTTCTTGGTTCACCGGTACTCTCCCGGCCCGGATCTTTGTTGTTCTTGGTTCACCGGTACTCTCCCGGCCCGGATCTTTGTTGTTCTTGGTTCACCGGTACTCTCCCGGCCCGGATCTTTGTTGTTCTTGGTTCACCGGTACTCTCCCGGCCCGGATCTTTGTTGTTCTTGGTTCACCGGTACTCTCCCGGTCCGGATCTTTGTTGTTCTTGGTTCACCGGTACTCTCCCGGCCCGGATCTTTGTTGTTCTTGGTTCACCGGTACTCTCCCGGCCCGGATCTTTGTTGTTCTTGGTTCACCGGTACTCTCCCGGCCCGGATCTTTGTTGTTCTTGGTTCACCGGTACTCTCCCGGCCCGGATCTTTGTTGTTCTTGGTTCACCGGTACTCTCCCGGCCCGGATCTTTGTTGTTCTTGGTTCACCGGTACTCTCCCGGCCCGGATCTTTGTTGTTCTTGGTTCACCGGTACTCTCCCGGCCCGGATCTTTGTTGTTCTTGGTTCACCGGTACTCTCCCGGCCCCGATCTTTGTTGTTCTTGGTTCACCGGTACTCTCCCGGCCCGGATCTTTGTTGTTCTTGGTTCACCGGTACTCTCCCGGCCCGGATCTTTGTTGTTCTTGGTTCACCGGTACTCTCCCGGCCCGGATGTTTGTTGTTCTTGGTTCACCGGTACTCTCCCCACCCAGATCTTTGTTGTTCTTGGTTCACCGGTAATCTCCCGGCACGGATCTTTGTGGTTCTTGGTTCACCGGTACTCTCCCGGCCCGGATCTTTGTTGTTCTTGGTTCACGGTACTCTCCCGGCCCGGATCTTTGTTGTTCTTGGCTCACCGGTACTCTCCCGGCCCGGATCTTTGTTGTTCTTGGTTCACCGGTACTCTCCCGGCCCGGATCTTTGTTGTTCTTGGTTCACCGGTACTCTCCCGGCCCGGATCTTTGTTGTTGTTGGTTCACCGGTACTCTCCCGGCCCCGATCTTTGTTGTTCTTGGTTCACCGGTACTCTCCCGGCCCGGATCTTTGTTGTTCTTGGTTCACCGGTACTCTCCCGGCCCGGATCTTTGTTGTTCTTGGTTCACCAGTACTCTCCCGGCCCCGATCTTTGTTGTTCTTGGTTCACCGGTACTCTCCCGGCCCGGATCTTTGTTGTTCTTGGTTCACCGGTACTCTCCCGGATCGGATCTTTGTTGTTCTTGGTTCACCGGTACTCTCCCGGCCCGGATCTTTGTTGTTCTTGGTTCACCGGTACTCTCCCGGCCCGGATCTTTGTTGTTCTTGGTTCACCGGTACACTCCCGGCCCGGATCTTTGTTGTTCTTGGTTCACCGGTACTCTCCCGGCCCGGATCTTTGTTGTTCTTGGTTCACCGGTACTCTCCCGGCCCTGAGCTTTGTTGTTCTTGGTTCACCGGTACTCTCCCGGCCCGGAGCTTTGTTGTTCTTGGTTCACCGGTACTCTCCCGGCCCGGATCTTTGTTGTTCTTGGTTCACCGGTACTCTCCCGGCCCGGATCTTTGTTGTTCTTGGTTCACCGGTACTCTCCCGGCCCGGATCTTTGTTGTTCTTGGTTCACCGGTACTCTCCCGGCCCGGATCTTTGTTGTTCTTGGTTCACCGGTACTCTCCCGGTCCGGATCTTTGTTGTTCTTGGTTCACCGGTACTCTCCCGGCCCGGATCTTTGTTGTTCTTGGTTCACCGGTACTCTCCCGGCCCGGATCTTTGTTGTTCTTGGTTCACTGGTACTCTCCCGGTCCGGATCTTTGTTGTTCTTGGTTCACCGGTACTCTCCCGGCCCGGATCTTTGTTGTTGTTGGTTCACTGGTACTCTCCCGGTCCGGATCTTTGTTGTTCTTGGTTCACTGGTACTCTCCCGGCCCGGATCTTTGTTGTTCTTGGTTCACCGGTACTCTCCCGGCCCGGATCTTTGTTGTTCTTGGTTCACCGGTACTCTCCCGGCCCGGATCTTTGTTGTTCTTGGTTCACCGGTACTCTCCCGGCCCGGATCTTTGTTGTTCTTGGTTCACCGGTACTCTCCCGGCCCGGATCTTTGTTGTTCTTGGTTCACCGGTACTCTCCCGGTCCGGATCTTTGTTGTTCTTGGTTCACCGGTACTCTCCCGGCCCGGATCTTTGTTGTTCTTGGTTCACCGGTACTCTCCCGGCCCGGATCTTTGTTGTTCTTGGTTCACTGGTACTCTCCCGGCCCGGATCTTTGTTGTTCTTGGTTCACCGGTACTCTCCCGGCCCGGATCTTTGTTGTTCTTGGTTCACCGGTACTCTCCCGGTCCGGATCTTTGTTGTTCTTGGTTCACCGGTACTCTCCCGGCCCGGATCTTTGTTGTTCTTGGTTCACCGGTACTCTCCCGGCCCGGATCTTTGTTGTTCTTGGTTCACCGGTACTCTCCCGGCCCGGATCTTTGTTGTTCTTGGTTCACCAGTACTCTCCCGGCCCGGATCTTTGTTGTTCTTGGTTCACCGGTACTCTCCCGGCCCGGATCTTTGTTGTTCTTGGTTCACCGGTACTCTCCCGGCCCGGATCTTTGTTGTTCTTGGTTCACCGGTACTCTCCCGGCCCGGATCTTTGTTGTTCTTGGTTCACCGGTACTCTCCCGGCCCGGATCTTTGTTGTTCTTGGTTCACCGGTACTCTCCCGGCCCGGATCTTTGTTGTTCTTGGTTCACCGGTACTCTCCCGGCCCGGATCTTTGTTGTTCTTGGTTCACCGGTACTCTCCCGGCCCGGATCTTTGTTGTTCTTGGTTCACCGGTACTCTCCCGGCCCGGATCTTTGTTGTTCTTGGTTCACTGGTACTCTCCCGGCCCGGATCTTTGTTGTTGTTGGTTCACCGGTACTCTCCCGGCCCAGATCTTTGTTGTTCTTGGTTCACCGGTACTCTCCCGGCCCGGATCTTTGTTGTTCTTGGTTCACCGGTACTCTCCCGGCCCGGATCTTTGCTGTTCTTGGTTCACCGGTACTCTCCCGGCCCGGATCTTTGTTGTTGTTGGTTCCCGGTACTCTCCCGGTCCGGACCTTTGTTGTTGTTGGTTCACCGGTACTCTCCCGGCCCGGAACTTTGTTGTTCTTGGTTCACTGGTACTCTCCCGGTCCGGATCTTTGTTGTTCTTGGTTCACTGGTACTCTCCCGGTCCGGAGCTTTGTTGTTCTTGGTTCACCGGTACTCTCCCGGCCCGGATCTTTGTTGTTCTTGGTTCACCGGTACTCTCCCGGCCCGGATCTTTGTTGTTCTTGGTTCACCGGTACTCTCCCGGCCCGGATCTTTGTTGTTCTTGGTTCACCGGTACTCTCCCGGCCCGGATCTTTGTTGTTCTTGGTTCACCGGTACTCTCCCGGCCCGGATCTTTGTTGTTCTTGGTTCACCGGTACTCTCCCGGCCCGGATCTTTGTTGTTCTTGGTTCACCGGTACTCTCCCGGCTCGGATCTTTGTTGTTCTTGGTTCACCGGTACTCTCCCGGCCCGGATCTTTGTTGTTCTTGGTTCACCGGTATTCTCCCGGCCCGGATCTTTGTTGTTCTTGGTTCACCGGTACTCTCCCGGCCCGGATCTTTGTTGTTCTTGGTTCACCGGTACTCTCCCGGCCCGGATCTTTGTTGTTCTTGGTTCACCGGTACTCTCCCGGCCCGGATCTTTGTTGTTCTTGGTTCACCGGTACTCTCCCCGCCCGGATCTTTGTTGTTCTTGGTTCACCGGTACTCTCCCGGCCCGGATCTTTGTTGTTCTTGGTTCACCGGTACTCTCCCGGCCCGGATCTTTGTTGTTCTTGGTTCACCGGTACTCTCCCGGCCCGGATCTTTGTTGTTCTTGGTTCACCGGTACTCTCCCGGCCCGGATCTTTGTTGTTCTTGGTTCACCGGTACTCTCCCGGCCCGGATCTTTGTTGTTCTTGGTTCACCGGTACTCTCCCGGCCTGGATCTTTGTTGTTCTTGGTTCACCGGTACTCTCCCGGCCCGGATCTTTGTTGTTCTTGGTTCACCGGTACTCTCCCGGCCCGGATCTTTGTTGTTCTTGGTTCACCGGTACTCTCCCGGCACGGATCTTTGTTGTTCTTGGTTCACTGGTACTCTCCCGGCACGGATCTTTGTTGTTCTTGGTTCACCGGTACTCTCCCGGCCTGGATCTTTGTTGTTCTTGATTCACCGGTACTCTCCCGGTCCGGATCTTTGTTGTTCTTGGTTCACCGGTACTCTCCCGGCCCGGATCTTTGTTGTTCTTGGTTCACCGGTACTCTCCCGGCCTGGATCTTTGTTGTTCTTGGTTCACCGGTACTCTCCCGGCCCGGATCTTTGTTGTTCTTGGTTCACCGGTACTCTCCCGGCCCGGATCTTTGTTGTTCTTGGTTCACCGGTACTCTCCCGGCCCGGATCTTTGTTGTTATTGGTTCACCGGTACTCTCCCGGCCCGGATCTTTGTTGTTCTTGGTTCACCGGTACTCTCCCGGCCCGGATCTTTGTTGTTCTTGGTTCACCGGTACTCTCCCGGCCCGGATCTTTGTTGTTCTTGGTTCACCGGTACTCTCCCGGCCCGGATCTTTGTTGTTCTTGGTTCACCGGTACTCTCCCGGCCCTGATCTTTGTTGTTCTTGGTTCACCGGTACTCTCCCGGTCCGGATCTTTGTTGTTCTTGGTTCACCGGTACTCTCCCGGCCGGATCTTTGTTGTTGTTAGTTCGCTGGTACTCTCCCGGCCGGGATCTTTGTTATTCTTGGTTCACCGGTACTCTCCCGGCCCGGATCTTTGTTGTTCTTGGTTCACCGGTACTCTCCCGGCCCGGATCTTTGTTGTTCTTGGTTCACCGGTACTCTCCCGGCCCGGATCTTTGTTGTTCTTGGTTCACCGGTACTCTCCCGGCCCGGATCTTTGTTGTTCTTGGTTCACCGGTACTCTCCCGGCCCGGATCTTTGTTGTTGTTGGTTCACCGGTACTCTCCCGGCCCGGATCTTTGTTGTTCTTGGTTCACTGGTACTCTCCCGGCCCGGATCTTTGTTGTTCTTGGTTCACCGGTACTCTCCCGGCCCGGATCTTTGTTGTTGTTGGTTCACCGGTACTCTCCCGGCCCGGATCTTTGTTGTTCTTTGTTCACCGGTACCCTCCCGGCCCGAATCTTTGTTGTTCTTGGTTCACCGGTACTCTCCCGGCCCGGATTTTTGTTGTTCTTGGTTCACCGGTACTCTCCCGGCCCGGATCTTTGTTGTTGTTGGTTCACCGGTACTCTCCCGGCCCGGATCTTTGTTGTTCTTGGTTCACCGGTACTCTCCCGGCCCGGATCTTTGTTGTTCTTGGTTCACCGGTACTCTCCCGGCCCGGAACTTTGTTGTTCTTGGTTCACCGGTACTCTCCCGGCCCGGATCTTTGTTGTTCTTGGTTCACCGGTACTCTCTCGGCCCGGATCTTTGTTGTTCTTGGTTCACCGGTATTCTCCCGGCCCGGATCTTTGTTGTTCTTGGTTCACCGGTACTCTCCCGGCCGGGATCTTTGTTGTTCTTGGATCGCCGGTACTCTCCCGGCCCTGATCTTTGTTGTTCTTGGTTCACCGGTACTCTCCCGGCCTGGATCTTTGTTGTTCTTGGTTCACCGGTACTCTCCCGGCCCGGATCTTTGTTGTTCTTGGTTCACCGGTACTCTCCCGGCCCGGATCTTTGTTGTTCTTGGTTCACCGGTACTCTCCCGGCCCGGATCTTTGTTGTTCTTGGTTCACCGGTACTCTCCCGGCCCGGATCTTTGTTGTTCTTGGTTCACCGGTACTCTCCCGGCCCGGATCTTTGTTGTTCTTGGTTCACCGGTACTCTCCCGGCCCGGATCTTTGTTGTTCTTGGTTCACCGGTACTCTCCCGGCCCGGATCTTTGTTGTTCTTGGTTCACCGGTACTCTCCCGGCCCGGATCTTTGTTGTTCTTGGTTCACCGGTACTCTCCCGGCCCGGATCTTTGTTGTTCTTGGTTCACCGGTACTCTCCCGGCCCGGATCTTTGTTGTTCTTGGTTCACCGGTACTCTCCCGGCCCGGATCTTTGTTGTTCTTGGTTCACCGGTACTCTCCCGGCCCGGATCTTTGTTGTTCTTGGTTCACCGGTACTCTCCCGGCCCGGATCTTTGTTGTTCTTGGTTCAGCGGTACTCTCCCGGAAAGGATCTTTGTTGTTCTTGGTTCACCGGTACTCTCCCGGCCCGGATCTTTGTTGTTCTTGGTTCACCGGTACTCTCCCGGCCCGGATCTTTGTTGTTCTTGGTTCACCGGTACTCTCCCGGTCCGGATCTTTGTTGTTCTTGGTTCACCGGTACTCTCCCGGCCCGGATCTTTGTTGTTCTTGGTTCACCGGTACTCTCCCGGTCCGGATCTTTGTTGTTCTTGGTTCACCGGTACTCTCCCGGCCCGGATCTTTGTTGTTCTTGGTTCACCGGTACTCTCCCGGCCCGGATCTTTGTTGTTCTTGGTTCACCGGTACTCTCCCGGCCCGGATCTTTGTTGTTCTTGGTTCACCGGTACTCTCCCGGCCCGGATCTTTGTTGTTCTTGGTTCACCGGTACTCTCCCGACCCGGATCTTTGTTGTTCTTGGTTCACCGGTACTCTCCCGGCCCGGATCTTTGTTGTTCTTGGTTCACCGGTACTCTCCCGGCCCTGATCTTTGTTGTTCTTGGTTCACCGGTACTCTCCCGGCCCGGATCTTTGTTGTTCTTGGTTCACCGGTACTCTCCCGGCCCGGATCTTTGTTGTTCTTGGTTCACCGGTACTCTCCCGGCCCGGATCTTTGTTGTTCTTGGTTCACTGGTACTCTCCCGGCCCGGATCTTTGTTGTTCTTGGTTCACCGGTACTCTCCCGGCCCGGATCTTTGTTGTTCTTGGTTCACCGGTACTCTCCCGGCCCGGATCTTTGTTGTTCTTGGTTCACCGGTACTCTCCCGGCCCTGATCTTTGTTGTTCTTGGTTCACCGGTACTCTCCCAGCCCGGATCTTTGTTGTTCTTGGTTCACCGGTACTCTCCCGACCCGGATCTTTGTTGTTGTTGGTTCACCGGTACTCTCCCGGCCCAGATCTTTGTTGTTCTTGGTTCACCGGCACTCTCCCGGCACGGATTTTTGTTGTTCTTGGTTCAACGGTACTCTCCCGGCCCGGATCTTTGTTGTTCTTGGTTCACCGGTACTCTCCCGGCCCGGATCTTTGTTGTTTTTGGTTCACCGGTACTCTCCCGGCCCGGATCTTTGTTGTTCTTGGTTCACCGGTACTCTCCCGGCCCGGATCTTTGTTGTTCTTGGTTCACCGGTACTCTCCCGGCCCGGATCGGTGTTGTTCTTGGTTCACCGGTACTCTCCCGGCCCGGATCTTTGTTGTTCTTGGTTCACCGGTACTCTCCCGGCCCGGATCTTTGTTGTTCTTGGTTCACCGGTACTCTCCCGGCCCGGATCTTTGTTGTTCTTGGTTCACCGGTACTCTCCCGGCCCGGATCTTTGTTGTTGTTGGTTCACCGGTACTCTCCCGGCCCGGATCTTTGTTGTTCTTGGTTCACCGGTACTCTCCCGACCCGGATCTTTGTTGTTCTTGGTTCACCGGTACTCTCCCGGCCCGGATCTTTGTTGTTCTTGGTTCACTGGTACTCTCCCGGCCAGGATCTTTGTTGTTCTTGGTTCACCAGTACTCTCCCGGCTCGGATCTTTGTTGTTCTTGGTTCACCGGTACTCTCCCGGCCCGGATCTCTGTTGTTCTTGGTTGACCGGTACTCTCCCGGCCCGGATCTTTGTTGTTCTTGGTTCACCGGTACTCTCCCGGCCCGGATCTTTGTTGTTCTTGGTTCACCGGTACTCTCCCGGCCCGGATCTTTGTTGTTCTTGGTTCACCGGTACTCTCCCGGCCCGGATCGTTGTTGTTCTTGGTTCACCGGTACTCTCCCGGCCCGGATCTTTGTTGTTCTTGGTTCACCGGTACTCTCCCGGCCCGGATCTTTGTTGTTCTTGGTTCACCGGTACTCTCCCGGCCCGGATCTTTGTTGTTCTTGGTTCACCGGTACTCTCCCGGCCCGGATCTTTGTTGTTCTTGGTTCACCGGTACTCTCCCG
>NC_091386.1:10748229-10833229 GCF_038502225.1 Cherax quadricarinatus
TGGAGGGTTGAGATGTAGGGTTGGGATGTAGGACTGGGGATTGAGGATTGGGATGGAGGGTTAGAATGGAGGGTTGGGATGTAGGGTTGGGATGTAGGGCTGGGATGTAGGATTGAGATGTAGGGTTGGGATGTAGGGTTGGGATGTAGGGTAGGAATGGAGGGTTGGGATGGAGGGTTGGGATGTAGGGTTGGCGTGTAGGGTTGAAATGATGGGTTTTGATGGAGGGTTGAGATGGAGGGTTGGGATGTAGTGTTGGGATGTAGGGTTAGGATGGAGGGCTTGGGTGGAGAGTTGGAATGGAGGGTTTGGATGGAAGGTTGGGATGGAGGGTTGTGATGGAGGGTTGGAATGGAGGGTTGTGATGGAGAGTTGGAATGGAGGGTTGGGATGGAGTGTTTGTAAGTAGGGTTGGAATTGAGAGTTGGGATGGAGTGTTGGGATGGAGGTTTGTGATGGAGGGTTGAAATGGAGGGTTGGGATTTAAGGTTGTGATGGAGCGTTGGGATGGAGAGTTGGAAAGAGGGTTGGAATGGAAGGTTGGGATGGAGGGTTGGAATTGAGGGTTGGGATGGAGTGTTGGGATGGAGGCTTTTGATGGAGGGTTGGAATAGAGGGTTGGGATGGAAGGTTGGGATGGAGGGTTGGGATGGAGGGTTGTGATAGAGGGTTGGGGTGGAGGGTTCTGATGGAGGGTTGTGATGGAGGGTTGTGATGGTTTGGTGGTTTGGTGATGTGAATATTTGTAAACATTGAGAAACAAGGAGTTAAAAGATACTGTATGATTTAAAACACAGGATGCCACCCACACCAGTCCACTAACACCCAGTATGCCACCCACACCAGTCCACTAACACCCAGGATGCCACCCACACCAGTCCACTAACACCCAGGATACGACCCACACCAGTCCACTAACACCCAGTATGCCACCCACACCAGTCCACTAACACCCAGGATGCCAACTACACACGTCCACTAACACCCAGGATGTGACCCACACCAGTCCTCTAACACACAGGATGTGACCCACACCAGTCCACTAACTCTCAGGATGCCACCCACACCAGTCCACTAACACCCAGGATGTGACCCACAACAGTTCACTAACACCCAGGATGTGACCCACACCAGACCACTAACATCCAGTATGCAAACCACACCAGTCCACTAACACCAAGGATGCGACCCACACCAGTCCACTAACACCCAGGATGCCACCCACACCAGTCCAATAACACCCAGGATGCCACTCACACGAGTCCACTAACACTCAGGATGCGACCCACACCAGTCCACTAACACCCAGGATGCGACCCACACCAGTCCACTAACACTCACGATGTCATCCACACAAGCCCACTAACACCTAGGATGCGATCCACACCAGTCCACTAACACCCAGGAAGCCACCCACAAAAGTCCATTAACACCAAGGATGCCACCCACACAAGTCCACTAACACCCAGGATGCGACCCACACCAGTCCACTAACACCCAGGATGCCACCCACAGCAGTCCACTAACACCCAGGATGCCACCCACACCAGTCAACTAACACACAGGATGCCACCCACACCAGTCCACTAACTCCCAGGATGTGACCCACACCAGTCCACTAACACCCAGGATACGACCCACACCAGTCCAGTAACACCCAGTATGCCACCCACACCAGTCCACTAACACCCAGGATGCCACCCACACCAGTCCACTAACACCTAGGATGCCGCCCACACCAGTCCACTAACACCCAGAATGCGACTCACACCAGTCCAGTAACACCCAGTATGCCACCCACACCAGTCCACTAACACCCAGGATGCCACCCACACCAGTCCACTAACACCTAGGATGCCGCCCACACCAGTCCACTAACACCCAGAATGCGACTCACACCAGTCCACTAACACCCAGGATGCCACCCACAGCAGTCCACTAACACCCAGGATTTGACCCTCACCAGTCCGCTAACACCCAGGATGCCACCCACACCAGACCACTAACACCCAGGATACCACCCACACCAGTCCACTAACACCCAGGATGCCACCCACTTAATTCCACTAACACCCAGTATGCCACCCACACCAGTCCACTAACACCCAGGATGCAACCCACACCAGTCCACTAACACCCAGGATGTGACCAACACCAGTCCACTAACACCCAGGATGCCACCCACAGCAGTCCACTAACACCCAGGATGCCACCCACACCAGTCCACTAACACCCAGGATGCCACCCACACTAGTCCACTAACTCCCAGGATGTGATCCACACAAGTCCAATAACACCCAGGATGCCACCCACACCAGTCCACCTACACCCAGGATACGACCCAAACCAGCCCACTAACACCCAGTATGCCACCCACACCAGTCCACTAACACCCAGGATGCCACCCACACCAGTCCACTAGCACCCAGGATTCCACCCACACCCGTCCACTATCACCCAGGATGCCACCCACACCAGTCCACTAACACCCAGGATGCGACCCAGACAAGTCCACTAACACCCAGGATGCCACCCACACACGTCCACTAACACCCAGGATGTGACCCACACCAGTCCTCTAACACACAGGCTGTGACCCACACCAGTCCACTAACTCCCAGGATGCCACCCACACCAGTCCACTAACACCCAGGATGTGACCCACACCAGTTCACTAACACCCAGGATGTGACCCACACCAATCCAATAACATCCAGGATGCGAACCACACCAGTCCACTAACACCAAGGATGCGACCCAAACAAGTCCACTAACACCCAGGATGCCACCCACACCAGTTCACTAACACCCAGGATGTGACCCACACCAGTCCACTAACATCCAGAATGCGAACCACACCAGTCCACTAACACCAACAATGCGACCCACACCAGTCCACTAACACCCAGGATGCCACCCACATCAGTCCACTAACACCCAGGATGCCACCCACACAAGTCCACTAACACTCAGGATGCGACCCACACCAGTCCAGTAACATCCAGGATGCGACCCGCACCAGTCCACTAACACCCAGGATGCCACCCACAGCAGTCCACTAACACCCAGGATGTGACCCTCACCAGTCTGCTAACACCCAGGATGCCACCCACACCAGACCACTAACACCCAGGATACCACCCACATCAGTCCACTAACACCCAGGATGCCACCCACATAAGTCCACTAACACCCAGGATGCCACCCACACCAGTCCACTAACACCCAGGATGCAACCCACACCAGTCCACTAACACCCAGGGTTCCACCCACACCAGTCCACTAACACTCAGGATGTGACCAACACCAGTCCACTAACACCCAGGATGCCACCCACAGCAGTCCACTAACACCCAGGATTCCACCCACACCAGTCCACTAACACCCGGGATGCCACCCACACCAGGCCACTAACACCCAGGATGCCACCCTCACCAGTCCACTAACACCCAGGATGCAACCCACACCAATCCACTAACACCCAGGATGCCACCCACACCAGTCCACTAACACCCAGGATGCCACTCACACCAGTCCACTAACTCCCAGGATGCCACCCACACCAGTTCACTAACACCCAGGATATGACCCACACCAGTCCACTAACACCCAGGATGCCACCCACACCAGTCCACTAACACCCAGGATGCCACCCACACCAGTCCACTAACACCCAGGATGCCACCCACACCAGTCCACTAACACCCAGGATGCCACCCATACCAGTCCACTAACACCCAGGTACCTGTTTTATACAGATGGGTCAACATAAACAACAGATATGAAGAAACACGCCCAATGTTTCTACCCTGACTGGGAATCGAACCCAGACGTGATAAGTCAGTGGGACAAGTAAATGTTAAAAGTTAAAAGATAACTTGACAAGTCAACAAAAGCTCCACAAAGAACAACACTTAACTTAAAGCTCTACAAAAAACAAAACTTAAAGCTCTATAAAGAACAAAACTTAAAGCTCTGCAAAGAACAAAACTTAACTTAAAGCTCTTCGAAGAACAAAACTTAAAGCTCTACAAAGAACAAAACTTAACTTAAAGCTCTTCGAAGAACAAAACTTAAAGCTCTACAAAGAACAAAACTTAACTTAAAGCTCTACAAAGAATATACCTTAACTTAAAGCTCTACAAAGAACAAAACTTAACTTGAAGCTCTACAAAGAACAAAACATAACTTAAAGCTCTACAAAGAACAAAACTTAACTTGAAGCTCTACAAAGAACAAAACTTAACTTAAAGCTCTACAAAGAACAAAACTTAACTTGAAGCTCTACAAAGAACAAAACATAACTTAAAGTTCTACAAAGAACAAAACATAACTTAAAGCTCTACAAAGAACAAAACTTAACTTGAAGCTCTACAAAGAACAAAACGTAACTTAAATTTCTACAAAGAACAAAACATAACTTAAAGCTCTACAATAAGCAACAATGAGCTGAAACAGCTCTTCAGAGAGCGAAACGTCGTTACTTAACCTCTGGTATAACAAACACACCAAACAATGTAAAGCTTTACACATGAAAGCTTTACACATGAAAGCTTTACACATGAAAGCTTTACACATGAAAGCTTTACACATGAAAGCTTTACACATGAAAGCTTTACACATGAAAGCTTTACACATGAAAGCTTTACACATGAAAGCTTTACTCATGAAAGCTTTACTCATGAAAGCTTTACACATGAAAGCTTTACTCATGAAAGCTTTACACATGAAAGCTTTACTCATGAAAGCTTTACACATGAAAGCTTTACACATGAAAGCTTTACTCATGAAAGCTTTACTCATGAAAGCTTTACACATGAAAGCTTTACTCATGAAAGCTTTACTCATGAAAGCTTTACACATGAAAGCTTTACACATGAAAGCTTTACACATGAAAGCTTTACACATGAAAGCTTTACTCATGAAAGCTTTACTCATGAAAGCTTTACTCATGAAAGCTTTACACATGAAAGCTTTACTCATGAAAGCTTTACACATGAAAGCTTTACACATGAAAGCTTTACTCATGAAAGCTTTACTCATGAAAGCTTTACACATGAAAGCTTTACACATGAAAGCTTTACACATGAAAGCTTTACTCATGAAAGCTTTACTCATGAAAGCTTTACACATGAAATGCTTACACATGAAAGCTTTACACATGAAAGCTTTACACATGAAAGCTTTACACATGAAAGCTTTACTCATGAAAGCTTTACTCATGAAAGCTTTACTCATGAAAGCTTTACACATGAAAGCTTTACTCATGAAAGCTTTACACATGAAAGCTTTACACATGAAAGCTTTACTCATGAAAGCTTTACTCATGAAAGCTTTACACATGAAAGCTTTACTCATGAAAGCTTTACTCATGAAAGCTTTACACATGAAAGCTTTACACATGAAAGCTTTACACATGAAAGCTTTACACATGAAAGCTTTACTCATGAAAGCTTTACTCATGAAAGCTTTACTCATGAAAGCTTTACACATGAAAGCTTTACTCATGAAAGCTTTACACATGAAAGCTTTACACATGAAAGCTTTACTCATGAAAGCTTTACTCATGAAAGCTTTACACATGAAAGCTTTACACATGAAAGCTTTACACATGAAAGCTTTACTCATGAAAGCTTTACTCATGAAAGCTTTATACATGAAAGCTTTACACATGAAAGCTTTACACATGAAAGCTTTACACATGAAAGCTTTACACATGAAAGCTTTACTCATGAAAGCTTTACTCATGAAAGCTTTACTCATGAAAGCTTTACACATGAAAGCTTTACTCATGAAAGCTTTACACATGAAAGCTTTACTCATGAAAGCTTTACTCATGAAAGCTTTACACATGAAAGCTTTACACATGAAAGCTTTACACATGAATGCTTTACTCATGAAAGCTTTACACATGAAAGCTTTACACATGAAAGCTTTACTCATGAAAGCTTTACTCATGAAAGCTTTACACATGAAAGCTTTACACATGAAAGCTTTACACATGAAAGCTTTACTCATGAAAGCTTTACACATGAAAGCTTTACACATGAAAGCTTTACTCATGAAAGCTTTACACATGAAAGCTTTACTCATGAAAGCTTTACTCATGAAAGCTTTACACATGAAAGCTTTACACAAAGCTTTACACATGAAAGCTTTACACATGAAAGCTTAATAACATTAAAGGGAATAATTAACCATAAAAAATATAAAAATCATCATTATAACTCTGCAGATCATCATTATAACTCTGCAGATCATCATTATAACTCTGCAGATCATCATTATAACTCTGCAGATCATCATTATAACTCTGCAGATCATCATTATAACTCTGCAGATCATTATAACTCTGCAGATCGTCATTTTAACTCTGCAGATCATTATAACTCTGCAGATCATCATTATAACTCTGCAGATCATCATTATAACTCTGCAGATCATCATTATAACTCTGCAGATCATCATTATAACTCTGCAGATCATCATTATAACTCTGCAGATCATCATTATAACTCTGCAGATCATCATTATAACTCTGCAGATCATTATAACTCTGCAGATCATCATTATAACTCTGCAGATCATCATTAAAACTCTGCAGATCATCATTATAACTCTGCAGATCATCATTATAACTCTGCAGATCATCATTATAACTCTGCAGATCATCATTATAACTCTGCAGATCATCATTTTAACTCTGCAGATCAACATTATAACTCTGCAGATCATCATTATAACTCTGCAGATCATCATTATAACTCTGCAGATCATCATTATAACTCTGCAGATCATCATTATAACTCTGCAGATCATCATTATAACTCTGCAGATCATTATAACTCTGCAGATCATCATTATAACTCTGCAGATTATCATTATAACTCTGCAGATCATCATTTTAACTCAGCAGATCATCCTTATAACTCTGCAGATCATCATTATAACTCTGCAGATCATCATTATAACGCTGCAGATCATCATTATAACTCTGCAGATCATCATTACAACTCTGCAGATCATCATTATAACTCTGCAGATCATTATAACTCTGCAGATCATCATTATAACTTTGCAGATCATCATTATAACTCTGCAGATCATCATTATAACTCTGCAGATCATCATTATAACTCTGCAGATCATCATTATAACTCAGCAGATCATCATTATAACTCTGCAGATCATCATTTTAACTCTGCAGATCATCATTATAACTCTGCAGATCATCATTATAACTCTGCAGATCATCATTTTAACTCTGCAGATCATCATTATAACTCTGCAGATCATTATAACTCTGCAGATCATCATTATAACTTTGCAGATCATCATTATAACTCTGCAGATCATCATTATAACTTTGCAGATCATCATTATAACTTTGCAGATCATCATTATAACTCTGCAGATCATCATTATAACTCTGCAGATATTTATTATAACTCTGCAGTTCATCATTTTAACTCTGCAGATCATCATTATAACTCTGCAGATCATTATAACTCTGCAGATCATCATTATAACTCTGCAGATCATCATTATAACTCTGCAGATCATCATTTTAACTCTGCAGATCATCATTATAACTCTGCAGATCATTATAACTCTGCAGATCATCATTATAACTTTGCAGATCATCATTATAACTCTGCAGATCATCATTATAACTTTGCAGATCATCATTATAACTCTGCAGATCATCATTATAACTCTGCAGATCATTATAACTCTGCAGATCATCATTATAACTTTGCAGATCATCATTATAACTTTGCAGATCATCATTATAACTCTGCAGATCATCATTATAACTCTGCAGATATTTATTATAACTCTGTAGTTCATCATTTTAACTCTGCAGATCATCATTATAACTCTGCAGATCATTATAACTCTGCAGATCATCATTATAACTCTGCAGATCATCATTATAACTCTGCAGATCATCATTTTAACTCTGCAGATCATCATTATAACTCTGCAGATCATTATAACTCTGCAGATCATCATTATAACTTTGCAGATCATCATTATAACTCTGCAGATCATCATTATAACTTTGCAGATCATCATTATAACTCTGCAGATCATCATTATAACTCTGCAGATCATTATAACTCTGCAGATCATCATTATAACTTTGCAGATCATCATTATAACTCTGCAGATCATCATTATAACTCTGCAGATCATCATTATTACTCTGCAAATCATCATTTTAACTCTGCAGATATTTATTATAACTCTGCAGTTCATCATTATAACTCTCTCTCTCTCTCTCTCTCTCTCTCTCTCTCTCTCTCTCTCTCTCTCTCTCTCTCTCTCTCTCTCTCTCTCTCTCTCTCTCTCTCTCTCTCTCTCTCTCTCTCTCTCTCTCTCTCATCATCACCTCATTTGATGTTATGAAACATACAAGTATGGAACAGGATGAAGATGGAGCCATCTGTTGGCCAGTGATTTCGTTTGGTCAACTTATTATATTTGGTTGATGTCATAATGCTGTACGAACGTGTTCCAGACTCGAGTCATCCTGGGAATAAATGATCTCAGATGAAGTGCTGTTCTGGAGAAGTGTACAGCCAGAGTGTAGCTGCTGCTCACTGCCCGTCTTGTTGTGTACAAGCTCTTCTTCTTGTCCGCAGAATGGAGCCAAGTGTGGTACTTTGACAATACTGGCCTTGTTTATAACAGTAAGGCCGCCCATATCTCTTTGATGTTAAAAGCTCTGCTGAAATTACACATCTGTTCAGGCTGGATACAGGTGAGAGATGAATCATCTCGTTCTGTTCTCTATACTGTTACTTCGCAGGTGAGACGGGGAGCAGACAATCCAAGAAAGTGGAGTATACTCAAGGAGTGTGGGTTGATGTGCCTCGTATAGAATCTTGCAACCTCTACTGTCGAGCATGTACTAGATACGTCGAAGTGTTCTAAGTTTCCATGCCTCTCTGTCTGTAAGATTTACAACGTGATTCTTCATAGTCAGTTTGGAGTCAAATTTTACCCCTAGGATATCAGTTTCATTTCCGAGTATCAACAATCTCCCATTGATTTTTACCACTGCTCAAACATTATTGCCATGGTGCCTAGAGACCATGAAAATCTGTGTTTTCTCAGGAGCAAATGTGACCTGCCATCATTTTTCCCTGGGCTGATATATAGCTCTAAGTTGGTAATTAATTAGCTTAGATCAGCTGGCATTTTCTCTCTTGGATAAGTAAATGTGAGAGTACAGTAGTCTTTATATACATGGGATTCTAAGATGAGTTGAGAGTTATTGAAGTAGACATCCAATAACAATGGCCCAAAGACAAATAATTCTTCGTTCCTACTTTATTCTGTGGACAAAGTGCGGCATTATAACATTTGAGAGACATTAAGTTGTTCAGTGGTTTGTAGTACTTGACCATTTTCCACGATGCAACCCACAACGGTCGACTAACACCCAGGTACCTTTATACTGAAAGTGAGCAGGGGTAGCGGGTGCAAGTGAAGGTGAACAGAGGCATTTGGTATAATTGAAGGTTAACGGGGGCAGTGGGTGTAAGTGAAGATGATCATGGGCAGTGGGTATAAGTGAAGGTGAACAGGGGCCGTGGATCTGAGGAGACTCGCCCATGTCTCAGCCTGCCCAGAATTACCACGCAGTTCTTGATAGAAATTTGAGAATCAGATTTCACCACTAGGATGCCCACCTCCTCCCAGGGTACCAACACTCTCCCATTCCTGGAAATAAATGGTATAAAATACCAATAAGTTTTTTCGAAGCTCCACTGTCCTCGCCACTTCATCAGAGACTGCAGACGACGGGCATTAAACATCTTCATCACACCCAGAGAAGACACTGCCGAGAAGAGATACATAGTCCTCCCCACCAACTCCATTGCCAAATACGTGTCCAACATCTTTTCCAATACCTCATTCCAAGTATCTACCTCCACAACCACGACCATCAAGGACATTACCAGTAATAGACAGGACAAGCTTCCATCTTCTGCAGGGGTATACATAATACCTTGTAATGACTACAGCAAATTATACGTGTGCGAAACATCAAGAGACCTCCAAACACGTATTTCAGAACACCAATACGCAAGTACGTCTGATGATCCAGGGAATGCCTGTGTTCATCTCCGAAATTCACACAACCATTTAATCATCTTCAGAAACGGAAGACTTATCGCAAGAGAAGACAACACTCAATACCGAAGAATCCTGGAATCATCACTTACGTGTATTTCCAACAACTTCAACCAGAACAACGGCTTCTTTAACATAATCGAACCCCTTACCAAGAAACATTTTCAACGCTATCCCACATGAGAACATGAGAATGGATGAACACTGCAGAAGGTCTACTTTTATACTTGTCCAATCTCTTTTGAAAGCTACCCAAGGTCCTAGACTCTATCACCTACTCGGAAGATTGTCACATGCAGCATTCTTCACCTGACTCCATCCTATAAATACTCACGTACCTTCCACACACAGCAGAGACGGGTCATCGCAAGATTGAGACCCGTGCCAGGACTACGGTCTTGGCGAACATTATACATACATACACACACAGCAGACACACCAGAGCACTGCTTACTCAAGATGCATTACTCTAACAGAGTAAAGATCAAAGCAGCGAGTGGCACAACCAATGAGTCGTCCAAACTAGCACTTGCAGCTGCCGTTAGTGGCAGGCTGCAAGTCAAATGTAATGCGATTTTATCGCTCAAGAAGGCCTTTGTTGTCGTCTGTACAGACGACACAGAGGCTGAGAAACTCCTTACCACTACTGTTAGTACCACTCTACGAGACCAGGGATTTCTTGTCTTGACTTCCCCAGCACTGAGGGCCAGGAGAACTGTGTTCCTCAAGCGACTCGACAACCTTATCACTGTACAGGCCACTGAAGAAATCAAGCCATCTATCGAAGCAAAGAACCCTTGAGCCAAGGTGGACTTCATTACTGAAATACCCAATGCTTCATCCATGCTGAAGGTCACCTTCAGTGACGTCAACATGGCAGCCAGAGCTCTCGCTGAGGGCCTGGCTATTCACTACTTCCACATCAACCCAGCCTTCATCGAAGCAGAGAAATTCCAACATATCTCACAGTGCTATAATTTTTACTCATACTTACACACCACAAATGATTGTCCTACCAAGGACAAGAAGTTCTGCTCCACCTGTGGTCGTGAGGGTCATGACTTCAAGAATTGCACTACTGCTTCACCACCTAAATGCTTGAACTGCAAGAATGACCACCATATTCTTGCTGCCAGGTGCCCTACCAGAAGAGACATACTCAAGAAACAACAACAACAACAAAAGAAACCCAACCCACAAGCAACCACATATTCTGCTATCGCCAAGCTTCAAGCAGACACTACCAAGATACTACAAGCCACGCAAGCTGCTCCCACCACTTCCCTGCCAGCACCTACTGCCGACTCCACCAAGATTCTTTATTTCATTATGTATGCTCATGTACAGAATGCAGCTGAGCCTGGTTCCTTCAACACCACCATCAATGAACTTTTCAAACTAAATAATATGCCTGGCCTCACATTCCCTGCATCACCACCTTCCAATAAGATCCTAAAATCTACTGCAAATATTACCAGCATCACCACTGCTCCATCGCTGTCACAACCTCCACTAGACACAGAGATGGACCAATCAGAGACCACTGAGACGTTGGCAAACCCCACCAATGAGAGTCCACTACCACTTGTATCTACTGCTAGAGCAACTGACCAGTCGGAAATCTCGCCTTCACCAGTTCAGCCACCAGCCAAGAAAGCAAAAACACAATAAACTGCGGATGCACCTCACGGTGCCACTGCCACTGACACTGCTGCACCACAACAAGTCCGATGCCTGAAGCATGTATGCTTCTACACAACCAAGCAATATAAGAACAGAATGCTGTCTTCAGAAATCCATCAGCACCTCCAGGACGGATCAGTCAAGTATACCTACGACCAAACTGTTACATACACCACTGCAGACATGACCAGACTACTCACTGCCAAAACCCAACACCTTGTGGAAATCGAGTACACCTCAAAGAGGAAATCCAGGATACTTCAGAATGGGGACCTTGAAGATGGTACCCTCCTCTAGCACGACTATCCATGACCATTCACCATGAAGTCTCTCCAGCACTTTGCTGTCTGCTAAAGCTGGGGTGTGGCTCCAATCGACCCTGTAACTGCTGCCTCTGCCCAACTGCGCTTCTCTTCCGGGAAGTCAGCGCAAGATAGAAGACGACGACACCCTCTAACCGGAGGGCCAAGAAAGAAGAAAGAAGATGATCGTCACCCCCCACCCGGGGGGCCACTGCCAGGTCACCATCTGGAGAAGACCCGGGCCAGAAGCACCAGTGAATCAACATGAATGAAATCACACACAGCAGCACACAGCACACAGAGGTCCAGCGGGAGCATCGACACCATGCCCAGCCCTTCAATGGCAGGGTAGGTGGCTGAGCCAGAGCTTTCAGCTCACAAGACTGTTATTCCCATTAGCCCCCTTGGGGCGGGGATGGCAGACCAGAGAGGCCTAGCTTCTCCCTACGAGCCCCGAGAGGGCGGGGAATGTGGCTAGGCCTGGGGACAGTTGGTCCCGGAGATGAGGAGTACGATCGACAGCATGCCCATCCCATATAGGGCAGGGCTGGTGTCTGAGCCCGAGCTTGTAGCTCACAAGATGAGGGGGGTACTTTTGTCTCCTCCCATGGAAGACTTAGGTCTCAGACACTCCCTAGACAGGGAGCCAGTGCCGGGCCACCACTTGGAAAAGGTCCGGGCCGGGAGAATACCGGCGAATCTTTAACAACAACAACAACACCCCAGGTACATCTGTTTGTGACTTGATAAAGTTCATTGTGTGGGCGAAACGTTGTCAATAAAGGATCACATTATATTGCTTATGTGTTTATATTTACACTCTACCATTCATTCTCACCATTGCTCCAGCATTAACGTCATGCTTAGAAACCGTCATCAATTGTGTTGTCACAGAAGCCAATGTGACTGCTGTCGTTGATTCCGGTCTGATACAGCTGTCAGCTGGTGATTGATGTCCCTTAGAGCAGATGGTGACCGATGTCCCTGAGAGCAGCTGGTAATTGATGTCCCTGAGAGCAGCTGGTGATTGATGTCCCTGAGAGCAGCTGGTGATTGATGCCCCTGAGAGCAGCTGGTGATTGATGCCCCTGAGAGCAGCTGGTGATTGATGTCCCCGAGAGCAGCTGGTGATTGATGTCCCCGAGAGCAGCTGGTGATTGATGCCCCTGAGAGCAGCTGGTGATTGATGTCCCCGAGAGCAGCTGGTGATTGATGTCCCCGAGAGCAGCTGGTGATTGATGTCCCCGAGAGCAGCTGGTGATTGATGTCCCTGAGAGCAGCTGGTGATTGATGTCCCCGAGAGCAGCTGGTGATTGATGTCCCCGAGAGCAGCTGGTGATTGATGTCCCTGAGAGCAGCTGGTGATTGATGTCCCTGAGACCAGTTGGCTTTTTGTCCAGAATAAGTAAATGTCAGAGTATAGTCATCTGAATATGCATGAGACACTACGACTAGTTGAAGGTCACTGAAGTTGACATTCCATAACAATGATCCAAGTTGAAGGTCACTGAAGTTGACATTCCATAACAATGATCCAAGTTGAAGGTCACTGAAGTTGACATTCCATAACAATGATCCAAGTTGAAGGTCACTGAAGTTTGACATTCCATAACAATGAACCAAGTTGAAGGTCACTGAAGTTGATATTCCATAACAATGATCCAAGTTGAAGGTCACTGAAGTTGACATTCCATAACAATGATCCAAGTTGAAGGTCACTGAAGTTGACATTCCATAACAATGAACCAAGTTGAAGGTCACTGAAGTTGACATTCCATAACAATGATCCAAGTTGAAGGTCACTGAAGTTGACATTCCATAACAATGAACCAAGTTGAAGGTCACTGAAGTTGACATTCCATAACAATGATCCAAGTTGAAGGTCACTGAAGCTGACATTCCATAACATTGAACCAAGTTGAAGGTCACTGAAGCTGACATTCCATAACAATGAACCAAGTTGAAGGTCACTGAAGTTGACATTCCATAACAATGATCCAAGTTGAAGGTCACTGAAGTTGACATTCCATAACAATGATCCAAGTTGAAGGTCACTGAAGTTGACATTCCATAACAATGATCCAAGTTGAAGGTCACTGAAGCTGACATTCCATAACAATGAACCAAGTTGAAGGTCACTGAAGCTGACATTCCATAACAATGAACCAAGTTGAAGGTCACTGAAGCTGACATTCCATAACAATGAACCAAGTTGAAGGTCACTGAAGTTGACATTCCATAACAATGATCCAAGTTGAAGGTCACTGAAGTTGACATTCCATAACAATGATCCAAGTTGAAGGTCACTGAAGTTGACATTCCATAACAATGATCCAAGTTGAAGGTCACTGAAGCTGACATTCCATAACAATGAACCAAGTTGAAGGTCACTGAAGCTGACATTCCATAACAATGAACCAAGTTGAAGGTCACTGAAGCTGACATTCCATAACAATGAACCAAGTTGAAGGTCACTGAAGTTGACATTCCATAACAATGATCCAAGTTGAAGGTCACTGAAGTTGACATTCCATAACAATGATCCAAGTTGAAGGTCACTGAAGTTGACATTCCATAACAATGATCCAAGTTGAAGGTCACTGAAGCTGACATTCCATAACAATGAACCAAGTTGAAGGTCACTGAAGCTGACATTCCATAACAATGAACCAAGTTGAAGGTCACTGAAGTTGACATTCCATAACAATGATCCAAGTTGAAGGTCACTGAAGTTGACATTCCATAACAATGATCCAAGTTGAAGGTCACTGAAGCTGACATTCCATAACAATGATCCAAGTTGAAGGTCACTGAAGCTGACATTCCATAACAATGAACCAAGTTGAAGGTCACTGAAGTTGACATTCCATAACAATGATCCAAGTTGAAGGTCACTGAAGTTGACATTCCATAACAATGAACCAAGTTGAAGGTCACTGAAGTTGACATTCCATAACAATGAACCAAGTTGAAGGTCACTGAAGTTGACATTCCATAACAATGATCCAAGTTGAAGGTCACTGAAGTTGACATTCCATAACAATGAACCAAGTTGAAGGTCACTGAAGTTGACATTCCATAACAATGATCCAAGTTGAAGGTCACTGAAGTTGACATTCCATAACAATGAACCAAGTTGAAGGTCACTGAAGTTGACATTCCATAACAATGATCCAAGTTGAAGGTCACTGAAGTTGACATTCCATAACAATGATCCAAGTTGAAGGTCACTGAAGTTGACATTCCATAACAATGATCCAAGTTGAAGGTCACTGAAGTTGACATTCCATAACAATGATCCAAGTTGAAGGTCACTGAAGTTGACATTCCATAACAATGATCCAAGTTGAAGGTCACTGAAGTTGACATTCCATAACAATGATCCAAGTTGAAGGTCACTGAAGTTGACATTCCATAACAATGATCCAAGTTGAAGGTCACTGAAGTTGACATTCCATAACAATGATCCAAGTTGAAGGTCACTGAAGTTGACATTCCATAACAATGATCCAAGTTGAAGGTCACTGAAGTTGACATTCCATAACAATGATCCAAGTTGAAGGTCACTGAAGTTGACATTCCATAACAATGATCCAAGTTGAAGGTCACTGAAGTTGACATTCCATAACAATGATCCAAGTTGAAGGTCACTGAAGTTGACATTCCATAACAATGATCCAAGTTGAAGGTCACTGAAGTTGACATTCCATAACAATGATCCAAGTTGAAGGTCACTGAAGTTGACATTCCATAACAATGATCCAAGTTGAAGGTCACTGAAGTTGACATTCCATAACAATGATCCAAGTTGAAGGTCACTGAAGTTGACATTCCATAACAATGATCCAAGTTGAAGGTCACTGAAGTTGACATTCCATAACAATGATCCAAGTTGAATGTCACTGAAGTTGACATTCCATAACAATGATCCAAGTTGAAGGTCACTGAAGTTGACATTCCATAACAATGAACCAAGTTGAAGGTCACTGAAGTTGACATTCCATAACAATGATCCAAGTTGAAGGTCACTGAAGTTGACATTCCATAACAATGAACCAAGTTGAAGGTCACTGAAGTTGACATTCCATAACAATGAACCAAGTTGAAGGTCACTGAAGTTGACATTCCATAACAATTAAACCATACCCCCGGCCGGGACTGAACCCGCGGTCATAGTCTCAAAACTCCAGCCCGTCGCGTTAGCCACTAGACCAGCTAGCCACGTGACTTTTCTGATACTATTTCATACTTGTATATCTTGTACATATAAACTTAAATTAAGAAAACAATTCTTAACTTCCACAAACCAGCAGAGAAAATCATTCACAACTGTTTACACTAACTTATTTTTCCATCTCCCTGACAACCAAAAATCTCTCTTAAGTCTTTATCACAAAGTGATGATCACAAGTTGTTTAACAACGTAACCATGATGTAAACAACTAGGAACTGGAACTAATACTCAAGCAAGTTTATTACCTTTCTCAGTCATTGTTATAACTCCTATTACCTCTGTCTCCCCTTCCATATGTTATGTTTATTGCCTCTATAACTTCCTCCAAACACAATGAATAACTCTCCACTCCTTGGCTTCCAAATGATCGACAATCCTGCATGATCCTCTCTCTCTCTCTCTCTCTCTCTCTCTCTCTCTCTCTGTTGGCCCCTACCTCTCAGACAGTGTTGGTACCCACCTCTCAGACAGTGTTGGTACCCACCTCTCAGCCAGTGTTGGTACCCACCTCTCAGCCAGTGTTGGCACCCACCTCTCAGACAGTGTTGGTACCCACCTCTCAGACAGTGTTGGTACCCACCTCTCAGACAGTGTTGGTACCCACCTCTCAGACAGTGTTGGTACCCACCTCTCAGCGAGTGTTGGTACCCACCTCTCAGACAGTGTTGGCACCCACCTCTCAGACAGTGTTGGTACCCACCTCTCAGTGTTGGTACCCACCTCTCAGACAGTGTTGGTACCCACCTCTCAGACAGTGTTGGCACCCACCTCTCAGACAGTGTTGGTACCCACCTCTCAGACAGTGTTGGTACCCACCTCTCAGACAGTGTTGGTACCCACCTCTCAGACAGTGTTGGTACCCACCTCTCAGACAGTGCTGGTACCCACCTCTCAGACAGTGCTGGTACCCACCTCTCAGACAGTGTTGGTACCCACCTCTCAGACAGTGTTGGTACCCACCTCTCAGTGTTGGTACCCACCTCTCAGACAGTGTTGGTACCCACCTCTCAGTGTTGGTACCCACCTCTCAGACAGTGTTGGTACCCACCTCTCAGCCAGTGTTGGCACCCACCTCTCAGCCAGTGTTGGTACCCACCTCTCAGACAGTGCTGGTACCCACCTCTCAGACAGTGCTGGTACCCACCTCTCAGACAGTGTTGGTACCCACCTCTCAGACAGTGTTGGTACCCACCTCTCAGTGTTGGTACCCACCTCTCAGACAGTGTTGGTACCCACCTCTCAGTGTTGGTACCCACCTCTCAGACAGTGTTGGCCCCTACCTCTCAGACAGTGTTGGTAAACACCTCTCAGACAGTGTTGGTACCCACCTCTCAGCCAGTGTTGGCACCCACCTCTCAGCCAGTGTTGGTACCCACCTCTCAGACAGTGCTGGTACCCACCTCTCAGACAGTGCTGGTACCCACCTCTCAGACAGTGTTGGTACCCACCTCTCAGACAGTGTTGGTACCCACCTCTCAGTGTTGGTACCCACCTCTCAGACAGTGTTGGTACCCACCTCTCAGTGTTGGTACCCACCTCTCAGACAGTGTTGGCCCCTACCTCTCAGACAGTGTTGGTAAACACCTCTCAGACAGTGTTGGTACCCACCTCTCAGACAGTGTTGGTAACCACCTCTCAGACAGTGTTGGTACCCACCTCTCAGACAGTGTTGGTACCCACCTCTCAGACAGTGTCGGTACCCACCTCTCAGTGATGGTACCCACCTCTCAGACAGTGTTGGTACCCACCTCTCAGACAGTGTTGGTACCCACCTCTCAGACAGTGTTGGTACCCACCTCTCAGACAGTGTTGGCACCCACCTCTCAGCCAGTGTTGGTACCCACCTCTCAGCCAGTGTTGGTACCCACCTCACAGCCAGTGTTGGTACCCACCTCTCAGACAGTGCTGGTACCCACCTCTCAGACAGTGCTGGTACCCATCTCTCAGCCAGTGTTGGTACCCATCTCTCAGCCAGTGTTGGTACCCACCTCTCAGCCAGTGTTGGTACCCACCTCTCAGCCAGTGTTGGCACCCACCTATCAGTGAGTGTTGGTACCCACCTCTCAGCCAGTGTTGGTACCCACCTCTCAGCCAGTGTTGGCACCCACCTCTCAGCCAGTGTTGGTACCCACCTCTCAGCGAGTGTTGGTACCCACCTCTCAGCCAGTGTTGGTACCCACCTCTCAGCCAGTGTTGGCACCCACCTCTCAGCCAGTGTTGGTACCCACCTCTCAGACAGTGTTGGTACCCACCTCTCAGACAGTGTTGGCACCCACCTCTCAGCCAGTGTTGGTACCCACCTCTCAGACAGTGTTGGCACCCACCTCTCAGACAGTGTTGGCACCCACCTCTCAGCCGGTGTTGGCACCCACCTCTCAGCCAGTGTTGGCACCCACCTCTCAGCCAGTGTTGGTACCCACCTCTCAGCCAGTGTTGGCACCCACCTCTCAGTGAGTGTTGGTACCCACCTCTCAGCCAGTGTTGGTACCCACCTCTCAGCCAGTGTTGGCACCCACCTCTCAGCCAGTGTTGGTACCCACCTCTCAGCGAGTGTTGGTACCCACCTCTCAGCCAGTGTTGGTACCCACCTCTCAGCCAGTGTTGGCACCCACCTCTCAGCCAGTGTTGGTACCCACCTCTCAGACAGTGTTGGTACCCACCTCTCAGACAGTGTTGGCACCCACCTCTCAGCCAGTGTTGGTACCCACCTCTCAGACAGTGTTGGCACCCACCTCTCAGACAGTGTTGGCACCCACCTCTCAGCCAGTGTTGGCACCCACCTCTCAGCCAGTGTTGGCACCCACCTCTCAGCCAGTGTTGGTACCCACCTCTCAGCCAGTGTTGGCACCCACCTCTCAGTGAGTGTTGGTACCCACCTCTCAGCCAGTGTTGGTACCCACCTCTCAGCCAGTGTTGGCACCCACCTCTCAGCCAGTGTTGGTACCCACCTCTCAGCGAGTGTTGGTACCCACCTCTCAGCCAGTGTTGGTACCCACCTCTCAGCCAGTGTTGGCACCCACCTCTCAGCCAGTGTTGGTACCCACCTCTCAGACAGTGTTGGTACCCACCTCTCAGACAGTGTTGGCACCCACCTCTCAGTCAGTGTTGGTACCCACCTCTCAGACAGTGTTGGCACCTACTTCTCAGACAGTGTTGGTACCCACCTCTCAGCCAGTGTTGGCACCCACCTCTCAGCCAGTGTTGGCACCCACCTCTCAGCCAGTGTTGGTACCCACCTCTCAGACAGTGTTGGTACCCACCTCTCAGACAGTGTTGGTACCCACCTCTCAGCCAGTGTTGGTACCCACCTCTCAGACAGTGTTGGTACCCACCTCTCAGACAGTGTTGGTACCCACCTCTCAGACAGTGTTGGTACCCACCTCTCAGCCAGTGTTGGTACCCACCTCTCAGACAGTGTTGGTACCCACCTCTCAGACAGTGTTGGTACCCACCTCTCAGACAGTGTTGGCACCCACCTCTCAGCCAGTGTTGGCACCCACCTCTCAGACAGTGTTGGTACCCACCTCTCAGCCAGTGTTGGCACCCACCTCTCAGCCAGTGTTGGTACCCACCTCTCAGCCAGTGTTGGCACCCACCTCTCAGCCAGTGTTGATACCCACCTCTCAGCCAGTGTTGGCACCCACCTCTCAGACAGTGTTGGTACCCACCTCTCAGCCAGTGTTGGCACCCACCTCTCAGCCAGTGTTGGCACCCACCTCTCAGACAGTGTTGGTACCCACCTCTCAGCCAGTGTTGGTACCCACCTCTCAGCCAGTGTTGGTACCCACCTCTCAGCCAGTGTTGGCACCCACCTCTCAGCCAGTGTTGGCACCCACCTCTCAGCCAGTGTTGGTACCCACCTCTCAGCCAGTGTTGGTACCCACCTCTCAGCCAGTGCTGGTACCCACCTCTCAGCCAGTGTTGGTACCCACCTCTCAGCCAGTGTTGGTACCCACCTCTCAGCCAGTGTTGGTACCCACCTCTCAGACAGTGTTGGCACCCACCTCTCAACCAGTGTTGGCACCCACCTCTCAGCCAATGTTGGTACCCACCTCTCAGTGTTGGTACCCACCTCTTAACCAGTGTTGGCACCCACCTCTCAGCCAGTGTTGGTACCCACCTCTCAGACAGTGTTGCACCCACCTCTCAGCCAGTGGTGGCACCCACCTGTCAGTAACTCCTCCTCAGCAGTGTTATGCAGAGGGAAGAGAAGGGATTATTGAGATGGTTTGGACATGTAGAGAGAATGGAAACATGACATTAAGAGTATACAAGGCAGGGTAGGGGTCGGCCTGAAAAAGGTTGGAGGGAGATGGTCAAGGAGGTTTTGTGTGCGAGTGGCTTTGACTGCCAGCAAGCGTGAAAGAGCGTGTTAGACAGGAGCGAATGGAGACAAATTGCGTTTAATACTTGACGTGCTGTTGGAGTGTGAGCATAGTAACATTAATGAAGGGATTCAGGGAAACCGTCAGACCAGACTTGAGTCCTGGAGATGGTGACCACCCAGCCTTGGTGACCACCCTGCGTTGGTGGCCACCCAGCTTTGGTGACCACACAACCTTGGTGACCACACAGCTTTGGTGACCACACAGCCTTGGTGACCACCCTGCCTTGGTGACCATCCTGCCTTGGTGACCACCCTGCCATGTACTCCTCCCTGTGGTCAGCCGCTCCTCCCTGTCGCCCCACACTGTGATGGATATAGGTGTCAGCCAGTGTGAACACACAGGTATAGTCCCATGCCAAGAGCTGCCATTCTTCCAAGGATAGATGGTGATCGCGTTGGGGCAGTTTGTTGAGTTGTGGGTATTGTTGGCTTCTAGTGATCAGGGCTCCCTCTCGGCTGGGCATCCGGCTGTAGCAAGGGTTCTCTTAATGATGTCGTTGACTTCATTGTGTCTTGCATGCCAGCCCTTGGTTTTGGAACAGTTAAGACCATGTAGACCGTATTGGTCTGCTTGCACTTCACCGCAAACACGCATATATTCTGTGTGAATTGGAGCAGCAAGGCGCAGAGCCACTGCAATACGGAGGGTCTTAGGGTCGAGTCGCGTTCCCATTGCCGATATGGGAACTGTTTGGAGGAATTCCCCAGAGTGAGGTGCGCTCACAGCCTGGAGACGGGCAATCTGCCTATCTGATTTTGCAACCCTGAGCATGTTGGTAAGCACCTTTTCAGCGATCGGGCCATCCCAGCTTGACTGTTTGTGAGCCAGTGCTGCACTAGGGTTTGGTGCTGTAGCAGCAAGAGTCTCCCATTCAGTGATGACACTGACATAGCTAGGGTCTTCTATTCCTGCTGAGTCACTGAGGTTATCAGGAACAATTTGTCTTATCAACTCGTTTGATGCTATGGAAGAGGATAGGAAAGCTGGTAGAGCAATCTGGGAGGATCTGCGTACTCCCAGCCCTCCAAGCCTGACCGGAAGTGAGGCTTGCAACCACTGTCCATCTTCAAGGCAAAGATTCAATACACTCTCTAGCATGGTCTTAAGGATATATATATATATACATACATATATATATATATATATATATATATATATATATATATACATATATATATATATATATATATATATATATATATATATATATATATATATATGTATATATATATATATATATATATATATATTTTTTTTTTTATTTTTTTTATTATCACACCGGCCGATTCCCACCAAGGCAGGGTGGCCCGAAAAAGAAAAACTTTCACCATCATTCACTCCATCACTGTCTTGCCAGAAGGGTGCTTTACACTACAGTTTTTAAACTGCAACATTAACACCCCTCCTTCAGAGTGCAGGCACTGTACTTCCCATCTCCAGGACTCAAGTCCGGCCTGCCGGTTTCCCTGAATCCCTTCATAAATGTTACTTTGCTCACACTCCAACAGCACGTCAAGTATTAAAAACCATTTGTCTCCATTCACTCCTATCAAACACGCTCACGCATGCCTGCTGGAAGTCCAAGCCCCTCGCACACAAAACCTCCTTTACCCCCTCCCTCCAACCCTTCCTAGGCCGACCCCTACCCCGCCTTCCTTCCACTACAGACTGATACACTCTTGAAGTCATTCTGTTTCGCTCCATTCTCTCTACATGTCCGAACCACCTCAACAACCCTTCCTCAGCCCTCTGGACAACAGTTTTGGTAATCCCGCACCTCCTCCTAACTTCCAAACTACGAATTCTCTGCATTATATTCACACCACACATTGCCCTCAGACATGACATCTCCACTGCCTCCAGCCTTCTCCTCGCTGCAACATTCATCACCCACGCTTCACACCCATATAAGAGCGTTGGTAAAACTATACTCTCATACATTCCCCTCTTTGCCTCCAAGGACAAAGTTCTTTGTTTCCACAGACTCCTAAGTGCACCACTCACTCTTTTTCCCTCATCAATTCTATGATTCACCTCATCTTTCATAGACCCATCCGCTGACACGTCCACTCCCAAATATCTGAATACGTTCACCTCCTCCATACTCTCTCCCTCCAATCTGATATTCAATCTTTCATCACCTAATCTTTTTGTTATCCTCATAACCTTACTCTTTCCTGTATTCACCTTTAATTTTCTTCTTTTGCACACCCTACCAAATTCATCCACCAATCTCTGCAACTTCTCTTCAGAATCTCCCAAGAGCACAGTGCCATCAGCAAAGAGCAGCTGTGACAACTCCCACTTTGTGTGTGATTCTTTATCTTTTAACTCCACGCCTCTTGCCAAAACCCTCGCATTTACTTCTCTTACAACCCCATCTATAAATATATTAAACAACCACGGTGACATCACACATCCTTGTCTAAGGCCTACTTTTACTGGGAAAAAATTTCCCTCTTTCCTACATACTCTAACTTGAGCCTCACTATCCTCGTAAAAACTCTTCACTGCTTTCAGTAACCTACCTCCTACACCATACACTTGCAACATCTGCCACATTGCCCCCCTATCCACCCTGTCATACGCCTTTTCCAAATCCATAAATGCCACAAAGACCTCTTTAGCCTTATCTAAATACTGTTCACTTATATGTTTCACTGTAAACACCTGGTCCACACACCCCCTACCTTTCCTAAAGCCTCCTTGTTCATCTGCTATCCTATTCTCCGTCTTACTCTTAATTCTTTCAATTATAACTCTACCATACACTTTACCAGGTACACTCAACAGACTTATCCCCCTATAATTTTTGCACTCTCTTTTATCCCCTTTGCCTTTATACAAAGGAACTATGCATGCTCTCTGCCAATCCCTAGGTACCTTACCCTCTTCCATACATTTATTAAATAATTGCACCAACCACTCCAAAACTATATCCCCACCTGCTTTTAACATTTCTATCTTTATCCCATCAATCCCGGCTGCCTTACCCCCTTTCATTTTACCTACTGCCTCACGAACTTCCCCCACACTCACAACTGGCTCTTCCTCACTCCTACAAGATGTTATTCCTCCTTGCCCTATACACGAAATCACAGCTTCCCTATCTTCATCAACATTTAACAATTCCTCAAAATATTCCTTCCATCTTCCCAATACCTCTAACTCTCCATTTAATAACTCTCCTCTCCTATTTTTAACTGACAAATCCATTTGTTCTCTAGGCTTTCTTAACTTGTTAATCTCACTCCAAAACTTTTTCTTATTTTCAACAAAATTTGTTGATAACATCTCACCCACTCTCTCATTTGCTCTCTTTTTACATTGCTTCACCACTCTCTTAACTTCTCTCTTTTTCTCCATATACTCTTCCCTCCTTGCATCACTTCTACTTTGTAAAAACTTCTCATATGCTAACTTTTTCTCCCTTACTACTCTCTTTACATCATCATTCCACCAATCGCTCCTCTTCCCTCCCGCACCCACTTTCCTGTAACCACAAACTTCTGCTGAACACTCTAACACTACATTTTTAAACCTACCCCATACCTCTTCGACCCCATTGCCTATGCTCTCATTAGCCCATCTATCCTCCAATAGCTGTTTATATCTTACCCTAACTGCCTCCTCTTTTAGTTTATAAACCTTCACCTCTCTCTTCCCTGATGCTTCTATTCTCCTTGTATCCCATCTACCTTTTACTCTCAGTATAGCTACAACTAGAAAGTGATCTGATATATCTGTGGCCCCTCTATAAACATGTACATCCTGAAGTCTACTCAACAGTCTTTTATCTACCAATACATAATCCAACAAACTACTGTCATTTCGCCCTATATCATATCGTGTATACTTATTTATCCTCTTTTTCTTAAAATATGTATTACCTATAACTAAACCCCTTTCTATACAAAGTTCAATCAAAGGGCTCCCATTATCATTTACACCTGGCACCCCAAACTTACCTACCACACCCTCTCTAAAAGTTTCTCCTACTTTAGCATTCAAGTCCCCTACCACAATTACTCTCTCACTTGGTTCAAAGGCTCCTATACATTCACTTAACATCTCCCAAAATCTCTCTCTCTCCTCTGCATTCCTCTCTTCTCCAGGTGCATACACGCTTATTATGACCCACTTCTCGCATCCAACCTTTACTTTAATCCACATAATTCTTGAATTTACACATTCATATTCTCTTTTCTCCTTCCATAACTGATCATTTAACATTACTGCTACCCCTTCCTTTGCTCTAACTCTCTCAGATACTCCAGATTTAATCCCATTTATTTCCCCCCACTGAAACTCTCCTACCCCCTTCAGCTTTGTTTCGCTTAGGGCCAGGACATCCAACTTCTTTTCATTCATAACATCAGCAATCATCTGTTTCTTGTCATCCGCACTACATCCACGCACATTTAAGCAACCCAGTTTTATAAAGTTTTTCTTCTTCTCTTTTTTAGTAATTGTATACAGGAGAAGGGGTTACTAGCCCATTGCTCCCGGCATTTTAGTCGCCTCATACGACACGCATGGCTTACGGAGGAAAGATTCTTTTCCACTTCCCCATGGACAATAGAAGAAATAAAAAAGAACAAGAGCTATTTAGAAAAAAGAGAAAAACCTAGATGTATGTATATATATATATGCATGTGCGTGTCTGTGAAGTGTGACCAAAGTGTAAGTAGGAGTAGCAAGATATCCCTGTTATCTTAGCGTGTTTATGAGACAGAAAAAGAAACCAGCAATCCTACCATCATGCAAAACAGTTACAGGTTTTTGTTTCACAGTCATCTGGCAGGACGGTAGTACTTCCCTGGGTGGTTGCTGTCTACCAACCTACTACCTATATATATATATATATATATATATATATGTACATATATATATATATATTTTTTTTTTTTTTTTCAACAAGTCGGCCGTCTCCCACCGAGGCAGGGTGACCCAAAAAAGAAAGAAAACAATTTTCTTCTTCTTATTCTTTTTAGTAATCTTTACAGGAAAATGGGTAACTAGTCCATTGTTCCCGGCATTTTAGTTGACTTTTACAACACGCATGGCTTACGGAGTAAACATTCTTATTCCACTTCCCCATGGATATTTATATATATATATATATATATATATATATATATATATATATATATATATATATATATATATATATATATATATATATATATATATATATATATATATATATATATATATATATATATATATATATATATATATGAACCTAACGACAAAAATATATTTCATTGCATTTGTTTATTATTGAATTATAAACTTGTCTAAACAGTACATTAGTGTTCGCAATAAAGCTAACAGAATTCTTGGCTTCATATCTAGAAGTATAAATAATAAAAGTCCTCAGGTTGTTCTTCAACTCTATATATCCTTGGTTAGGCCTCATTTAGATTATGCTGCTCAGTTCTGGTCACCGTATTACAGAATGGATGCAAATGCTGTGGAAAACGCACAAAGGAGGATGACAAAGTTGATCCCATGTATCAGAAACCTTCCCTATGAGGATAGACTGAGGCCCTGAATCTGCACTCTCTCGAAAGACGTAGAATTAGGGGGGATATGATTGAGGTGTATAAATGGAAAACAGGAATAAATAAAGGGGATGCAAATAGTGTGCTGAAAATTTTCAGCCTAGACAGGGCTCGCAGCAATGGTTTCAAATTGGAAAAATTCAGATTCAGGAAGGATATAGGAAAGTACTGGTTTGGTAATAGAGTTGTGGATGAGTGGAACAAACTCCCGAGTACAGTTATTGAGTTGTGGATGAGTGGAACAAACTCCCCAGTACAGTTATTGAGTTGTGGATGAGTGGAACAAACTCCCGAGTACAGTTATTGAGTTGTGGATGAGTGGAACAAACTCCCAAGTACAGTTATTGAGTTGTGGATGAGTGGAACAAACTCCCGAGTACAGTTATTGAGTTGTGGATGAGTGGAACAAACTCCCAAGTACAGTTATTGAGTTGTGGATGAGTGGAACAAACTCCCAAGTACAGTTATTGAGTTGTGGATGAGTGGAACAAGCTCCCCAGTACAGTTATTGAGTTGTGGATGAGTGGAACAAGCTCCCCAGTACAGTTATTGAGTTGTGGATGAGTGGAACAAACTCCCCAGTACAGTTATTGAGTTGTGGATGAGTGGAACAAACTCCCCAGTACAGTTATTGAGTTGTGGATGAGTGGAACAAACTCCCCAGTACAGTTATTGAGACTAAAACGTTGTGTAGTTTTAAAAATAGGTTAGATAAATACATGAGGGGATGTGGGTGGGTGTGAGTAGGACCTGACTAGCTTGTACTGCTGGGTCTGGTGCCGTGCTCCATCCGTGAGTGGGGATGACCAGACTGGGTGGGTCATTCAGATAATCCAGGAGGGTGAGTCATTGGTCTAATCCGGGGGGATGACATTGACCTGCTCCGATGGGTCAGTAGGCGTGTTGCAGTGTTCCTTCTTTCTTATGTTCTTACATTTAGCTGAATTCGGTTAAATTAAATTGAGCTTGTTGTAATAAGGTCAGGTAAGTTTACAAAGGTTCTTTTGGTTTAAAATTATTAATTTTTACATTAAGATATATATTTAAATACATAAGTGAAAATTATAGAAAGAACTTAATTTTAAATGAGTTCTTGCTAACTGACCAACTTTACCTATTCGGTACGACGCATATATAGTTGCATAAATAATGATAAATTATAATTATGTGTAGTCAAGCATTAATTGTCCAAGTCGTCTATTTTATTGTTAATAAGTGGAGGTGTTAATAAGTGGAGGTGTTAGTAAGTGGAGGTGTTAATAAGTGGAGATGTTAGTAAGTGGAGGTGTTAATAAGTGGAGGTGTTAGTAAGTGGAGGTGTTAATAAGTGGAGGTGTTAGTAAGTGGAGGTGTTAATAAGTGGAGGTGTTAATAAGTGGAGGTGTTAATAAGTGGAGGTATTAATAAGTGGAGGCGTTAATAAGTGGAGGTGTTAATAAGTGGAGGTGTTAGTAAGTGGAGGTGTTAATAAGTGGAGGTATTAATAAGTGGAGGTGTTAATAAGTGGAGGTGTTAATAAGTGGAGGTGTTAGTAAGTGGAGGTGTTAATAAGTGGAGGTGTTAATAAGTGGAGGCGTTAATAAGTGGAGGTGTTAGTAAGTGGAGGTGTTACTAAGAGGTGGTGTTAATAAGTGGAGGTGTTAATAAGTGGAGGCGTTAATAAGTGGAGGTGTTAGTAAGTGGAGGTGTTAATAAGTGGAGGTGTTAATAAGTGGAGGTGTTAATAAGTGGAGGTGTTAGTAAGTGGAGGTGTTAATAAGTGGAGGTGTTAATAAGTGGAGGTGTTAATAAGTGGAGGTGTTAGTAAGTGGAGGTGTTAATAAGTGGAGGTGTTAATAAGTGGAGGTGTTAATAAGTGGAGGTGTTAATAAGTGGAGGTGTTAATAAGTGGAGGCGTTAATAAGTGGAGGTGTTAGTAAGTGGAGGTGTTACTAAGAGGTGGTGTTAATAAGTGGTGGTGTTAATAAGTGGAGGTGTTAATAACTGGAGGTGTTAATAAGTGGAGGTGTTAATAAGTGGAGGTGTTAATAAGTGGAGGTGTTAATAAGTGGAGGCGTTAATAAGTGGAGGTGTTAGTAAGTGGAGGTGTTAATAAGAGAGGGTGTTAATGAGTGGTGGTGTTAATAAGTGCAGGTGATAATAAGTGGAGGTGTTAATAAGTGGAGGTGTTAATAAGTGGAGGTGTTAAAAGTGGAGGTGTTAATAAGTGGAGGAGTTAATAAGTGTAGGTTTTTATAAGTATAGGTGCTAATTAGTGTAGGTGTTAATAAGTGCAGGTGTTAATAAGTGAAGTGTTAATAAGTGGAGGTGTTAACAAGTGGATGTGTTAATAAGTGGAGATGTTAATAAGTGGAGGAGTTAATAAGTGGAGGTGTTAATAAGTGGAAATGTTAATAAGTAGAGGTGTTAATAAGTGGAGGTGTTAATAAGTGGAGGTGTTAATAAGTGGAGGTGTTACTAAGTGGAGGTGTTAATAATTGGAGGTGTTAATAAGTGGAGGTGTTAATAAGTGGAGGTGTTAATAAGTGGAGGAGTTAATGAGTGGTGGTCTTAATAAGTGATGGTGTTAATAAGAGGAGGTGTTAATAAGTGGAGGTGTTAATAAGTGGAGGTGTTAATAATTGGAGGTGTTAATAAGTGGAGGTGTTAATAAGTGGAGGAGTTAATAAGTGTAGGTTTTTTTAAGTAGAGGTGTTAATAAGTGAAGGTGTTAATAAGTGGAAGTGTTAATAAGTGGAGGTGTTAATAAGTGGAGGTGTTAATAAGTGGAAGAGTTAATAAGTGGAGGTGTTAATAAGCGCAGGAGTTAATAAGCGGAGATGTTAATAAGTGGAGGTGTTAATAAGTGGAGGTGTTAATAAGTTAGGTGTTAATAAGTGGAGGTGTTAATAAGTGGAGGTGTTAATAAGTGGAGATGTTAATAAGTGGCGGTGTTAATAAGTGGAGGTGCTAATAAGTGGAGGTGTTAATAAGTGGAGGTGTTAATAAGTGGAGGTGTTAATAAGTGGAGGTGCTAATAAGTGTAGGCTTTAGTAAGTGGAGGTGTTAGTAAGTGGAGTTGTTAATAAGTGGAGGTGTTAATAAGCAGAGGTATTAATAAGTGGAGGTGTTAATAAGTGGAGGTGTTAATAAGTGGAGGTGTTAATAAGTGGAGGTGTTAATAAGTGTAGATGTTAATAAATGGAGGTGTTAATAAGTGGAGGTGTTAATAAGTGGAGGTGTTAATAAGTGGAGGTGTTAATAAGTGGAGGTGTTAATAAGTGGAGATGTTAATAAGTGGAGGTGTTAATAAGTGGAGGTGTTAATTTTTTGGAGGTGTTAATAAATGGAGGTGTTAATAAGTGGAGGTGTTAATAAGTGGAGGTGCTAATAAGTGGAGGTGTTAATAAGTGTAGGTGTTAATAAGTGGAGGTGTTAATAAGTGGAGGAGTTAATAAGTGTAGGTGTTAATAAGTGGAGGTGTTAATAAGTGGAGGTGCAAATAAGTATAGGTGTTAGTAAGTGGAGGTGTTAATAAGTGGAGGTGTTAATAAGTGGAGGTGTTAATAAGAAGAGGTATTAATAAGTGGAGGTGTTAATAAGTGGAGGTGTTAATAAGTTTAGATGTTAATAAGTGGAGGTGTTAATAAGTGGAGGTGTTAATAAGTGGAGGTGTTAATAAGTGCAGGTGTTAATAAGTTTAGGTGTTAATAAGTGGAGGTGTTAATAAGTGGAGGTGTTAATAAGTGGAGGTGTTAATAAGTGGAGGTGTTAATAAGTGGAGATGTTAATAAGTGGAGGTGTTAATAAGTGGAGGTGTTAATAAGTGGAGGTGTTAACAAGTGGAGGTGTTAATAAGTGGAGGTGTTAATAAGTGGAGGTGTTAATAAGTGGAGGTGTTAAAAGTGGAGGTGTTAATAAGTGGAGGAGTTAATAAGTGTAGGTTTTTATAAGTATAGGTGCTAATTAGTGTAGGTGTTAATAAGTGCAGGTGTTAATAAGTGAAGTGTTAATAAGTGGAGGTGTTAACAAGTGGATGTGTTAATAAGTGGAGATGTTAATAAGTGGAGGAGTTAATAAGTGGAGGTGTTAATAAGTGGAAATGTTAATAAGTAGAGGTGTTAATAAGTGGAGGTGTTAATAAGTGGAGGTGTTAATAAGTGGAGGTGTTACTAAGTGGAGGTGTTAATAATTGGAGGTGTTAATAAGTGGAGGTGTTAATAAGTGGAGGTGTTAATAAGTGGAGGAGTTAATGAGTGGTGGTCTTAATAAGTGATGGTGTTAATAAGAGGAGGTGTTAATAAGTGGAGGTGTTAATAAGTGGAGGTGTTAATAATTGGAGGTGTTAATAAGTGGAGGTGTTAATAAGTGGAGGAGTTAATAAGTGTAGGTTTTTTTAAGTAGAGGTGTTAATAAGTGAAGGTGTTAATAAGTGGAAGTGTTAATAAGTGGAGGTGTTAATAAGTGGAGGTGTTAATAAGTGGAAGAGTTAATAAGTGGAGGTGTTAATAAGCGCAGGAGTTAATAAGCGGTGATGTTAATAAGTGGAGGTGTTAATAAGTGGAGGTGTTAATAAGTTAGGTGTTAATAAGTGGAGGTGTTAATAAGTGGAGGTGTTAATAAGTGGAGATGTTAATAAGTGGCGGTGTTAATAAGTGGAGGTGCTAATAAGTGGAGGTGTTAATAAGTGGAGGTGTTAATAAGTGGAGGTGTTAATAAGTGGAGGTGCTAATAAGTGTAGGCGTTAGTAAGTGGAGGTGTTAGTAAGTGGAGTTGTTAATAAGTGGAGGTGTTAATAAGCAGAGGTATTAATATGTGGAGGTGTTAATAAGTGGAGGTGTTAATAAGTGGAGGTGTTAATAAGTGTAGATGTTAATAAATGGAGGTGTTAATAAGTGGAGGTGTTAATAAGTGGAGGTGTTAATAAGTGGAGGTGTTAATAAGTGGAGGTGTTAATAAGTGGAGATGTTAATAAGTGGAGGTGTTAATAAGTGGAGGTGTTAATTTTGTGGAGGTGTTAATAAATGGAGGTGTTAATAAGTGGAGGTGTTAATAAGTGGAGGTGCTAATAAGTGGAGGTGTTAATAAGTGTAGGTGTTAATAAGTGGAGGTGTTAATAAGTGGAGGAGTTAATAAGTGTAGGTGTTAATAAGTGGAGGTGTTAATAAGTGGAGGTGCAAATAAGTATAGGTGTTAGTAAGTGGAGGTGTTAATAAGTGGAGGTGTTAATAAGTGGAGGTGTTAATAAGTAGAGGTATTAATAAGTGGAGGTGTTAATAAGTGGAGGTGTTAATAAGTTTAGATGTTAATAAGTGGAGGTGTTAATAAGTGGAGGTGTTAATAAGTGGAGGTGTTAATAAGTGTAGGTGTTAATAAGTTTAGGTGTTAATAAGTGGAGGTGTTAATAAGTGGAGGTGTTAATAAGTGGAGGTGTTAATAAGTGGAGGTGTTAATAAGTGGAGATGTTAATAAGTGGAGGTGTTAATAAGTGGAGGTGTTAATAAGTGGAGGTGTTAACAAGTGGAGGTGTTAATAAGTGGAGGTGTTAATAAGTGGAGGTGTTAATAAGTGAAGATGTTAGTAAGTGGAGGTGTTAATAAGTGGAGGTGTTAATAAGTGGAGGTGTTAATAAGTGAAGGTGCTAATAAGTGGAGGAGTTAATAAGTGTAGGTGTTAATAAGTGGAGGTGTTAATAAGTGTAAGTGTTAATAAGTGTAGGTGTTAATAAGTGGAGGTGTTAATAAGTGGAGGTGTTAATAAGTGGTGGTGTTAATAAGTGGAGATGTTAGTAAGTGGAGGAGTTAATCACTGTAGATGTTAATAAGTGGAGGTGTTAGTAAGTTGAGGTGTTAATAAGAGATGGTGTTAATAAGTGGAGGTGTTAATAAGTGGAGGTGTTAATAAGTGGAGGTGTTAATAAGTGGAGGTGTTAATAAGTGGAAGTGTTAATAAGTGGAAGAGTTAATAAGTGTAGGTTTCTATAAGTGGAGGCATTAATAAGTGTAGGTGTTAATAAGTGTAGGTGATAATAAGTTGAGGTGTTAATAATTGGAGGTGTTAATAAGCGTAGGTGTTAATAAGTGGAGGTGTTAATAAGTGGAGGTGTTAATAAGTGTAGATGTTAATAAGTGGTGTTAGTAAGTGCAGGTGTTAATAAGTTGAGGTGTTAATAAGTGGAGGTGTTAATAAGTGGAGGTGTTAATAAGTGGATGTGTTAATAAGTTTAGATGTTAATAAGTGGATGTGTTAATAAGTGGAGGCGTTAATAAGTGGAGGTCTTAATAAGTGGATCTGTTAAAAAGTGGAGGAGTTAATAACTGTAGGTGTTAATAAGTGGAGGTGTTAGTAAGTGGAGGTGTTAATAAGAGGTGGTGTTAATAAGTGATGATGTTAATAAGTGGAGGTGTTAATAAGTGGAGGAGTTAATAACTGTAGGTGTTAATAAGTGGTGGTGTTAATAAGTGGAGATGTTAATAAGTGGAGGAGTTAATAACTGTATGTGTTAATAAGTGGAGGTGTTAGTAAGTGGAGGTGTTAAGAGGTGGTGTTAATAAGTGGTGGTGGTAGTAAGTGGAGGTGTTAATAAGTGGAGGTGTTAATAATTGGAGGTGTTAATAAGTGGAGGTGTTAATAAGTGGAAGAGTTAATAAGTGGAGGAGTTAATAAGTGGAGGTGTTAGTAAGCAGAGGTGTTAGTAAGTGGAGGTGTTGATAAGTGGAGGTGTTAATAAGTGGAGGTGTTATTAAGTGGAGGTGTTAATAAGTGGAGGTGTTAATAAGTGGAGGTGTTAATAAGTGGAGGTGTTAATAAGTGGAGGTGTTAATAAGTGGAGGTGTTAATAAGTGGAAGAGTTAATAAGTGGAGGAGTTAATAAGTGGAGGTATTAATAACTGTAGGTGTTAATAAGTGGAGGTGTTAATAAGTGGAGTTGTTAATAAGTGGGTGTTAATAAGTGGAGGTGTTAATAAGTGGAGTTGTTAATAAGTGGAGGTGTTAAAAAGTGGAGATGTTAATAAGTGGAAGTGTTAATAAGTGGAGGTGTTAATAAGTGGAGGTGTTAATAAGTGGAGGTGTTAATAAGTGGAGGTGTTAATAAGTGGAGGTGTTACTAAGTGTAGGTGTTAGTAAGTGGAGGTGTTAATAAGCGGAGATGATAATAAGTGGAGGTGTTAGTAAGCAGAGGTGTTAGTAAGTGGAGGTGTTGATAAGTGGAGGTGTTAATAAGTGGAGGTGTTATTAAGTGGAGGTGTTATTAAGTGGAGGTGTTAATAAGTAGAGGTGTTAATAAGTGGAGGTGTTAATAAGTGGAGGTGTTAATAAGTGGAGGTGTTAATAAGTGGAGGTGTTAATAAGTGGAGGTGTTAATAAGTGGAGGTGTTAATAAGTGGAGGTGTTATTAAGTGGAGGTGTTATTAAGTGGAGGTGTTAATAAGTAGAGGTGTTAATAAGTGGAGGTGTTAATAAGTGGAGGTGTTAATAAGTGGAGGTGTTAATAAGTGGAGGTGTTAATAAGTGGAGGTGTTAATAAGTGGAGGTGTTAATAAGTGGAGGTGTTAATAAGTGGAGGTGTTAATAAGTGGAGGTGTTAATAAGTGGAGGTGTTAATAAGTGGAGGTGTTAATAAGTGGAGGTGTTAATAAGTGGAGGTTGTTAAAGTGTAGAGTTATCTGTAGTGATGTAAGGTGAGAGAGAGTTGTTACTCCTGCTGCTTATTACCTCCCCTTGTATGTTAGTGGTGTCACTCTCCTTCCCTGATACATGACACTGTCATGGATTACACTGATACATGACACTGTCATGGATTACTCTGATACATGACTCTGTCATGGATTACACTGATACATGACACTGTCATGGATTACTCTGATACATGACACTGTCATGGATTACTCTGATACATGACACTGTCATGGATTACACTGATACATGACACTGTCATGGATTACTCTGATACATGACACTGTCATGGATTACACTGATACATGACACTGTCATGGATTACTCTGATACATGACTCTGTCATGGATTACACTGACATGACACTGTCATGGATTACACTGATACATGACACTGTCATGGATTACTCTGATACATGACTCTGTCATGGATTACACTGACATGACACTGTCATGGATTACACTGATACATGACACTGTCATGGATTACACTTATACATGACACTGTCATGGATTCCTCTGATACATGACTCTGTCATGGATTACACTGACATGACACTGTCATGGATTACTCTGAAACGTAACACTTTCGTGGACTGCACTGACATGACACTGTCATGTATTACACTGATACGTGACACTATCATGGATTTCATTGATATAAGACACTGTCATGGATTACACTGATATCCATTACACAGTCATGGATTAAATTGAAACATGACACTGTCATGGATTACACTGACATGGCACTCTAATGGATTACACTGGTACATGACACAGTCATGGATTACTATGATATCCATGACACTGTCATGGATTACACTGAAACATGACACTGTCATGAATTACACTGACTTGACACTCTAATGGATTACACTGATACATGACACTGTCATGTATTACACTGATACAAGACAATGTCATTGATTACACTTATATCCATGACACTGTCATGGATTACACTGATGCATGACACTGTCATGGATTACACTGATACATGACACTGTCATGGATTACACTGATGCATGACACTGTCATGGATTACACTGATACATGACACTGTCATGGATTACACTGATACATGACACTGTCATGGATTGCACTGATACATGACAAAGTCATGGATTACACTGATATATGACACGGTCGTGGATTACACCGATACATGACACTGTCATGGAAAACACTGATACATGACAAAGTCATGGATTACACTGACACATAACACTGTCATGGATAACACTGACACATAACACTGTCATGGATTACACTGATACATGACACTATCATGGATTACACTGATACATGGCACTATCATGGATTACATTGATACATGACACTGTCATGGATTACAATGATACATAACACTGTCATGGATTACACTGATACATGACACTCTCATGGATTACACTAATACATAACACTGTCATGGATTACACTTATATATGACACTGTCATGGATTACACCGATACATAACACTGTCATGGATTACACTGATACATGACACTGTCATTGACTACATTGATACATGGCACTGTCATGGATTACACTGATTGATGACACTGTCTTGGATTACACTGATACATGACACTGTCATGGATTTCATTGATACATGACACTATTATGGATTTCACCGATACATAACACTGTCATGGATTACACTGATACATGAGACTGAAATGGATTATTTTGATACATGGCACTATCATGGATTACACTGATACATGACACTGTCAAGGATTACAATGATACATAACACTGTCATGGATTACACTGAAACGTAGCACTTTCGTGGACTGCACTGACATGACACTGTCATGTCTTACACTGATACGTGACACTATCATGGATTTCATTGATACAAGACACTGTCATGGATTACACTGATATCCATTACACAGTCATGGATTAAATTGAAACATGACACTGTCATGGATTATACTGACATGACACTCTAATGGATTACACTGATACATGACACTGTCATGTATTACACTGATACAAGACAATGTCATGGATTACACTTAAATCCATGACACTGTCATGGATTACACTGATACATGACGCTGTCATGGATTACACTGATACATGACACTGTCATGGATTACACTGATACATGACACTGTCATGGATTACACTGATACATGACACTGTCATGGATTACACTGGTACATGACAAAGTCATGGATTACACCGATATATGACACGGTCATGGATTACACCGGTACATGACACTCTCATGGATTCTACTGATACATGGCACTGTCATGGAAAACACTGATACTTGACAAAGTCATGGATTACACTGACACATAACACTGTCTTGGATTACACTGATACATGACACTGTCATGGATTACACTGATACATGACACTGTCATGGATTACACCGATACATAACACTGTCATGGATTACACTGATACATGACATTGTCATTGATTACTCTAATACATAACACTGTCATGGATTACACTGATACATGACACTGTCATGGACTACATTGATACATGACACTGTTTTGGATTACACTGATACATGACACTGTCTTGGATTACATTGATACATGACACTATTATGGATTTCACCGATACATAACACTGTCATGGATTACACTGATACATGAGACTGTAATGGATTACTTTGATACATGGCACTGTCATGGATTACACTGATGCATGACACTGTCATGGATTACACTGATAAATGACACTGTCATTGATTACACTGACACATGACTTTGTCATGGATTACACTGATTCATGGCACTATTATGGATTACACTGATACATGACCCTGTCAAGGATTACATTGATACATGGCACTGTCATGGATTACATTGATACATGACACTGTCATGGATTACAATGATACATAACACTGTCATGGATTACACTGATACATGACACTCTCATGGATTACACTAACACATAACACTGTCATGGATTCCACTAATATATGACACTGTCATGGATTACATTGGTACATGACACTGTCATGGATTTCATTTATACATGACACTATCAAGGATTACACTGCCATGAATTGTAAGTGATGCACGAGACTCTTCCGTCATGTTTACATTGCAATCTTGGTTGCATGCAATATGTCCCAGATCAACCCTGACAACAAACCGCCATTTGTCTACTTCTGTTTGTCAGTCATCAGACAAAAGATACGGAAATACCCAGTGCCAACACATGCACCACCAAACAGGACACCAAATACCTAGTGCCAACATATGCACAACCGAACGGGTCAACAAATCCCCAGTGCCAACATCTGCACCAGCAAACAGATCAATAAATTCCTAGTGCCAACACCTGCACCACCAAACAGAACAACAAATACCCAGTGCCAACATCTGCACCACCGAACGGGTCAACAAATCCCCAGTGCCAACACGTGTACCACCTAACAGATCAATAAATACCCAGTGCCAACACCTGCACCACCAAACAGAGCAACAAATACCCTCTCTAATGACTTATGATGATCACTTTCCGTCTACTCTTTCTGCTACAGACAAAAATAATGAGCTTGGAAGAGATGTCTAACACACACCACAAGATGTCCAGTAACATGCAGAGACACGACTTTGATGTGCAGGGAATGTAACTCTGCTGTGTACAGCTGTGTTGCAGACACTCCCACAGTCTGCAACAGTGCTAGCAACATGACCAGTGTCTGTGTATGTGTATATATGCAAAATAACCACAGGATGGGTGAGTTGACTGACAGCTTTCATGTTGCAGTCAAGACTGTCAAGAGCTTCCAGTGGAGAAAAATAAATAGAGATCGTCTTAGGTGGGTATATGTAAGAAAACATCCAATAAATATCTTCCTGTGTAGGATGTCTGGATAGACATACCTACTGGCGCTGACCTTCATTTCGATTTCAGTACTGCAAGCTATTGGCAATGTGCTGACTGTAATAAAGTTGGTAGAATTACCGACAATATGTAAAGTAAAAGGACACAAGTGCAACTAATGTGACATTTATTGTGGCAACGTTTCGCTCTCCAGGAGCTTTATCAAGCCATTACAAACAATACATGGACACAGAGGGTATATAAAGGCTCAGAGTGAGGTGTAATACTAGTGAGGTACCATTTCGATGTTCACTAGTGGTAGTAGTAGTAGTAGTAGTAGTAGTAGTGGTAGTGACAAAAGTAATACAATATGGTAGAGCAATTAATTCGTAATCCTTTTACTCATGTACGAATTAATTGCTCTACCATATTGTATTACTTTTGTCACTACTACTACTACTACCACCACTAGTGAACCTCAAATTGGAACCTCACTAGTATTCACCTCACTCTGAGCCTTTATATACCCTCTGTGTCCATGTATTGTTTGTAATGGCTTGATAAAGCTCCTGGAGAGCGAAACGTTGCCACAATAAATGTCACATTAGTTGCACTTGTGTCCTTTTACTTTACATAATGTGCTGACTGCAGCACGAAGACCTAGAGCTGTCATTTAACTCCCCCATCCTGTGATTGTATGGCATCTGTTATCGTTGGGTTGAGATTACTGCATGTCTATACATGTTGTGTAAACTTTGTTAAGTAAACAGTATACTGTTTATACTGTCAGTGTGGGTATTGTGTAGTATACAGTGACTGGTCATATGTATACTGTGAATAATTTGAGAATCATGGACCACAAGAATTACTGGACAATGTGAAACATTAGAAACTCAGAAAAGTATAGACGGTATTATATATCACTGTCTGGGCCTCACTCCACTTACCTACCATGTTCCTTTGTATATCGTTCTGCCTGTTTCTGTGAGGCCACTGAGTGACCACTGTGTGACCACTGTGTGACCACTGTGTGACCACTGTGTGACCACTGTCTGGGCCTCACTCCACTTACCTACGATGTTCCTTTGTATATCGTTCTGCCTGTTTCTGTGAGGCCACTGAGTGACCACTGAGTGACCACTGTGTGACCACTGTGTGACCACTGTGTGACCACTGAGTGACCACTGAGTGACCACTGTCTGGGCCTCACTCCACTTACCTACGATGTTCCTTTGTATATCGTTCTGCCTGTTTCAGTGAGGCCACTGAGTGACCACTGAGTGACCACTGAGTGACCACTGAGTGACCACTGTGTGACCACTGAGTGACCACTGTCTGGGCCTCACTCCACTTACCTACGATGTTCCTTTGTATATCGTTCTGCCTGTTTCTGTGAGGGCCACTGAGTGACCACTGAGTGACCACTGTGTGACCACTGAGTGACCACTGAGTGACCTCTGTCTGGGCCTCACTCCACTTACCTACGATGTTCCTTTGTATATCGTTCTGCCTGTTTCTGTCAGGGCCACTGAGTGACCACTGAGTGACCACTGTGTGACCACTGTCTGGGCCTCACTCCACTTACCTACGATGTTCCTTTGTATATCGTTCTGCCTGTTTCTGTGAGGGCCACTGAGTGACCACTGAGTGATCACTGTGTGACCACTGAGTGACCACTGAGTGACCACTGTCTGGGCCTCACTCCACTTACCTACCATGTTCCTTTGTATATCGTTCTGCCTGTTTCTGTCAGGGCCACTGAGTGACCACTGAGTGACCACTGAGTGACCACTGAGTGACCACTGTCTGGGCCTCACTCCACTTACCTACGATGTTCCTTTGTATATCGTTCTGCCTGTTTCTGTCAGGGCCACTGAGTGACCACTGAGTGACCACTGAGTGACCACTGTGTGACCACTGTCTGGGCCTCACTCCACTTACCTACGATGTTCCTTTGTATATCGTTCTGCCTGTTTCTGTGAGGTCCACTGTGTGACCACTGAGTGAGCACTAAGTGACGACTGTGACCACTGTGTGACTACTGAGTGACCACTGAGTGACCACTGAGTGACCACTGAGTGACCACTGAGTGACCACTGAGTGACCACTGAGTGACCACTGAGTGACCACTGTGTGACCACTGAGTGACCACTGAGTGACCACTGAGTGACTACTGAGTGATCACTGAGTGACCACTGAGTGACCACTGAGTGACCACTGAGTGACCACTGAGTGACTACTGAGTGATCACTGAGTGACCACTGAGTGACCACTGAGTGACCACTGAGTGACCACTAAGTAACCACTAAGTGACCACTGAGTGACCACTGAGTGACCACTGAGTGACCACTGAGTGACCACTGAGTGACCACTGAGTGACCACTGAGTTAGCCTCAAAAAACTTAGCTAAGGCCCAATCCAAGATAAAGCATTGTTATGACAAACACACACACTCTCGTTTCTCTAAACCAGGTGACAGTGTGATGGCAAAGAAATTTTTACCTGGACACGCTCTGCAACCTAGATATGAAGGTCCTTTGGAAGTGATTGAGCGGCTCAATGAGGTAAATTATGTTCTACGAACTCCAGGAAAGAGAAAAGCCAAACGTACTTATCACATAAACCAATTAAGGCTTACCACCCTAGTATCGTACCAATTACGACAGTTCTTCCTTTAGCTGAAACTGAAAATGTACGTCTGCCCAGCATCTCTAAAGCCATAGAAGTACGTTTAAAAAATTCAGAGACATTGCAGTCCCTTGATACCTTTCTTATGGACCTTGATTTGAAAAAAGGAAAAGATATCAAAGACTTGATATTACGCTATGAGGTTTTATTCGATGACGTCCCTAGGTGTTGCACATTGGGAATTCACGACATAGATGTACAAGGAGCTAAGCCTTGCAAACAGTCACCTTATAGGGCAAGTCCACTCAAACAAGAAGCATTAAACAAAGAAGTAGAATTCTTGTTTTCCCATGGACTAATAGAGCTGAGTAAAAGTCCGTGGGCCTCGCCCTGTATATTAGTTCCCAAGCCTGATACATCTTCTAGAATGTGCACTGATTATCGTAAGGTTAATGCTCTCACGGTACCAGATGGTTTCCCACTGCCCCGTATTGATGATCTAATAGACAGAGTATCAGGAGCCGCCTATGTTACCCGCCTGGATTTATTAAGGGGCTATTACCAAGTGCCGCTTACCCAGCGAGCCCAATAAATATCCGCATTTACTATACAAGGCGGATTATTCAATTATCGTGTTATGCCCTTCGGGTTGTGTAACGCGGCCTCTACCTTTCAGCGCCTGATGAACCTGCTGACCAATGATTTAGAAGGAGTGGATGCATATCTAGATGCTCTTGTTATATATAGCAATGAGTGGGAGCAACATTTAATTCGCCTGGAAACCTTATTTAAGAAGTTAGAAAAGTATAACTTCACCATTAATTTAGCCAAGTGTCAGTTTGGACAAGCCAAGATTAAATACTACCTCGGTTTTTGTATAGGCCAGGGCGAGGTACGTCCTGTTGATGTAATAGTTAGGGCCATTGCTGAGTTTCCTGTCCCTCAAGACAGAAAGTCTATACAGAGGTTCCTTGGAATGACTGGTTATTATCGACGTTTCTGTCCTAATTTTTCTCAGGTTGCATCTCCTCTTACTGAGTTAACCAGTAGTAAGATAAAGTTTTGCTGGTCGAAAGATTGTGAGATAGCTTTTAATCGGTTGAAGCAGTTGCTTTCTTCGTCACCCGTATTGAGAAGTCCTGACTTTAATCAACCCTTCTATTTACACATGGATGCCAGCGGTTATGCTGTGGGGGCGGTGTTACTTCAGAAATCCCCCTCTACTGATATTTTGCATCCTATATCTTATTTTTCTTCACAGTTGAAACGTCACCAAAAGAATTACGCCACTGTAGAGAAAGAAGCTCTTGCCCTAGTAATATCTTTGGAACATTTTGACGTTTATCTGGGAACCTCCCCCATAAAATTATGGTATTTTCTGATCACAACCCATTAATTTATATTAATTCTATGAAATCAAAGAACACCCGGATCCTCAGGTGGACTCTGAGGATCCAACCTTATTTGATTAGTATTCAACACTTAAGTGGAACTCTTAACATAATTGCTGATACCCTTTCTCGCCCCTGAAAAAAAAAGTATACCATAAAATGTAAAGTTAAGAGATGAATACTCTTAAAGCCTAATTTATATATATATATATATATATATATATATATATATATATATATATATATATATATATATATATATATATATATATATATATATATATATATATATATATATATATATATATATATATATATATATATATATGCAAAACAACCACTCTGAAAGAATAGAGAAATTCCAAGTAGTATCAAGCAAGTCCATGGTCGACTTATTTAAAAGACATACATAGTACATAAAAATAAACGACAAATTACATAGTGAAAACAGTGATGAAAAATTCTGCATAGTACATGTACTTTCCAATTAACATATTACATCTGAAAGACACAAATCTGTACAGTAAACAATGACCGCTCCAATCCTTGAAGTAATGACATTATGTCTGGAACACTAAATCTAATCTAAAGACTCCTTGGCAAGTACATCTAATTCCTGATTGTACATCCTGCCACGGAATGTACACCTTACATTGTACATCCTGCCACGGAATGTACACCTTACATTGTACATCCTGCCACGGAATGTACACCTTACATTGTACATCCTGCCACGGAATGTACACCTTACATTGTACATCCTGCCACGGAATGTACACCTTACATTGTACATCCTGCCACGGAATGTACACCTTACATTGTACATCCTGCCACGGAATGTACACCTTACATTGTACATCCTGCCACGGAATGTACACCTTACATTGTACATCCTGCCACGGAATGTACACCTTACATTGTACATCCTGCCACGGAATGTACACCTTACATTGTACATCCTGCCACGGAATGTACACCTTACATTGTACATCCTGCCACGGAATGTACACCTTACATTGTACATCCTGCCACGGAATGTACACCTTACATTGTACATCCTGCCACGGAATGTACACCTTACATTGTACATCCTGCCACGGAATGTACACCTTACATTGTACATCCTGCCACGGAATGTACACCTTACATTGTACATCCTGCCACGGAATGTACACCTTACATTGTACATCCTGCCACGGAATGTACACCTTACATTGTACATCCTGCCACGGAATGTACACCTTACATTGTACATCCTGCCACGGAATGTACACCTTACATTGTACATCCTGCCACGGAATGTACACCTTACATTGTACATCCTGCCACGGAATGTACACCTTACATTGTACATCCTGCCACGGAATGTACACCTTACATTGTACATCCTGCCACGGAATGTACACCTTACATTGTACATCCTGCCACGGAATGTACACCTTACATTGTACATCCTGCCACGGAATGTACACCTTACATTGTACATCCTGCCACGGAATGTACACCTTACATTGTACATCCTGCCACGGAATGTACACCTTACATTGTACATCCTGCCACGGAATGTACACCTTACATTGTACATCCTGCCACGGAATGTACACCTTACATTGTACATCCTGCCACGGAATGTACACCTTACATTGTACATCCTGCCACGGAATGTACACCTTACATTGTACATCCTGCCACGGAATGTACACCTTACATTGTACATCCTGCCACGGAATGTACACCTTACATTGTACATCCTGCCACGGAATGTACACCTTACATTGTACATCCTGCCACGGAATGTACACCTTACATTGTACATCCTGCCACGGAATGTACACCTTACATTGTACATCCTGCCACGGAATGTACACCTTACATTGTACATCCTGCCACGGAATGTACACCTTACATTGTACATCCTGCCACGGAATGTACACCTTACATTGTACATCCTGCCACGGAATGTACACCTTACATTGTACATCCTGCCACGGAATGTACACCTTACATTGTACATCCTGCCACGGAATGTACACCTTACATTGTACATCCTGCCACGGAATGTACACCTTACATTGTACATCCTGCCACGGAATGTACACCTTACATTGGCCACGGAATGTACACCTTACATTGTACATCCTGCCACGGAATGTACACCTTACATTGCACATCCTGCCACGGAATGTACACCTTACATTGCACATCCTGCCACGGAATGTACACCTTACATTGTACATCCTGCCACGGAATGTACACCTTACATTGTACATCCTGCCACGGAATGTACACCTTACATTGTACATCCTGCCACGGAATGTACACCTTACATTGTACATCCTGCCACGGAATGTACACCTTACATTGTACATCCTGCCACGGAATGTACACCTTACATTGTACATCCTGCCACGGAATGTACACCTTACATTGTACATCCTGCCACGGAATGTACACCTTACATTGTACATCCTGCCACGGAATGTACACCTTACATTGTACATCCTGCCACGGAATGTACACCTTACATTGTACATCCTGCCACGGAATGTACACCTTACATTGTACATCCTGCCACGGAATGTACACCTTACATTGTACATCCTGCCACGGAATGTACACCTTACATTGTACATCCTGCCACGGAATGTACACCTTACATTGTACATCCTGCCACGGAATGTACACCTTACATTGTACATCCTGCCACGGAATGTACACCTTACATTGTACATCCTGCCACGGAATGTACACCTTACATTGTACATCCTGCCACGGAATGTACACCTTACATTGTACATCCTGCCACGGAATGTACACCTTACATTGTACATCCTGCCACGGAATGTACACCTTACATTGTACATCCTGCCACGGAATGTACACCTTACATTGTACATCCTGCCACGGAATGTACACCTTACATTGTACATCCTGCCACGGAATGTACACCTTACATTGTACATCCTGCCACGGAATGTACACCTTACATTGTACATCCTGCCACGGAATGTACACCTTACATTGTACATCCTGCCACGGAATGTACACCTTACATTGTACATCCTGCCACGGAATGTACACCTTACATTGTACATCCTGCCACGGAATGTACACCTTACATTGTACATCCTGCCACGGAATGTACACCTTACATTGTACATCCTGCCACGGAATGTACACCTTACATTGTACATCCTGCCACGGAATGTACACCTTACATTGTACATCCTGCCACGGAATGTACACCTTACATTGTACATCCTGCCACGGAATGTACACCTTACATTGTACATCCTGCCACGGAATGTACACCTTACATTGTACATCCTGCCACGGAATGTACACCTTACATTGTACATCCTGCCACGGAATGTACACCTTACATTGTACATCCTGCCACGGAATGTACACCTTACATTGTACATCCTGCCACGGAATGTACACCTTACATTGTACATCCTGCCACGGAATGTACACCTTACATTGTACATCCTGCCACGGAATGTACACCTTACATTGTACATCCTGCCACGGAATGTACACCTTACATTGTACATCCTGCCACGGAATGTACACCTTACATTGTACATCCTGCCACGGAATGTACACCTTACATTGTACATCCTGCCACGGAATGTACACCTTACATTGTACATCCTGCCACGGAATGTACACCTTACATTGTACATCCTGCCACGGAATGTACACCTTACATTGTACATCCTGCCACGGAATGTACACCTTACATTGTACATCCTGCCACGGAATGTACACCTTACATTGTACATCCTGCCACGGAATGTACACCTTACATTGTACATCCTGCCACGGAATGTACACCTTACATTGTACATCCTGCCACGGAATGTACACCTTACATTGTACATCCTGCCACGGAATGTACACCTTACATTGTACATCCTGCCACGGAATGTACACCTTACATTGTACATCCTGCCACGGAATGTACACCTTACATTGTACATCCTGCCACGGAATGTACACCATACATAGTACATCCTGCCACGGAATGTACACCTTACATTTGTGCATCCTGCCACGGAATGTACACCTTACATTGTACATCCTGCCACGGAATGTACACCCTACATTGTGCATCCTGCCACGGAATGTACACCTTACATTGTACATCCTGCCACGGAATGTACACCCTACATTGTGCATCCTGCCACGGAATGTACACCTTACATTGTACATCCTGCCACGGAATGTACACCCTACATTGTACATCCTGCCACGGAATGTACACCTTACATTGTACATCCTGCCACGGAATGTACACCCTACATTGTACATCCTGCCACGGAATGTACACCTTACATTGTACATCCTGCCACGGAATGTACACCCTACATTGTACATCCTGCCACGGAATGTACACCTTACATTGTACATCCTGCCACGGAATGTACACCCTACATTGTACATCCTGCCACGGAATGTACACCTTACATTGTACATCCTGCCACGGAATGTACACCCTACATTGTACATCCTGCCACGGAATGTACACCTTACATTGTACATCCTGCCACGGAATGTACACCCTACATTGTACATCCTGCCACGGAATGTACACCTTACATTGTACATCCTGCCACGGAATGTACACCCTACATTGTACATCCTGCCACGGAATGTACACCTTACATTGTACATCCTGCCACGGAATGTACACCCTACATTGTACATCCTGCCACGGAATGTACACCTTACATTGTACATCCTGCCACGGAATGTACACCCTACATTGTACATCCTGCCACGGAATGTACACCTTACATTGTACATCCTGCCACGGAATGTACACCCTACATTGTACATCCTGCCACGGAATGTACACCTTACATTGTACATCCTGCCACGGAATGTACACCCTACATTGTACATCCTGCCACGGAATGTACACCTTACATTGTACATCCTGCCACGGAATGTACACCCTACATTGTACATCCTGCCACGGAATGTACACCTTACATTGTACATCCTGCCACGGAATGTACACCCTACATTGTACATCCTGCCACGGAATGTACACCTTACATTGTACATCCTGCCACGGAATGTACACCCTACATTGTACATCCTGCCACGGAATGTACACCTTACATTGTACATCCTGCCACGGAATGTACACCCTACATTGTACATCCTGCCACGGAATGTACACCTTACATTGTACATCCTGCCACGGAATGTACACCCTACATTGTACATCCTGCCACGGAATGTACACCTTACATTGTACATCCTGCCACGGAATGTACACCCTACATTGTACATCCTGCCACGGAATGTACACCTTACATTGTACATCCTGCCACGGAATGTACACCTTACATTGTACATCCTGCCACGGAATGTACACCTTACATTGTACATCCTGCCACGGAATGTACACCTTACATTGTACATCCTGCCACGGAATGTACACCTTACATTGTACATCCTGCCACGGAATGTACACCTTACATTGTACATCCTGCCACGGAATGTACACCTTACATTGTACATCCTGCCACGGAATGTACACCTTACATTGTACATCCTGCCACGGAATGTACACCCTACATTGTACATCCTGCCACGGAATGTACACCTTACATTGTACATCCTGCCACGGAATGTACACCCTACATTGTACATCCTGCCACGGAATGTACACCTTACATTGTACATCCTGCCACGGAATGTACACCTTACATTGTACATCCTGCCACGGAATGTACACCTTACATTGTACATCCTGCCACGGAATGTACACCTTACATTGTACATCCTGCCACGGAATGTACACCTTACATTGTACATCCTGCCACGGAATGTACACCTTACATTGTACATCCTGCCACGGAATGTACACCTTACATTGTACATCCTGCCACGGAATGTACACCTTACATTGTACATCCTGCCACGGAATGTACACCTTACATTGTACATCCTGCCACGGAATGTACACCTTACATTGTACATCCTGCCACGGAATGTACACCTTACATTGTACATCCTGCCACGGAATGTACACCTTACATTGTACATCCTGCCACGGAATGTACACCTTACATTGTACATCCTGCCACGGAATGTACACCCTACATTGTACATCCTGCCACGGAATGTACACCTTACATTGTACATCCTGCCACGGAATGTACACCCTACATTGTACATCCTGCCACGGAATGTACACCTTACATTGTACATCCTGCCACGGAATGTACACCCTACATTGTACATCCTGCCACGGAATGTACACCTTACATTGTACATCCTGCCACGGAATGTACACCCTACATTGTACATCCTGCCACGGAATGTACACCTTACATTGTACATCCTGCCACGGAATGTACACCCTACATTGTACATCCTGCCACGGAATGTACACCTTACATTGTACATCCTGCCACGGAATGTACACCCTACATTGTACATCCTGCCACGGAATGTACACCTTACATTGTACATCCTGCCACGGAATGTACACCCTACATTGTACATCCTGCCACGGAATGTACACCTTACATTGTACATCCTGCCACGGAATGTACACCCTACATTGTACATCCTGCCACGGAATGTACACCTTACATTGTACATCCTGCCACGGAATGTACACCCTACATTGTACATCCTGCCACGGAATGTACACCTTACATTGTACATCCTGCCACGGAATGTACACCCTACATTGTACATCCTGCCACGGAATGTACACCTTACATTGTACATCCTGCCACGGAATGTACACCCTACATTGTACATCCTGCCACGGAATGTACACCTTACATTGTACATCCTGCCACGGAATGTACACCCTACATTGTACATCCTGCCACGGAATGTACACCTTACATTGTACATCCTGCCACGGAATGTACACCCTACATTGTACATCCTGCCACGGAATGTACACCTTACATTGTACATCCTGCCACGGAATGTACACCCTACATTGTACATCCTGCCACGGAATGTACACCTTACATTGTACATCCTGCCACGGAATGTACACCCTACATTGTACATCCTGCCACGGAATGTACACCTTACATTGTACATCCTGCCACGGAATGTACACCCTACATTGTACATCCTGCCACGGAATGTACACCTTACATTGTACATCCTGCCACGGAATGTACACCCTACATTGTACATCCTGCCACGGAATGTACACCTTACATTGTACATCCTGCCACGGAATGTACACCTTACATTGTACATCCTGCCACGGAATGTACACCCTACATTGTACATCCTGCCACGGAATGTACACCTTACATTGTACATCCTGCCACGGAATGTACACCCTACATTGTACATCCTGCCACGGAATGTACACCTTACATTGTACATCCTGCCACGGAATGTACACCTTACATTGTACATCCTGCCACGGAATGTACACCTTACATTGTACATCCTGCCACGGAATGTACACCTTACATTGTACATCCTGCCACGGAATGTACACCTTACATTGTACATCCTGCCACGGAATGTACACCTTACATTGTACATCCTGCCACGGAATGTACACCTTACATTGTACATCCTGCCACGGAATGTACACCTTACATTGTACATCCTGCCACGGAATGTACACCTTACATTGTACATCCTGCCACGGAATGTACACCTTACATTGTACATCCTGCCACGGAATGTACACCTTACATTGTACATCCTGCCACGGAATGTACACCTTACATTGTACATCCTGCCACGGAATGTACACCTTACATTGTACATCCTGCCACGGAATGTACACCTTACATTGTACATCCTGCCACGGAATGTACACCTTACATTGTACATCCTGCCACGGAATGTACACCTTACATTGTACATCCTGCCACGGAATGTACACCTTACATTGTACATCCTGCCACGGAATGTACACCTTACATTGTACATCCTGCCACGGAATGTACACCTTACATTGTACATCCTGCCACGGAATGTACACCTTACATTGTACATCCTGCCACGGAATGTACACCTTACATTGTACATCCTGCCACGGAATGTACACCTTACATTGTACATCCTGCCACGGAATGTACACCTTACATTGTACATCCTGCCACGGAATGTACACCTTACATTGTACATCCTGCCACGGAATGTACACCTTACATTGTACATCCTGCCACGGAATGTACACCTTACATTGTACATCCTGCCACGGAATGTACACCTTACATTGTACATCCTGCCACGGAATGTACACCTTACATTGTACATCCTGCCACGGAATGTACACCTTACATTGTACATCCTGCCACGGAATGTACACCTTACATTGTACATCCTGCCACGGAATGTACACCTTACATTGTACATCCTGCCACGGAATGTACACCTTACATTGTACATCCTGCCACGGAATGTACACCTTACATTGTACATCCTGCCACGGAATGTACACCTTACATTGTACATCCTGCCACGGAATGTACACCTTACATTGTACATCCTGCCACGGAATGTACACCTTACATTGTACATCCTGCCACGGAATGTACACCTTACATTGTACATCCTGCCACGGAATGTACACCTTACATTGTACATCCTGCCACGGAATGTACACCTTACATTGTACATCCTGCCACGGAATGTACACCTTACATTGTACATCCTGCCACGGAATGTACACCTTACATTGTACATCCTGCCACGGAATGTACACCTTACATTGTACATCCTGCCACGGAATGTACACCTTACATTGTACATCCTGCCACGGAATGTACACCTTACATTGTACATCCTGCCACGGAATGTACACCTTACATTGTACATCCTGCCACGGAATGTACACCTTACATTGTACATCCTGCCACGGAATGTACACCTTACATTGTACATCCTGCCACGGAATGTACACCTTACATTGTACATCCTGCCACGGAATGTACACCTTACATTGTACATCCTGCCACGGAATGTACACCTTACATTGTACATCCTGCCACGGAATGTACACCTTACATTGTACATCCTGCCACGGAATGTACACCTTACATTGTACATCCTGCCACGGAATGTACACCTTACATTGTACATCCTGCCACGGAATGTACACCTTACATTGTACATCCTGCCACGGAATGTACACCTTACATTGTACATCCTGCCACGGAATGTACACCTTACATTGTACATCCTGCCACGGAATGTACACCTTACATTGTACATCCTGCCACGGAATGTACACCTTACATTGTACATCCTGCCACGGAATGTACACCTTACATTGTACATCCTGCCACGGAATGTACACCTTACATTGTACATCCTGCCACGGAATGTACACCTTACATTGTACATCCTGCCACGGAATGTACACCTTACATTGTACATCCTGCCACGGAATGTACACCTTACATTGTACATCCTGCCACGGAATGTACACCTTACATTGTACATCCTGCCACGGAATGTACACCTTACATTGTACATCCTGCCACGGAATGTACACCTTACATTGTACATCCTGCCACGGAATGTACACCTTACATTGTACATCCTGCCACGGAATGTACACCTTACATTGTACATCCTGCCACGGAATGTACACCTTACATTGTACATCCTGCCACGGAATGTACACCTTACATTGTACATCCTGCCACGGAATGTACACCTTACATTGTACATCCTGCCACGGAATGTACACCTTACATTGTACATCCTGCCACGGAATGTACACCTTACATTGTACATCCTGCCACGGAATGTACACCTTACATTGTACATCCTGCCACGGAATGTACACCTTACATTGTACATCCTGCCACGGAATGTACACCTTACATTGTACATCCTGCCACGGAATGTACACCTTACATTGTACATCCTGCCACGGAATGTACACCTTACATTGTACATCCTGCCACGGAATGTACACCTTACATTGTACATCCTGCCACGGAATGTACACCTTACATTGTACATCCTGCCACGGAATGTACACCTTACATTGTACATCCTGCCACGGAATGTACACCTTACATTGTACATCCTGCCACGGAATGTACACCTTACATTGTACATCCTGCCACGGAATGTACACCTTACATTGTACATCCTGCCACGGAATGTACACCTTACATTGTACATCCTGCCACGGAATGTACACCTTACATTGTACATCCTGCCACGGAATGTACACCTTACATTGTACATCCTGCCACGGAATGTACACCTTACATTGTACATCCTGCCACGGAATGTACACCTTACATTGTACATCCTGCCACGGAATGTACACCTTACATTGTACATCCTGCCACGGAATGTACACCTTACATTGTACATCCTGCCACGGAATGTACACCTTACATTGTACATCCTGCCACGGAATGTACACCTTACATTGTACATCCTGCCACGGAATGTACACCTTACATTGTACATCCTGCCACGGAATGTACACCTTACATTGTACATCCTGCCACGGAATGTACACCTTACATTGTACATCCTGCCACGGAATGTACACCTTACATTGTACATCCTGCCACGGAATGTACACCTTACATTGTACATCCTGCCACGGAATGTACACCTTACATTGTACATCCTGCCACGGAATGTACACCTTACATTGTACATCCTGCCACGGAATGTACACCTTACATTGTACATCCTGCCACGGAATGTACACCTTACATTGTACATCCTGCCACGGAATGTACACCTTACATTGTACATCCTGCCACGGAATGTACACCTTACATTGTACATCCTGCCACGGAATGTACACCTTACATTGTACATCCTGCCACGGAATGTACACCTTACATTGTACATCCTGCCACGGAATGTACACCTTACATTGTACATCCTGCCACGGAATGTACACCTTACATTGTACATCCTGCCACGGAATGTACACCTTACATTGTACATCCTGCCACGGAATGTACACCTTACATTGTACATCCTGCCACGGAATGTACACCTTACATTGTACATCCTGCCACGGAATGTACACCTTACATTGTACATCCTGCCACGGAATGTACACCTTACATTGTACATCCTGCCACGGAATGTACACCTTACATTGTACATCCTGCCACGGAATGTACACCTTACATTGTACATCCTGCCACGGAATGTACACCTTACATTGTACATCCTGCCACGGAATGTACACCTTACATTGTACATCCTGCCACGGAATGTACACCTTACATTGTACATCCTGCCACGGAATGTACACCTTACATTGTACATCCTGCCACGGAATGTACACCTTACATTGTACATCCTGCCACGGAATGTACACCTTACATTGTACATCCTGCCACGGAATGTACACCTTACATTGTACATCCTGCCACGGAATGTACACCTTACATTGTACATCCTGCCACGGAATGTACACCTTACATTGTACATCCTGCCACGGAATGTACACCTTACATTGTACATCCTGCCACGGAATGTACACCTTACATTGTACATCCTGCCACGGAATGTACACCTTACATTGTACATCCTGCCACGGAATGTACACCTTACATTGTACATCCTGCCACGGAATGTACACCTTACATTGTACATCCTGCCACGGAATGTACACCTTACATTGTACATCCTGCCACGGAATGTACACCTTACATTGTACATCCTGCCACGGAATGTACACCTTACATTGTACATCCTGCCACGGAATGTACACCTTACATTGTACATCCTGCCACGGAATGTACACCTTACATTGTACATCCTGCCACGGAATGTACACCTTACATTGTACATCCTGCCACGGAATGTACACCTTACATTGTACATCCTGCCACGGAATGTACACCTTACATTGTACATCCTGCCACGGAATGTACACCTTACATTGTACATCCTGCCACGGAATGTACACCTTACATTGTACATCCTGCCACGGAATGTACACCTTACATTGTACATCCTGCCACGGAATGTACACCTTACATTGTACATCCTGCCACGGAATGTACACCTTACATTGTACATCCTGCCACGGAATGTACACCTTACATTGTACATCCTGCCACGGAATGTACACCTTACATTGTACATCCTGCCACGGAATGTACACCTTACATTGTACATCCTGCCACGGAATGTACACCTTACATTGTACATCCTGCCACGGAATGTACACCTTACATTGTACATCCTGCCACGGAATGTACACCTTACATTGTACATCCTGCCACGGAATGTACACCTTACATTGTACATCCTGCCACGGAATGTACACCTTACATTGTACATCCTGCCACGGAATGTACACCTTACATTGTACATCCTGCCACGGAATGTACACCTTACATTGTACATCCTGCCACGGAATGTACACCTTACATTGTACATCCTGCCACGGAATGTACACCTTACATTGTACATCCTGCCACGGAATGTACACCTTACATTGTACATCCTGCCACGGAATGTACACCTTACATTGTACATCCTGCCACGGAATGTACACCTTACATTGTACATCCTGCCACGGAATGTACACCTTACATTGTACATCCTGCCACGGAATGTACACCTTACATTGTACATCCTGCCACGGAATGTACACCTTACATTGTACATCCTGCCACGGAATGTACACCTTACATTGTACATCCTGCCACGGAATGTACACCTTACATTGTACATCCTGCCACGGAATGTACACCTTACATTGTACATCCTGCCACGGAATGTACACCTTACATTGTACATCCTGCCACGGAATGTACACCTTACATTGTACATCCTGCCACGGAATGTACACCTTACATTGTACATCCTGCCACGGAATGTACACCTTACATTGTACATCCTGCCACGGAATGTACACCTTACATTGTACATCCTGCCACGGAATGTACACCTTACATTGTACATCCTGCCACGGAATGTACACCTTACATTGTACATCCTGCCACGGAATGTACACCTTACATTGTACATCCTGCCACGGAATGTACACCTTACATTGTACATCCTGCCACGGAATGTACACCTTACATTGTACATCCTGCCACGGAATGTACACCTTACATTGTACATCCTGCCACGGAATGTACACCTTACATTGTACATCCTGCCACGGAATGTACACCTTACATTGTACATCCTGCCACGGAATGTACACCTTACATTGTACATCCTGCCACGGAATGTACACCTTACATTGTACATCCTGCCACGGAATGTACACCTTACATTGTACATCCTGCCACGGAATGTACACCTTACATTGTACATCCTGCCACGGAATGTACACCTTACATTGTACATCCTGCCACGGAATGTACACCTTACATTGTACATCCTGCCACGGAATGTACACCTTACATTGTACATCCTGCCACGGAATGTACACCTTACATTGTACATCCTGCCACGGAATGTACACCTTACATTGTACATCCTGCCACGGAATGTACACCTTACATTGTACATCCTGCCACGGAATGTACACCTTACATTGTACATCCTGCCACGGAATGTACACCTTACATTGTACATCCTGCCACGGAATGTACACCTTACATTGTACATCCTGCCACGGAATGTACACCTTACATTGTACATCCTGCCACGGAATGTACACCTTACATTGTACATCCTGCCACGGAATGTACACCTTACATTGTACATCCTGCCACGGAATGTACACCTTACATTGTACATCCTGCCACGGAATGTACACCTTACATTGTACATCCTGCCACGGAATGTACACCTTACATTGTACATCCTGCCACGGAATGTACACCTTACATTGTACATCCTGCCACGGAATGTACACCTTACATTGTACATCCTGCCACGGAATGTACACCTTACATTGTACATCCTGCCACGGAATGTACACCTTACATTGTACATCCTGCCACGGAATGTACACCTTACATTGTACATCCTGCCACGGAATGTACACCTTACATTGTACATCCTGCCACGGAATGTACACCTTACATTGTACATCCTGCCACGGAATGTACACCTTACATTGTACATCCTGCCACGGAATGTACACCTTACATTGTACATCCTGCCACGGAATGTACACCTTACATTGTACATCCTGCCACGGAATGTACACCTTACATTGTACATCCTGCCACGGAATGTACACCTTACATTGTACATCCTGCCACGGAATGTACACCTTACATTGTACATCCTGCCACGGAATGTACACCTTACATTGTACATCCTGCCACGGAATGTACACCTTACATTGTACATCCTGCCACGGAATGTACACCTTACATTGTACATCCTGCCACGGAATGTACACCTTACATTGTACATCCTGCCACGGAATGTACACCTTACATTGTACATCCTGCCACGGAATGTACACCTTACATTGTACATCCTGCCACGGAATGTACACCTTACATTGTACATCCTGCCACGGAATGTACACCTTACATTGTACATCCTGCCACGGAATGTACACCTTACATTGTACATCCTGCCACGGAATGTACACCTTACATTGTACATCCTGCCACGGAATGTACACCTTACATTGTACATCCTGCCACGGAATGTACACCTTACATTGTACATCCTGCCACGGAATGTACACCTTACATTGTACATCCTGCCACGGAATGTACACCTTACATTGTACATCCTGCCACGGAATGTACACCTTACATTGTACATCCTGCCACGGAATGTACACCTTACATTGTACATCCTGCCACGGAATGTACACCTTACATTGTACATCCTGCCACGGAATGTACACCTTACATTGTACATCCTGCCACGGAATGTACACCTTACATTGTACATCCTGCCACGGAATGTACACCTTACATTGTACATCCTGCCACGGAATGTACACCTTACATTGTACATCCTGCCACGGAATGTACACCTTACATTGTACATCCTGCCACGGAATGTACACCTTACATTGTACATCCTGCCACGGAATGTACACCTTACATTGTACATCCTGCCACGGAATGTACACCTTACATTGTACATCCTGCCACGGAAAGTACACCTTACATTGTACATCCTGCCACGGAATGTACACCTTACATTGTACATCCTGCCACGGAATGTACACCTTACATTGTACATCCTGCCACGGAATGTACACCTTACATTGTACATCCTGCCACGGAATGTACACCTTACATTGTACTTCCTGCCACGGAATGTACACCTTACATTGTACATCCTGCCACGGAATGTACACCTTACATTGTACATCCTGCCACGGAATGTACACCTTACATTGTACATCCTGCCACGGAATGTACACCTTACATTGTACATCCTGCCACGGAATGTACACCTTACATTGTACATCCTGCCACGGAATGTACACCTTACATTGTACATCCTGCCACGGAATGTTCACCTTACATTGTACATCCTGCCACGGAATGTACACCTTACATTGTTCATCCTGCCACGGAATGTACACCTTACATTGTACATCCTGCCACGGAATGTACACCTTACATTGTACATCCTGCCACGGAATGTACACCTTACATTGTACATCCTGCCACGGAATGTACACCTTACATTGTACATCCTGCCACGGAATGTACACCTTACATTGTACATCCTGCCACGGAATGTACACCTTACATTGTACATCCTGCCACGGAATGTACACCTTACATTGTACATCCTGCCACGGAATGTACACCTTACATTGTACATCCTGCCACGGAATGTACACCTTACATTGTACATCCTGCCACGGAATGTACACCTTACATTGTACATCCTGCCACGGAATGTACACCTTACATTGTACATCCTGCCACGGAATGTACACCTTACATTGTACATCCTGCCACGGAATGTACACCTTACATTGTACATCCTGCCACGGAATGTACACCTTACATTGTACATCCTGCCACGGAATGTACACCTTACATTGTACATCCTGCCACGGAATGTACACCTTACATTGTACATCCTGCCACGGAATGTACACCTTACATTGTACATCCTGCCACGGAATGTACACCTTACATTGTACATCCTGCCACGGAATGTACACCTTACATTGTACATCCTGCCACGGAATGTACACCTTACATTGTACATCCTGCCACGGAATGTACACCTTACATTGTACATCCTGCCACGGAATGTACACCTTACATTGTACATCCTGCCACGGAATGTACACCTTACATTGTACATCCTGCCACGGAATGTACACCTTACATTGTACATCCTGCCACGGAATGTACACCTTACATTGTACATCCTGCCACGGAATGAACACCTTACATTGTGATGGATGCCACTCCAGATAGTTCTTCCAGCCATTGTTCCAGAAGCTCATCCTCTGGCAAATAACCATGTTGATCGAGTTCTTTCATCTCCATTCTTCCGTCGTCCTACATGCATTATTTACCAAGAGGACACTTACTATAAAGGAGATGTTACCGTGGACGCTTGCAAACTCCCTACTGCGACCTTGTGTCGTACGGGGGAGGGGGGGGGTGTTATATCTTGGATATTGGTTATCCTTTGATATTTAACTATTGTAAGAGATTATGATCATCACTTAATATTACAGCGCGAAAGTCCCCGTTTATAGATAGAATAGAGACTTTCGGCGTTATGTTATTTTCTGTTAAAATATATAAATAATACCATAGTATTGTCCATATTTTATTATTATTATTATTATTATTATTATTATTATTGTTCGGTAGGATTTCTTATGTATATACAGCATACGAGTCTCGGAACCATCCGGTGAATTGTTCAATTGTTTACGTCCGGCTGGCTGACGTTTGGGTGAGGTGATCAACCTGACGACGGGTCAACAGACTGGCAGGTAGTCAGTCCACTCCCTGTTCTAGCCTTGACAACTGATCGTATATTGGTTCTCTCTTAGGGTGTACAGTTTGAATGGGTTTGAGAATTACTCTAGAGCTGACTCAGTTTGTTCCTCATTGCTCTGAAGATTGTTTTGATATTTATATTGTTGGTCAGTTCAGTAATCCATAGAGATACGTCTTCTCAGACAAACTCTTGCTTTCTACTTACTTTACGGCCGGATTCAAAGTCTTGTTGAATCTTGTACATTTTGTAATTTGAGTTTACACAGTCTTGTTACGACAAAGACGTAAATGTTAGTGAAGACTTAATTACAGGAAGAGTAATTAATCTGATATTTCCACGATTTTGAACTAAATATGCATATTGTAAATTTATTGTACAAAGTATTAAGATATATTATTAGGTACAGAGAAAAGATAAAGTATTGTATTTAAATACTTTAATAAATTTGAATATTACTCTATGGAGTTTCCCAGTTGAAATTATTTCCCCTAGACTCTAAAATACCTCTAAGTATCTCTGATCCAAAATCTTGTTGCATAAGAAAAAAATAGTAACAGACCACATTCTGAAGTTCTTTATTAAATTAATTATCCGCAACACCCACTTACATAAGTACATACACATGACACCCACTTACATAAGCACATACACATGACACCCACTTACATAAGCACATACACATGACCCTCACTTACATAAGCACATACACATGGCACCCACTTACATAAGCACATACACATGACCCTCACTTACATAAGCACATACACATGACACCCACTTACATAAGCACATACACATGACACTCACTTACATAAGCACATACACATGACACCCACTTACATAAGCACATACACATGACACCCACTTACATAAGCACATACACATGACACCCACTTACATAAGCACATACACATGACACCCACTTACATAAGTACATACACATGATACCCACTTACATAAGTACATACACATGACACCCACTTACATAAGCACATACACATGACACCCGCTTACATAAGCACATACACATGACACCCGCTTACATAAGCACATACACATGACACCCACTTACATAAGCACATACACATGACACCCACTTACATAAGCACATACACATGACACCCGCTTACATAAGCACATACACATGACACCCACTTACATAAGCACATACACATGACACCCACTTACATAAGCACATACACATGATACCCACTTACATAAGCACATACACATGACACTCACTTACATAAGCACATACACATGACACCCGCTTACATAAGCACATACACATGACACCCACTTACATAAGCACATACACATGACACCCACTTACATAAGCACATACACATGACACTCACTTACATAAGCACATACACTTGACACCCACTTACATAAGCACATACACATGACACCCACTTACATAAGCACATACACATGACACCCACTTACATAAGCACATACACATGACACCCACTTACATAAGCACATACACATGACACCCACTTACATAAGCACATACACATGACACTCACATAAGCACATACACATGACACCCACTTACATAAGCACATACACATGACACCCACTTACATAAGCACATACACATGACACCCGCTTACATAAGCACATACACATGACACCCGCTTACATAAGCACATACACATGACACCCACTTACATAAGCACATACACATGACACTCACTTACATAAGCACATACACATGACACCCGCTTACATAAGCACATACACATGACACTCACTTACATAACCACATACACATGACACCCACTTACATAAGCACATACACATGACACTCACTTACATAAGCACATACACATGACACCCGCTTACATAAGCACATACACATGACACCCACTTACATAAACACATACACATGACACTCACTTACATAAGCACATACAAATGACACCCGCTTACATAAGCACATACACATGACACTCACTTACATAAGCACATACACATGACACCCACTTACATAAGCACATACACATGACACCCACTTACATAAGCACATACACATGACACTCACTTACATAAGCACATACACATGACACTCACTTACATAAGCACATACACATGACACTCACTTACATAAGCACATACACATGACACCCACTTACATAAGCACATACACATGACACCCGCTTACATAAGCACATACACATGACACCCACTTACATAAGTACATACACATGACACCCACTTACATAAGCACATACACATGACACCCACTTACATAAGCACATACACATGACACCCACTTACATAAGCACATACACATGACACCCGCTTACATAAGCACATACACATGACACCCACTTACATAAGCACATACACATGACACCCACTTACATAAGCACATACACATGACACCCACTTACATAAGCACATACACATGACACCCACTTACATAAGCACATACACATGACACCCGCTTACATAAGCACATACACATGACACCCACTTACATAAGCACATACACATGACACTCACTTACATAAGCACATACACATGACACCCGCTTACATAAGCACATACACATGACACCCACTTACATAAACACATACACATGATACCCACTTACATAAGCACATACACATGACACTCACTTACATAAGCACATACACATGACACCCGCTTACATAAGCACATACACATGACACCCACTTACATAGGCACATACACATGACACCCACTTACATAAGCACATACACATGACACCCACTTACATAAGCACATACACATGACACCTGCTTACATAAACACATACACATGACACCCACTTACATAAGCACATACACATGACACTCACATAAGCACATACACATGACACCCACTTACATAAGCACATACACATGACACCCACTTACATAAGCACATACACATGACACCCGCTTACATAAGCACATACACATGACACCCGCTTACATAAGCACATACACATGACACCCACTTACATAAGCACATACACATGACACTCACTTACATAAGCACATACACATGACACCCGCTTACATAAGCACATACACATGACACTCACTTACATAACCACATACACATGACACCCACTTACATAAGCACATACACATGACACTCACTTACATAAGCACATACACATGACACCCGCTTACATAAGCACATACACATGACACCCACTTACATAAGCACATACACATGACACTCACTTACATAAGCACATACACATGACACCCGCTTACATAAGCACATACACATGACACTCACTTACATAACCACATACACATGACACCCACTTACATAAGCACATACACATGACACCCGCTTACATAAGCACATACACATGACACTCACTTACATAAGCACATACACATGACACTCACTTACATAAGCACATACACATGACACTCACTTACATAAGCACATACACATGACACCCACTTACATAAGCACATACACATGACACCCGCTTACATAAGCACATACACATGACACCCACTTACATAAGCACATACACATGACACCCGCTTACATAAGCACATACACATGACACCCACTTACATAAGCACATACACATGACACCCGCTTACATAAGCACATACACATGACACCCGCTTACATAAGCACATACACATGACACCCACTTACATAAGCAAATACACATGACCCTCACTTACATAAGCACATACACATGACACCCACTTACATAAGCACATACACATGACACTCACTTACATAAGCACATACACATGACACCCACTTACATAAGCACATACACATGACACTCACTTACATAAGCACATACACATGACACTCACTTACATAAGCACATACACATGACCCTCACTTACATAAGCACATACACATGACACCCACTTACATAAGCACATACACATGACACTCACTTACATAAGCACATACACATGACACTCACTTACATAAGCACATACACATGACACCCACTTACATAAGCACATACACATGACACCCACTTACATAAGCACATACACATGACACCCACTTACATAAGCACATACTCATGACCCGCACTTACATAAGCACATACACATGACACCCACTTACATAAGCACATACACATGACACTCACTTACATAAGCACATACACATGACACCCACTTACATAAGCACATACACATGACACCCACTTACATAAGCACATACACATGACACCCACTTACATAAGCACATACACATGGCACCCACTTACATAAGCACATACACATGACACCCACTTACATAAGCACATACACATGACACCCGCTTACATAAGCACATACACATGACACCCACTTACATAAGCACATACACATGACACCCGCTTACATAAGCACATACACATGACACCCGCTTACATAAGCACATACACATGACACCCACTTACATAAGCACATACACATGACACCCACTTACATAAGCACATACACATGGCACCCGCTTACATAAGCACATACACATGACACCCGCTTACATAAGCACATACACATGACACCCACTTACATAAGCACATACACATGACACCCACTTACATAAGCACATACACATGACACCCACTTACATAAGCACATACACATGGCACCCACTTACATAAGCACATACACATGACACCCACTTACATAAGCACATACACATGACACCCGCTTACATAAGCACATACACATGACACCCGCTTACATAAGCACATACACATGACACCCGCTTACATAAGCACATACACATGATACCCGCTTACATAAGCACATACACATGACACCCACTTACATAAGCACATACACATGACACCCACTTACATAAGCACATACACATGACACCCGCTTACATAAGCACATACACATGACACCCACTTACATAAGCACATACACATGACACCCACTTACATAAGCACATACACATGACACCCACTTACATAAGCACATACACATGACACCCACTTACATAAGCACATACACATGACACCCGCTTACATAAGCACATACACATGACACCCACTTACATAAGCACATACACATGACACCCACTTTCATAAGCACATACACATGGCACCCACTTACATAAGCACATACACATGACACCCGCTTACATAAGTACATACACATGACACCCACTTACATAAGCACATACACATGACATCCGCTTACATAAGCACATACACATGACACCCGCTTACATAAGCACATACACATGACACCCACTTACATAAGCACATACACATGACACCCACTTACATAAGCACATACACATGGCACCCGCTTACATAAGCACATACACATGACACCCGCTTACATAAGCACATACACATGACACCCACTTACATAAGCACATACACATGACACCCACTTACATAAGCACATATACATGACACCCACTTACATCAGCACATACACATGACACCCACTTACATAAGCACATTCACATGACACCCACTTACATATGCACATACACATGACACCCACTTATATAAAACATCCACATGACACCCACTTACATAAGCACATACACATGACACCCACTTACATAAGCACATACACATGACACCCACTTACATAAGCACATACACATGACACCCGCTTACATAAGCACATACACATGACACCCACTTACATAAGCACATACACATGACACCCGCTTACATAAGCACATACACATGACACCCACTTACATAAGTACATACACATGACACCCACTTACATAAGCACATACACATGACACCCACTTACATAAGCACATACACATGACACCCACTTACATAAGCACATACACATGACACCCGCTTACATAAGCACATACACATGACACCCACTTACATAAGCACATACACATGACACCCACTTACATAAGCACATACACATGACACCCGCTTACATAAGCACATACACATGACACCCACTTACAAAAGCACATACACATGACACCCACTTACATAAGCACATACACATGACACCCACTTACATAAACACATACACATGACACCCACTTACATAAGCACATACACATGACACCCACTTACATAAGCACATACACATGACACCCACTTACATAAGCACATACACATGACACCCGCATACATAAGCACATACACATGACACCCACTTACATAAGTACATACACATGACACCCGCTTACATAAGCACATACACATGACACCCGCTTACATAAGCACATACACATGACACCCGCTTACATAAGCACATACACATGACACCCGCTTACATAAGCACATACACATGACACCCGCTTACATAAGCACATACACATGACACCCGCTTACATAAGCACATACACATGACACCCGCTTACATAAGCACATACACATGGCACCCACTTACATAAGCACATACACATGACACCCGCTTACATAAGCACATACACATGACATCTGCTTACATAAGAACATACACATGACACCCGCTTACATAAGCACATGCACATGACACCCGCTTACATAAGCACATACACATGACACCCGCTTACATAAGCACATACACATGACACCCGCTTACATAAGCACATACACATGACACCCGCTTACATAAGCACATACACATGACACCCGCTTACATAAGCACATACACATGACACCCGCTTACATAAGCACATACACATGGCACCCACTTACATAAGCACTTACACATGACACCCGCTTACATAAGCACATACACATGACACCCGCTTACATAAGAACATACACATGACACCCGCTTACACAAGCACATGCACATGACACCCGCTTACATAAGCACATACACATGACACCCGCTTACATAAGCACATACACATGACACCCGCTTACATAAGCACATACACATGACACCCGCTTACATAAGCACATACACATGACACCCGCTTACATAAGCACATACACATGACACCCACTTACATAAGCACATACACATGACACCCGCTTACATAAGCACATACACATGACACCCACTTACATAAGCACATACACATGACACCCACTTACATAAGAACATACACATGACACCCACTTACATAAGCACATACACATGACACCCACTTACATAAGCACATACACATGACACCCACTTACAAAAGCACATACACATGACACCCGCTTACATAAGCACATACACATGACACCCACTTACATAAGCACATACACATAACACCCTCTTACATAAGCACATTCACATGACACCCACTTACATAAGCACATACGCATGATTCCTACTTACATAAGCACATGCAATTGACACCCACTTATATATGCACGTACAGATGACATTCGTTTACCTAAGCACATACACATGAAACCCAGTAACATAATAAGCACATATACATGACACCCACTTACAGCAGCACATGCACATGACACCCGTTTACATAAGCACATACACATGACACCCGCTTACATAAGCACATACACATGACACCCGCTTACATAAGCACATACACATGACACCCGCTTACATAAGCACATACACATGGCACCCACTTACATAAGCACATACACATGACACCCGCTTACATAAGCACATACACATGACACTCACTTACATAACCACATACACATGACACCCACTTACATAAGCACATACACATGACACCCACTTACGTAAGCACATACACATGACACCCACTTACATAAGCACATACACATGACACCCGCTTACATAAGCACATACACATGACACCCACTTACATAAGCACATACACATGACACCCACTTACATAAGCACATACACATGACACCCACTTACATAAGCACATACACATGACACCCACTTACATAAGCACATACACATGACACCCGCTTACATAAGCACATACACATGACACCCGCTTACATAAGCACATACACATGACACCCGCTTACATAAGCACATACACATGACACCCGCTTACATAAGCACATACACATGACACCAGCTTACATAAGCACATACACATGACACCCGCTTACATAAGCACATACACATGACACCCGCTTACATAAGCACATACACATGACACCCGCTTACAAAAGCACATACACATGACACCGGCTTACATAAGCACATACACATGACACGAGCTTACATAAGCACATACACATGACACCCGCTTACATAAGCACATACACATGACACTCGCTTACATAAGCACATACACATGACACCAGCTTACATAAGCACATACACATGACACCCGCTTACATAAGCACATACATATGACACCAGCTTACATAAGCACATACACATGACACCCACTTACATAAGCACATACACATGACACCAGCTTACATAAGCACATACACATGACACCCACTTACATAAGCACATACACATGACACCCACTTACATAAGCACATACACATGACACCCACTTACATAAGCACATACACATGACACCAGCTTACATAACCACATACACATGACACCCACTTACATAAGCACATACACATGACACCAGCTTACATAAGCACATACACATGACACCCTCTTACATAAGCACATACACATGACACCAGCTTACATAAGCACATACACATGACACCCACTTACATAAGCACATACACATGACACCCACTTACATAAGCACATACACATGACACCCGCTTACATAAGCACATACACATGACATCCACTTACATAAGCACATACACATGACACCCACTTACATAAGCACATACACATGACACCCGCTTACATAAGCACATACACATGACACCCGCTTACATAAGCACATACACATGACACCCACTTACATAAGCACAAACGCTGATGGAATAACAAGTAAGTGGGAGGAGTGGCAAGAAAGAGTCAAAGAAGCATCACCGGACATCATAGCTCTCACAGAAACCAAGCTTACAGGTATGATAACAGATGCCATCTTTCCAACGGGATACCAAATCCTGAGGAAAGACAGAGGGAACAGGGGGGGTGGAGGAGTGGCGTTGCTGATCAAAAATCGCTTAAATTTTGATGAGCTGGAGAGAGGAGATAGCGGAGAAGAAAGTGATTACATAGTGGGAACACTTCACTCTGGAGGTCCCAAGGTGGTAATAGCAGTGATGTATAACCCACCACAGAACAGCAGGAGGCCAAGGCAAGAGTACGACGAGAGCAATAGAGCGATGGTTGACACACTGGCTAGAGTGGCCAGAAGAGCTCATGCATGCAGGGCAAAGCTCCTGATCATGGGTGACTTTAACCACAAGGAGATAGATTGGGAGAACTTGGACCCACATGGGGGCCAAGATACTTGGAGGGCTAAGATGATGGAGGTGGTACTGGAGAACTTCATGTACCAACACGTAAGGGACACTACAAGAGAGAGAGGAGAGGATGAACCAGCAAGGCTGGACTTAGTATTCACCTTCAGTAGTGCAGATATCGAGGACATCACATATGAAAGACCCCTTGGGGCCAGTGACCATGTGGTTGTAAGCTTCGAATACACAGTAGAGCTACAAGTGGAGGGAGAAGCAGGAAGGCCAGGACGAATGAAGCCAAACTACAAGAAAGGGGACTACACAGGAATGAGGAACTACCTGAACGGGGTTCAGTGGGACAGAGAACTGGCAGGGAAGCCAGTTAATGAGATGATGGAATATGTAGCAATAAAATGCAAGGAGGCTGAGGAGAGGTTTGTACCCAAGGGTAACAGGAGTAATGAAAAAGCCAGGATGAGCCCATGGTTTACCCAAAGGTGCAGGGAGGCAAAAACCAAGTGTGCTAGGGAATGGAAGAAATATAGAAGGCAAAGGACCCAGGAGAATAAGGAGAACAGTCGTAGAGCCAGAAATGAATATGCACAGATAAGAAGGGAGGCCCAAAGACAATATGAAAATGACATAGCAGCGAAAGCCAAATCTGACCCGAAACTGTTGTACAGCCACATCAGGAGGAAAACAACAGTCAAGGACCAGGTAATCAGGCTAAGGAAGGAAGGAGGAGAGACAACAGGAAATGACCGGGAAGTATGTGAAGAACTCAACAAGAGATTCAAAGAAGTGTTCACAGAGGAGACAGAAGGGACTCCAGAAAGACGGAGAGGTGGGGCACACCACCAAGTGCTGGACACAGTGCACACAACCGAGGAAGAAGTGAAGAGGCTTCTGAGTGAGCTAGATACCTCAAAGGCAATGGGGCCAGATAACATCTCCCCATGGGTATTGAGAGAGGGAGCAGAGGCGCTATGTGTACCCCTAACAACAATATTCAATATATCTATCGAAACAGGGAGATTGCCTGAGGCATGGAAGACAGCAAATGTAGTCCCAATCTTTAAAAAAGGAGACAGACATGAAGCATTAAACTACAGACCAGTGTCACTGACATGTATAGTATGCAAAATCATGGAGAAGATTATCAGGAGAAGAGTGGTGGAACACCTAGAAAGGAATGATCTCATCAACAGCAGCCAGCATGGTTTCAGGGACGGGAAATCCTGTGTCACAAACCTACTGGAGTTCTATGACATGGTGACAGCAGTAAGACAAGAGAGAGAGGGGTGGGTGGATTGCATTTTCTTGGACTGCAAGAAGGCGTTTGACACAGTTCCACACAAGAGATTGGTGCAAAAACTGGAGGACCAAGCAGGGATAACAGGGAAGGCACTACAATGGATCAGGGAATACTTGTCAGGAAGACAGCAGCGAGTCATGGTACGTGGCGAGGTGTCAGAGTGGGCACCCCAGACCAGCGGGGTCCCGCAGGGGTCAGTCCTAGGACCAGTGCTGTTTCTGGTATTTGTGAACGACATGACGGAAGGAATAGACTCTGAGGTGTCCCTGTTTGCAGATGACGTGAAGTTGATGAGAAGAATACACTCGATCGAAGACCAGGCAGAACTACAAAGGGATCTGGACAGGCTGCAGAACTGGTCCAGCAATTGGCTCCTGGAGTTCAATCCCACCAAGTGCAAAGTCATGAAGATTGGGGAAGGGCAAAGAAGGCCGCAGACGGAGTACAGTCTAGGGGGTCAGAGACTACAAACCTCACTCAAGGAAAAAGATCTTGGGGTGAGTATAACACCAGGCACATCTCCTGAAGCGCACATCAACCAAATAACTGCTGCAGCATATGGGCGCCTAGCAAACCTCAGAACAGCATTCCGACATCTTAATAAGGAATCGTTCAGGACCCTGTACACCGTATACGTTAGGCCCATATTGGAGTATGCGGCACCAGTTTGGAACCCACACCTAGCCAAGCACGTAAAGAAACTAGAGAAAGTGCAAAGGTTTGCAACAAGACTAGTCCCAGAGCTAAGAGGTATGTCCTACGAGGAGAGGTTAAGGGAAATCAACCTGACGACACTGGAGAACAGGAGAGATAGGGGGGACATGATAACAACATACAAAATACTGAGAGGAATTGACAAGGTGGACAAAGACAGGATGTTCCAGAGATTGGACACAGTAACAAGGGGACACAGTTGGAAGCTAAAGACACAGATGAATCACAGGGATGTTAGGAAGTATTTCTTCAGCCACAGAGTAGTCAGTAAGTGGAATAGTTTGGGAAGCGATGTAGTGGAGGCAGGATCCATACATAGCTTTAAGCAGAGGTATGATAAAGCTCACGGCTCAGGGAGAGTGACCTAGTAGCGATCAGTGAAGAGGCGGGGCCAGGAGCTCGGACTCGACCCCCGCAACCTCAACTAGGTGAGTACAACTAGGTGAGTACACATGACACCCGCTTACATAAGCACATACACATGACACCCACTTACATAAGCACATACACATGACACCCACTTACATAAGCACATACACATGGCACCCGCTTACATAAGCACATACACATGACACCCGCTTACATAAGCACATACACATGACACCCTCTTACATAAGCACATACACATGACACCCACTTACATAAGCACATACACATGACACCCACTTACATAAGCACATTCACATGACACCCGCTTACCTAAGCACATACTCATGAAACCCACTTACATGGGCACATACACATGACACCCGCTTACATAAGCACATACACATGACACCCACTTACATAAGCACATACACATGACACCCACTTACATAAGCACATACACATGGCACCCGCTTACATAAGCACATACACATGGCACCCACTTACATAAGCACATACACATGGCACCCATTTACATAAGCACATACACATGGCACCCACTTACATAAGCACATACACATGACACCCGCTTACCTAAGCACATACACATGACACCCGCTTACCTAAGCACATACACATGACACCCGCTTACATAAGCACATACACATGACACCCGCTTACCTAAGCACATACACATGACACCCGCTTACCTAAGCACATACACATGACACCCGCTTACATAAGCACATACACATGACACCCGCTTACCTAAGCACATACACATGACACCCGCTTACCTAAGCACATACACATGACACCCGCTTACATAAGCACATACACATGGCACCCGCTTACATAAGCACATACACATGACACCCGCTTACATAAGCACATACACATGACACCCGCTTACCTAAGCACATACACATGAAACCCACTTACATAAGCACAAACACATGACACCCACTTACATGGGCCCATACACATGACACCCACTTACATAAGCACATACACATGACACCCACTTACATAAGCACATACACATGGCACCCGCTTACATAAGCACATACACATGAAAGCCGCTTACATAAGCACATACACATGGCACCCAGTTACATAAGCACATACACATGAAACCCGCTTACATAAGCACATACACATGACACCCACTTACATAAGCACAAACACATGACACCCACTTACATAAGCACATACACATGGCACCCGCTTACATAAGCACATACACATGACACCCGCTTACATAAGCACATACACATGACACCCGCTTACATAAGCACATACACATGACACCCACTTACATAAGCACATACACATGACACCCACTTACATAAGCACATACACATGACACCCACTTACATAAGCACATACACATGACACCCACTTACATAAGCACATACACATGACACCCACTTACATAAGCACATACACATGACACCCACTTACATAAGCACATACACATGACACCCACTTACATAAGCACATACACATGACACCCACTTACATAAGCACATACACATGACACCCACTTACATAAGCACATACACATGACACCCACTTACATAAGCACATACACATGACACCCACTTACATAAGCACATACACATGACACCCACTTACATAAGCACATACACATGACACCCACTTACATAAGCACATACACATGACACCCGCTTACATAAGCACATACACATGACACCCGCTTACATAAGCACATACACATGACACCCGCTTACATAAGCACATACACATGACACCCGCTTACATAAGCACATACACATGACACCCGCTTACATAAGCACATACACATGACACCCGCTTACATAAGCACATACACATGACACCCACTTACATAAGCACATACACATGACACCCACTTACATAAGCACATACACATGACACCCGCTTACATAAGCACATACACATGACACCCGCTTACATAAGCACATACACATGACACCCACTTACATAAGCACATACACATGACACCCGCTTACATAAGCACATACACATGACACCCGCTTACATAAGCACATACACATGACACCCGCTTACATAAGCACATACACATGACACCCGCTTACATAAGCACATACACATGACACCCGCTTACATAAGCACATACACATGACACCCGCTTACATAAGCACATACACATGACACCCGCTTACATAAGCACATACACATGACACCCGCTTACATAAGCACATACACATGACACCCACTTACATAAGCACATACACATGACACCCGCTTACATAAGCACATACACATGACACCCGCTTACATAAGCACATACACATGACACCCACTTACATAAGCACATACACATGACACCCACTTACTTAAGCACATACACATGACACACGCTTATATAAGCATATGCACATGACACCCACTTACATAAGCACATACACATGACACCCGCTTACATAAGCATATGCACATGACACCCACTTACATAAGCACATATGCATGACACTTGCTTACATAAGCACAAACACATGACACCCGCTTACATAAGCACATACACATGACACTCGCTTACATAAGCACATACACATGACACCCGCTTACATAAGCACATACACATGACACCCACTTACATAAGCACATACACATGACACCCGCTTACATAAGCACATACACATGACACCCACTTACATAAGCACATACACATGACACCCACTTACATAAGCACATACACATGACACCCACTTACATAAGCACATTCACATAAGCACACCCCCGCTTACATAAGCACATACATGACACCCACTTACATAAGCACATACACATGACACCCGCTTACATAAGCACATACACATGACACCCACTTACATAAGCACATACACATGACACCCACTTACATAAGCACATACACATGACACCCACTTACATAAGCACATACACATGACACCCGCTTACATAAGCACATACACATGACACCCACTTACATAAGCACATACACATGACACCCGCTTACATAAGCACATACACATGACACCCGCTTACATAAGCACATACACATACACCCACTTACATAAGCACATACACATGACACCCGCTTACATAAGCACATACACATGACACCCACTTACATAAGCACATACACATGACACCCGCTTACATAAGCACATACACATGACACCCGCTTACATAAGCACATACACATGACACCCACTTACATAAGCACATACACATGACACCCGCTTACATAAGCACATACACATGACACCCACTTACATAAGCACATACACATGACACCCGCTTACATAAGCACATACACATGACACCCGCTTACATAAGCACATACACATGACACCCGCTTACACATAAACAATACACATGCACATAAGCACATACACATGATACCCACTTACCTAAGCACATACACATGACACTCGCTTACATAAGCACATACACATGACACTCGCTTACATAAGCACATACACATGACACCCACTTACATAAGCACATACACATGACACCCGCTTACATAAGCACATACACATGACACCCACTTACATAAGCACATACACATGACACCCGCTTACATAAGCACATACACATGACACCCGCTTACATAAGCACATACACATGACACCCGCTTACATAAGCACATACACATGACACCCGCTTACATAAGCACATACACATGACACCCACTTACATAAGCACATACACATGACACCCGCTTACATAAGCACATACACATGACACCCACTTACATAAGCACATACACATGACACCCGCTTACATAAGCACATACACATGACACCCACTTACATAAGCACATACACATGACACCCACTTACATAAGCACATACACATGACACCCACTTACATAAGCACATACACATGACACCCACTTACATAAGCACATACACATGACACCCACTTACATAAGCACATACACATGACACCCACTTACATAAGCACATACACATGACACCCACTTACATAAGCACATACACATGACACCCACTTACATAAGCACATACACATGACACCCACTTACATAAGCACATACACATGACACCCACTTACATAAGCACATACACATGACACCCGCTTACATAAGCACATACACATGACACCCACTTACATAAGCACATACACATGACACCCACTTACATAAGCACATACACATGACACCCACTTACATAAGCACATACACATGACACCCACTTACATAAGCACATACACATGACACCCGCTTACATAAGCACATACACATGACACCCACTTACATAAGCACATACACATGACACCCACTTACATAAGCACATACACATGACACCCGCTTACATAAGCACATACACATGACACCCGCTTACATAAGCACATACACATGACACCCGCTTACATAAGCACATACACATGACACCCGCTTACATAAGCACATACACATGACACCCGCTTACATAAGCACATACACATGACACCCACTTACATAAGCACATACACATGACACCCGCTTACATAAGCACATACACATGACACCCGCTTACATAAGCACATACACATGACACCCGCTTACATAAGCACATACACATGACACCCGCTTACATAAGCACATACACATGACACCCACTTACATAAGCACATACACATGACACCCGCTTACATAAGCACATACACATGACACCCGCTTACATAAGCACATACACATGACACCCGCTTACATAAGCACATACACATGACACCCACTTACATAAGCACATACACATGACACCCGCTTACATAAGCACATACACATGACACCCGCTTACATAAGCACATACACATGACACCCGCTTACATAAGCACATACACATGACACCCGCTTACATAAGCACATACACATGACACCCGCTTACATAAGCACATACACATGACACCCGCTTACATAAGCACATACACATGACACCCACTTACATAAGCACATACACATGACACCCACTTACATAAGCACATACACATGACACCCGCTTACATAAGCACATACACATGACACCCACTTACATAAGCACATACACATGACACCCACTTACATAAGCACATACACATGACACCCACTTACATAAGCACATACACATGACACCCGCTTACATAAGCACATACACATGACACCCGCTTACATAAGCACATACACATGACACCCACTTACATAAGCACATACACATGACACCCGCTTACATAAGCACATACACATGACACCCGCTTACATAAGCACATACACATGACACCCGCTTACATAAGCACATACACATGACACCCACTTACATAAGCACATACACATGACACCCACTTACATAAGCACATACACATGACACCCACTTACATAAGCACATACACATGACACCCACTTACATAAGCACATACACATGACACCCACTTACATAAGCACATACACATGACACCCACTTACATAAGCACATACACATGACACCCACTTACATAAGCACATACACATGACACCCACTTACATAAGCACATACACATGACACCCACTTACATAAGCACATACACATGACACCCACTTACATAAGCACATACACATGACACCCACTTACATAAGCACATACACATGACACCCACTTACATAAGCACATACACATGACACCCACTTACATAAGCACATACACATGACACCCCCTTACATAAGCACATACACATGACACCCACTTACATAAGCACATTCACATGACACCCACTTACATAAGCACATACACATGACACCCACTTACATAAGCACATACACATGACACCCACTTATATATGCACATACACATGACACCCACTTACATAAGCACATACACATGACACCCACTTACATAAGCACATACACATGACACCCACTTACATAAGCACATACACATGACACCCACTTACATAAGCACATACACATGACACCCACTTACATAAGCACATACACATGACACCCACTTACATAAGCACATACACATGACACCCGCTTACATAAGCACATACACATGACACCCGCTTACATAAGCACATACACATGACACCCACTTACATAAGCACATACACATGACACCCGCTTACATAAGCACATACACATGACACCCGCTTACATAAGCACATACACATGACACCCGCTTACATAAGCACATACACATGACACCCACTTACATAAGCACATACACATGACACCCGCTTACATAAGCACATACACATGACACCCGCTTACATAAGCACATACACATGACACCCACTTACATAAGCACATACACATGACACCCGCTTACATAAGCACATACACATGACACCCGCTTACATAAGCACATACACATGACACCCACTTACATAAGCACATACACATGACACCCGCTTACATAAGCACATACACATGACACCCGCTTACATAAGCACATACACATGACACCCACTTACATAAGCACATACACATGACACCCGCTTACATAAGCACATACACATGACACCCGCTTACATAAGCACATACACATGACACCCACTTACATAAGCACATACACATGACACCTGCTTACATAAACACATACACATGACACCCACTTACATAAGCACATACACATGATACCCACTTACATAAGCACCTACACATGACACCCGCTTACATAAGCACATACATATGACACCCGCTTACATAAGCACATACACATGACACCCGCTTACATAAACACATACACATGACACCCACTTACATAAGCACATACACATGACACCCACTTACATAAGCACATACACATGACACCCACTTACATAAGCACATACACATGACACCCGCTTACATAAGCACATACACATGACACCCGCTTACATAAGCACATACACATGACACCCGCTTACATAAGCACATACACATGACACCCGCTTACATAAGCACATACACATGACACCCGCTTACATAAGCACATACACATGACACCCGCTTACATAAGCACATACACATGACACCCGCTTACATAAGCACATACACATGACACCCGCTTACATAAGCACATACACATGACACCCACTTACATAAGCACATACACATGACACCCGCTTACATAAGCACATACACATGACACCCACTTACATAAGCACATACACATGACACCCGCTTACATAAGCACATACACATGACACCCGCTTACATAAGCACATACACATGACACCCACTTACATAAGCACATACACATGACACCCACTTACATAAGCACATACACATGACACCCACTTACATAAGCACATACACATGACACCCACTTACATAAGCACATACACATGACACCCACTTACATAAGCACATACACATGACACCCACTTACATAAGCACATACACATGACACCCGCTTACATAAGCACATACACATGACACCCGCTTACATAAGCACATACACATGACACCCACTTACATAAGCACATACACATGACACCCACTTACATAAGCACATACACATGACACCCACTTACATAAGCACATACACATGACACCCACTTACATAAGCACATACACATGACACCCACTTACATAAGCACATACACATGACACCCACTTACATAAGCACATACACATGACACCCACTTACATAAGCACATACACATGACACCCACTTACATAAGCACATACACATGACACCCACTTACATAAGCACATACACATGACACCCACTTACATAAGCACATACACATGACACCCACTTACATAAGCACATACACATGACACCCACTTACATAAGCACATACACATGACACCCACTTACATAAGCACATACACATGACACCCACTTACATAAGCACATACACATGACACCCGCTTACATAAGCACATACACATGACACCCACTTACATAAGCACATACACATGACACTCACTTGCATAAGCACATACACATGACACCCACTTACATAAGCACATACACATGACACCCACTTACATAAGCACATTCACATGACACCCACTTACATAAGCACATACACATGACACCCACTTACATAAGCACATACACATGACACCCGCTTACATAAGCACATACACATGACACCCGCTTACATAAGCACATACACATGACACCCGCTTACATAAGCACATACACATGACACCCGCTTACATAAGCACATACACATGACACCCGCTTACATAAGCACATACACATGACACCCGCTTACATAAGCACATACACATGACACCCGCTTACATAAGCACATACACATGACACACTTAAAAGCACATACACATGACACCCACTTACATAAGCACATACACATGACACCTGCTTACATAAGCACATACACATGACACCTTCTTACATAATCACATACACGTGACACCTGCTTACATAAGCACATACACATGACACCCACTTACATAAGCACGTACACATGACACCCACTTACGTGAGCACATACACATGACGCCCACTTACATAAGCACATGCACATGACCCCCACTTACATAAGCACATACACATGACACCCACTTACATAAGCACATACACATGACACCCACTTACATAAGCACATACACATGACACCCACTTACATCAGCACATACACATGACACCCACTTACATAAGCACATTCACATGACACCCACTTACATAAGCACATACACATGACACCCACTTATATAAGAACATCCACATGACACATGACACACATGACACTCACATAAGCACATACACATGACACCCACTTACATAAGCACATACACATGACACCCACTTACATAAGCACATACACATGACACCCACTTACATAAGCACATACACATGACACCCACTTACATAAGCACATACACATGACACCCACTTACATAAGCACATACACATGACACCCACTTACATAAGCACATACACATGACACCCACTTACATAAGCACATACACATGACACCCACTTACATAAGCACATACACATGACACCCACTTACATAAGCACATACACATGACACCCACTTACATAAGCACATACACATGACACCCACTTACATAAGCACATACACATGACACCCACTTACATAAGCACATACACATGACACCCACTTACATAAGCACATACACATGACACCCACTTACATAAGCACATACACATGACACCCACTTACATAAGCACATACACATGACACCCACTTACATAAGCACATACACATGACACCCGCTTACATAAGCACATACACATGACACCCACTTACATAAGCACATACACATGACACCCACTTACATAAGCACATACACATGACACCCGCTTACATAAGCACATACACATGACACCCGCTTACATAAGCACATACACATGACACCCACTTACATAAGCACATACACATGACACCCGCTTACATAAGCACATACACATGACACCCACTTACATAAGCACATACACATACATAATAAGCACATACACATGACACCCACTTACATAAGCACATACACATGACACCCACTTACATAAGCACATACACATGACACCCACTTACATAAGCACATGCACATGACACCCACTTACATAAGCACATACACATGACACCCACTTACATAAGCACATGCACATGACACCCGCTTACATAAGCACATATGCATGACACTTGCTTACATAAGCACAAACACATGACACCCGCTTACATAAGCACATACACATGACACCCACTTACATAAGCACATACACATGACACCCACTTACATAAGCACATACACATGACACCCACTTACATAAGCACATACACATGACACCCACTTACATAAGCACATACACATGACACCCACTTACATAAGCACATACACATGACACCCACTTACATAAGCAAATACACATGACACCCACTTATATAAGCACATACACATGACACCCACTTACATAAGCACATGCACATGAGACCCACTTACGTAAGCACATACACATGACACCCACTTACATAAGCACATACACATGACACCCACTTACATAAGCACATACACATGACACCCACTTACATAAGCACATACACATGACACTCACTTACATAAGCACATACACATGACACTCACTTACATAAGCACATACACATGACACCCACTTACATAAGCACATACACATGACACCCACTTACATAAGCACATACACATGACACTCACTTACATAAGCACATACACATGACACCCACTTACATAAGCACATACACATGACACCCACTTACATAAGCACATACACATGACACCCACTTACATAAGCACATACACATGACACCCACTTACATAAGCACATACACATGACACCCACTTACATAAGCACATACACATGACACCCACTTACATAAGCACATGCACATGACACCCACTTACATAAGCACATACACATGACACCCACTTACATAAGCACATACACATGACACTCACTTACGTAAGCACATACACATGACACCCACTTACATAAGCACATACACATGACACCCACTTACATAAGCACATACACATGACACCCACTTACATAAGCACATACACATGACACCCACTTACATAAGCACATACACATGACACCCGCTTACATAAGCACATACACATGACACCCACTTACATAAGCACATACACATGACACCCACTTACATAAGCACATACACATGACACCTGCTTACATAAACACATACACATGACACCCGCTTACACACATACACATGACATTACATAAGCACATGCACATGACACCCACTTACATAAGCACATACACATGACACCCACTTACATAAGCACATACACATGACACCCACTTACATAAGCACATACACATGACACCCACTTACATAAGCACATACACATGACACCCACTTACATAAGCACATACACATGACACCCACTTACATAAGCACATACACATGACACCCACTTACATAAGCACATACACATGACACCCACTTACATAAGCACATACACATGACACTCACTTACATAAGCACATACACATGACACCCACTTACATAAGCACATACACATGACACTCACTTACATAAGCACATACACATGACACTCACTTACATAAGCACATACACATGACACCCACTTACATAAGCACATACACATGACACCCACTTACATAAGCACATACACATGACACCCACTTACATAAGCACATACACATGACACCCACTTACATAAGCACATACACATGACACCCACTTACATAAGCACATACACATGACACCCACTTACATAAGCACATACACATGACACCCACTTACATAAGCACATACACATGACACCCACTTACATAAGCACATACACATGACACTCACTTACATAAGCACATACACATGACACCCTCTTACATAAGAACATACACATGACACCTCCTTACATAAGCACATACACATGACACCCACTTACATAAGCACATACACATGACACCCACTTACATAAGCACATACACATGACACCCACTTACATAAGCACATACACATGACACTCACTTACATAAGCACATACACATGACACCCACTTACATAAGCACATACACATGACACACACTTACATAAGCACATACACATGACACTCACTTACATAAGCACATACACATGACACTCACTTACATAAGCACATACACATGACACACACGTACATAAGCACATACACATGACACCCACATAAGCACATACACATACATAAGCACATACACTTGACACCCACTTACATAAGCACATACACATGACACTCACTTACATAAGCACATACACATGAAACTTACATAAGCACATACACATGACACTCACTTACATAAGCACATACACATGACACTCACTTACATAAGCACATACACATGACACTCACTTACATAAGCACATACACATGACACCCACTTACATAAGCACATACACATGACACCCACTTACATAAGCACATACACATGACACTCACTTACATAAGCACATACACATGACACCCACTTACATAAGCACATACACATGACACCTCACTTACATAAGCACATACACATGACACCCACTTACATAAGCACATACACATGACACCCACTTACATAAGCACATACACATGACACTCACTTACATAAGCACATACACATGACACACACTTACATAAGCACATACACATGACACTCACTTACATAAGCACATACACATGACACCCACTTACATAAGCACATACACATGACACTCACTTACATAAGCACATACACATGACACCCACTTACATAAGCACATACACATGACACCCACTTACATAAGCACATACACATGACACTCACTTGCATAAGCACATACACATGACACCCACTTACATAAGCACATACACATGACACTCACTTGCATAAGCACATACACATGACACCCACTTACATAAGCACATACACATGACACTCACTTACATAAGCACATACACATGACACTCACTTACATAAGCACATACACATGACACCCACTTACATAAGCACATACACATGACACTCACTTACATAAGCACATACACATGACACCCACTTACATAAGCACATACACATGACACTCACTTACATAAGCACATACACATGACACCCACTTACATAAGCACATACACATGACACCCACTTACATAAGCACATACACATGACACCCACTTACATAAGCACATACACATGACACTCACTTACATAAGCACTTACACATTCCCAATATTAATAATAGTCTTGTTATCCTAATTGAATGTGTTAAAAATCCCCAGAAATTTTTAAAGAAATTTTGATATATTTTGCAGGAGAGTAGTGATCAATCTCTCTCACCCGGGTGATCATCAGAACAGGATTCTCATAAATCATACTTGTACTCTTATCTTCCTTCCTTCCTTCCTTCCTTCCTTCCTTCCTTCCTTCCATCCTTCCTTCCTTCTTTCCTTCCTTCCTTTCTTCCTTCCTTCCTCCTTTCCTTTCTTCCTTCTTTCCTTCCTTTCTTCCTTCCTTCCTTCTTCCTTCCTTCTTCCCTTCCTTCCTTCCTTCTTTCCTTCCTTCCTTCCTTCCTTCCTTCCTTCAATCCTTCCTTTCTTCCTTCTTTCCTTTCTTCCTTCTTTCTTTACTTTCTTCCTTCCTTCCATCCTTCCTTCCATCCTTCCTTCCTTCTTTCCTTCCTTACTTCCTTCCTTCCTTCTTTCCTTTCTTATTTCTGTCCTTCCTTTCTTCCATCCCTCCTTCCATTCTTCCTTCCTTCCTTCCCCCCTTCCCTCCTTCTTTCCTTCCTTCCTTCCTTCTTTCCTTCCTTCTTTATTTCCTTGCTTCCTTCGTTCCGTCCTTCCTCCCTTCCTTCTTTCCTTCGTTCCTTCATTCCTTACTTCCTTCCTTCCTTCCTTCCTTCTATCCTTCGTTCCTTCGTTCCTTCGTTCCTTAGTTCTTTCCTTCCGTCCTTCCTTCTTTCCTTCCGTCTTTCCTTCCTTCCTTCTTTCCTTCTTTCCTTCCTTCCTTCCTTCTTTCCTTCTTTCATTCCTTCCTTCTATCCTTCCTTCTTTGCTTCCTTCCTTCCATCCTTCCTTCCTTCCTCCTTTCCGTTCTTCCTTCTTTCCTTCCTTCCTTCCATCCTTACTTCCATCATTCCTTCCTTAATTCCTTCCTTCTTTCCTTCCTTACTTCCTTCCTTCCTTAATTCATTCCTTCCTTCCTTCTTTCCTTCCTTCCTTCCCTCTTTCCTACCTTCCTTCTTTCCTTGCTTGCTTGCTTCCTTCCTTCCTTCTTTTCTTCGTTCCGTCGTTACTTCGTTCCTTAGTTCTTTCCTTCCTTCCTTCCTTCTTTCCTTCCGTCTTTCCTTCCTTCCTTATTTCCTTCCTTCCATCCTTCCTTCTTTCCTTCTTTCCTTCCTTCCTTCCTTCTTTCCTTCTTTCATTCCTTCCTTCTATCGTTCCTTCGTTCCTTCCTTCCTTCCATCCTTCCTTCCTTCCTTCCTTCCTTCCTTATTTCTTTCTTTCCTTCCTTCCCTCATTCCTTCCTTCCTTCTTTCCATCCTTCCTTCCCTCTTTCCTACCTTCCTTCTTTCCTTGCTTCATTCCTCATTTCCTTCCTTCTTTCCTTCCTTTCTTCTTTCCTTCCTTCCTTCTTTCCTTCCTTCCATTCTTCCTTCCTTCGTTACTTCCTTCCATGCTTCCTTCCTTCCTTCCTTCCTTCAATCCTTCCTTCCATCCTTCCATCCTTCTTCCTTTCCTTCCTCCCTTCCTTACTTCCTTCTTTCTTCCTTCCTTTTTTGCTTCCTTCCTTCCTTCTTTCCTTCCTTCCTTCTTTCTTTCCTTCCTTCCTTTGTTCCTTCCTTTTTCCTTCCTTCCTTCCTTCCTTCCTTCCTTCTTTTCTTCCTTCCTTCCTTTCCTCCTCCCTCCCTTTCTTCCTTCCTTCTTTCCTTCCTTCCTTCCTTCCATCCTTCCATCCTTCCTTAATTCCTTCCTTCTTTCCTTCCTTCCTTCCTTCCTTCCATCCTTCCTTCCTTCCTTTCTTTCCTCTCTCCATCCATCCTTCCTTCCTTCCATCCTTCCTTCCTTCCATCCTTTCTTCCTTCCTTCCTTCCTACAATCCATCCTTCCTTTCTTCCTTCCTTCCAACCTTACTTCCATCCTTCCTTCCTTCTTTCCTTCCTTCCATCCTTCCTTCCTTCCTTCCTTACTTCCTTCCTTCCATCCTTCCTTCCTTCCTTCCTTCAATCATTCCTTCCATCCTTCCTCCCTACTTTCTTTACTTCCTCCTTCCTCTCTTCCTTCTTTCTTCCTTCATTCCTTCCTTTTTTCCTTCCATCCTTCCTTCTTTCCTTCCTTCCTTCCTTCCTTCTTTCTT